>NW_028185595.1:1983057-2111173 GCF_003343005.1 Rhea americana
CCGGCGCTCCCTGAGCGAGTGCTGTGCGTGATGCACGAGACTTCGCGGGTCTGGATCGCCCAGTGGCGGGCACAGGGGTTTAAGGGCATCCGCACCTTGTAYAAACGGAAGCTACCCGAATATATCTCCATACTTTCATCATATTATCTCCACAGCATCTTCCCAATACAGAGGAAAACGGGGAGGGAGGTGGCAAGAGCCCACAGCGATGCTCTTATTTACTTTATGCACACCACCACCACTTGTTCTGTTCACAAAGTTTGCCCCTACCACAGAGAACAGCATTTTCAGTTACATACTGTACGGTGTTAGAAGGGACACACTGTCATTCAGGAGAAGAAAATATCAACAGTACGATTACGGGCATCTYTATAATTGTTCACTGTTACAGCGCCAGATCTGCATAAGATCAACAGACATTTTGCATCCACTTAAAGCATCCGCAGGAGAACTGGCACAGTCACAAACACTGACAGCRGCCCCACAGCTAAACATTCAGACATCAAATACCAGGCATAGGTTAAGGAAAAGAATTATCACGGGAACTGCAATTTACTGTGCTTGAAACGTCACTCAGATACATTACCTCTGAATACAGGGAATCCGTTTAGGTGTGACTCATTCATGTGCATATTCTTAAAAAAAAAAAACAAAAAAACAGTCCCCCCCACCCTCCAGTCTTTAATCCCCCCAGATCCACCTATTCCAGATCCTGGAAACCTCTCAGCACATAATCCATACACGGTTTAGCCTCCGTGTTTTTGAGAGCAGCAGCTCAGAAGCGARACAGCCCGCGTAACGTCACCTTCCCATACACAGACCTATGGGCCCAGCAGATGCCTAAGGAAGTAACTGAAGTCTGGAGACATTTTGTGTGACTGTGGTTGCCAAAAAAATGCAAATTTTGTATTAATGCTGAATTTGCAAAATTTTTCCTATTAGGACAAAAACAATGCGCTAAAGTAGCTGGCAATTTAAAGAAAGCTAAGTGTGAACCTGAAAATTATGTTTTGTTGAGAAATTACTCAACTTCCATTTCTGGAACATGTTTAGAATTCCTGGAAAATACACAAAAAATTTATGGGAGATCACACGTTTTATTCAATTACAACTTCTTCGTTTTGACAAAACAAACATTTTAAAAGGTATTTTTCAGTCYCGTCAAGCAATTAATTTTCTTTTCAATGCGGCAAAGAAACTGAAAAACTATTCATCAGGCTCAAACGACGAGGAAGCCCGCTGCGGCCTCCCGGCACCGGGCGCGAGAGCGGGCGGCGCGGGGGCCCCGGGGCGCCGAGCGAGCAGCCGGGCGGCAGGTCGTGCTGCCGGCGAGCCCCACGCAGGGGCCCGCAGCAGGGCTCCAGGCGCGGTTTATCTGGATCACTCCCTTAAGCAAGGGATGAATAAAAATGAAGTGAGCTTCAGAGCTCCAAAGTGAAAACAAGTTACGGAGGAGAATGAGACCTGTGTGTTCCACGCTGAAGTAATACTCTCAGTGTGTCTATGCAAAGTTGCAATTATTTTTCTTCATTGCAAGTACAGCCATAAATGTAGGTCATGAAGAGATGAAARTGTGTTGCTTCAAGTAAGAATCCTTCCTTACAACAAGGAGATAAGGAAATCATAACTAATGGTCTGTCCAAGAGAATTACAGTTGCTAACTAGGTAAATTCAGACAAGGAATTAAAAAAGATCTTATTAACATAGTATTAAGACAAACTTTGATCCATCTGCTTCCAAGTATGCCACGATTTCATTAATAACACTGCTGCTCTGTGTTTTAATCATAGATGCACATTAGGTAGGAGCAATTAGAGCTCCTTCCTAACAGGCCGGGGATTTGCATGTCTGCTACAGCTCCCAACAGAGACAGAGAGAAGATGACAAATCTCCTGCACAGCTCTCATATCCATCAACTTGATCTACGAACTTCCACTAAGACAACTGAAGTCACAAGCACGAGGCCTGTTCATCTCCTACCGAGGAAAGGAAAGTGTGTCGCGGGGGCCTGAGGGGAAAGCTCTGGGTTCGTACCGCATATTGCAAACCTGAACGGCAGCACAGCAGCGAGAACACGGAGCTACCTATTCTCTCCTGCTTCCAAATGCTGTGAGATGGTAAATTTATATGATTAACCTTTTGTACTGTTAATCAAACAAAAACGCCTCCAGCAAAGGAATAAGCAGAAGCCCATCTAATTAGAAACATGGGGACCCACTCAGAAGCTGAGCACGTGTGTCAGAGCAGAAATCTGAGGCAGTAAATTTGTGTTTGCTTCCTATTTATCCTATTGTAGGTTTTCTTGAAACTACAGCTTAGGAGCCTGTGATGCTCTGGCTTTGCCTTCTTCTCCAAACACACACTTTCATCAGATTTACAAGTATTGACCAGCCAGCTGAGGTGGATACCCTGCTAGATCCATATGCCCAGAAAGACACCAAGGTCTGGCAGTCTCTGACTCCAGCCTGTCAGGGAATGACCTGAAACATCAAAAAAAAGTGCCAATTTATTCCTTACGTATACAGGATATTCATAAATTATCTTGTACCAAGAATACAGGTATGTTTTGTAGTTATTTAGCTAGATGTGTTCACTTTTTCCTCAAAATTTTAGCATAATCTTTGTGTTTTGAATAATTTATTTTTAAATATTGAGCTTATCAGAATTTATCATTGATCAAGTAACTTACGATGGTGAATTCTGTATACTCTAAAAACTGAGAATATAGAAACAATGAATTTTGAGAATAGCCAACCTCTTCCCCCACAACACATGCCACARACAGAAAAAGAAGAAAAAAAAATAGATGCTGAACCTACATATACATCAGCAGAGAAGTAGTCTACCACTAGAGACCTACCAAATGTCAGTCTAAGACGGAGTTTGCCGGGGTCACATTACACATTATTTTTGAAATCACAGAGGTCTGCAGGTCTGCAGAAAACAATAGCAAAGTTTGCAAGCAAAACCTTTGTGAATGTTCTCTAGCACTCCATAGTGTCCCAATTTTCTCTTTTGCTCAATCTTCTCTTTTTTTGGCCAYAACCCCTATCGTCGCTCCTTTCACAGTTTAGTACAACGGAAAATGGTGTCCAAGCTCAGAAAACTCTCCTTCCTCTCCCCGTGCTCTCCTGACCATCCCAAACTATGTATTTTTTAAAGTCAATACCTTTGAACTCTCCATTTGCTAAAGATCTCCCAGTGCTACAGCCCAGCATCTGTCAACAGGCAGGATACCATCAGCGTTTGCATTTAGCCCTTTACGCGATGGCATTCCCTCTTAAAGGGAGGTCTATGCAGATCAATGATTCACCATTCTTCCTGTTCCTACTCCATCTTCCCAGCTGAAGTCTGCAAGACACGCACCACCAGGTTGTCTAGAAAATTCAGTATTCCCTAAACTATCCAAAAAGGCAAGAAGTTTTTAAAACTAGCCAGAACATTAAGTTGCCATGCTTACTAAACAGCTCTGAAGCATAATATTAAACAGCTCTGAAGCATAAGTGTCATCCTAAATTAGTGTCACCCAAAATTATCCCATCAAACTATGTTCTCACTTTGTCAGGATATATCTAGTCATGCTATTCTCTTTAATTGTAGCAGGTCAGCTTTCCTTCACACGAAATAGAAATTGGTCCATTCTGTATATCACAAACAACATTAGGAAATAAACACTAAAAGCAGATTGCTTTGTGTGGGTTAGTCTATTATAGGGGAGTGGAAACACTAGAAGTTTCATTTTTAACCATTCATGAGATGAACAAAGACATAATGCTACTTACTACAGCATAGCTAGTGCTGAATGACATCAGTATGATTTCAGAATCAAGCCTAATGAATTGCAGACATGATGAAACAAAATTACGTATGCTTAATGTAGCATATAATTCTATAACTTTTTTGTTCAAAAAACTATCTATATATCTATTGTTTATTTTATATATATTTTTTGCATTTGGTCTTGATGCATGATAATACTTGTATGAAGTGAAGGAAGTTTAGCGTTTTACACTTCCTTGCACATACAGATAGGTAACCTGAATTACTTGAAAAGAATAAATGCATCCCCCAAAATTGAAAAAATACTTAAATATTATTGCATGCTTTATTTTTATTACATGTTATTCAATTGAGATTCATGATTCTTTTTACTACTCTTATTACTGCTTGATCATGCAACAAAACTGTACGGATGCCAGAAACTGGTCTTACTGACTGATAGCATTTTTCATAAGATGACAGTTACTTAAAAGAGCAGAGTACATAGCAGATTTTCRTTCTACTACTACTTCTCCAGAGAATTAGATTCGTGTTTAACTCAAGTCACAAGTGAAATGAGTGCAGTAGGCCTGCGCTCCAGGGATTATTTGCCCCTCTTATGAAACAAATGCACAATTCATCACAACTGACAGTCTCTCCTCAAGAGATGCCCAGGACAGGAACAGCAGGGCTCTGAAGGTCAGCGAGAAGAGCAGTGGAGGAGCTGGGTGGGCAAAACTTGCACAGCCCCTGAAAAAGTCACGCTTGGCTCTAACCCGGGTTTGCAGGCGCCCGAAGAGCCTCACTGCTGGGAGATGTAACATGTTACATGTAAATATCAAAAATAGGAACTTGTTTGATGACTACCGGGAATATGTTGCTGTCACATGTGGTTTTGTTATACAGGCAGAGAGGAAACAAACACACTAGGCTGTGAGACACCTAGCGTGACTGTAATAAGGATGCCAGAGTCCTTCTGAGGATATTTGAGAGATCTCAGTAAAATTCATCACGTTCCCACGCCATTTTCCAAAGGCAAAACCAAAGCCATGGCCACTTGGCTTGCTGGGTGGGTGCCTGCATTTGTGCTATATTACCCACCCGATAGCTTAAAGTCGTATTTCAAAAAGGTCTATCATTTGATACGACAGAGTTGCAAATGGAAAAGCGGCTGCGCAGTGCAGTGACGGAGTCTGCTACCGACACTGCATTATTCAAAGCGAGGGCTGACTGGGAACTGCGTGACGACTTTACGTGACCGGAGAAAAGCAACCCTGACTGCGCTTATAACGTGGTGAGCTCCGAGCTGACCAACAGGCTGAAGGGAAATCTTGTGCTGTAAGATGAGAAGTTCCTTGGAAATTTCAACTTAATGTTCAAGTAAGTCAAAAAAGCAAGTCAAACACTGAATTATCAGGAGAAAAGGAAAAGTGAGCGAAGCAAGGAATGTTGTCAGGCCACCTGTCCTCATCTCAGAAACGACCTAGAAGAATTGGTGCAAAATCACTAGGGAGAACTATACATAACATTGTGCCTGGTTCTTGCAGTGTTTCCAAGACATCTACTTTTGGTTGTTGAAAATAAGTTATTGGATTATTTGGCTTTTATCTGATCCAGCACAGCTGCTCCCACACGTACACAGCACTCTTCAGGGCATCTGCTAGTCTCAAATGTTTCTTGCAATGTTTGATACATTTTTATGCCCTGCTCTATATCACAGCCTGCCCAGAAAACACTCGTACCTACCCACCASCTCTGCTACCTTAAGGGATGTTTAGACCACCCTATCACAAGCAAACCCTTGAATTTTTATGCCACAAAGCACTTCCCAGAAGCAGTACATTTTTTAGGTACCCTACAGTACAAGCTTCAGCATCTCTAAATAGACTAGGAATGTAGTATATAAAATGGCAATTGCTGACATGCTGCAAAGATTGACCTTTACTTCACAGGGGCCTCAATCTAAAGGAGTTATTCACCACTGCAGTAGTAAATATTCTAAATAACTACTGTTAATAGCAAATCTGAGCCACTTATGGGAGGAATATTTTCAAAGTATCTTGTTAGAGAGCTCAGGGATACAGGTGGTAAGAGTTTAAATTCTCCTGAGAGTAGATTTTAGATTTATAATCAGAGATTGAAGTTCAACTAAAAGAATTAGCTGGAATACCCAGTACTTAGGGAATTTATGAACTCAAGTTGTAAGATTAATGACTAAGAATTCTACACACTTCAGCTAAAATATTTGGATGCACTCCTGATCATACTGTGATCTTCTATTTGTGAATATTCAATTGTTTTCAAGAAAGATTAAAGTAGTATTTCAAAAAAGGTAACGATCTAAACTTAATACTTTTTTTTTGTTTTACAGTGTATACAGAAAATTGCTTATTGACCACAGCTATTGAAATTCAACAACTAAGATGGTTCTGTTTCATGGTCACTAGGTCTCAGTAAATTTAAGCTTCTCTTAATCCATATCCTACTTGGTATGCACTAATCTTCTTAATAAATTTATATTAAAAGTACATTCGGGAATTCAATTTATAGCATTACCAAAATACATAACTTCAAAAATTAACAGGATTATACTGTTCTCATTACAAGAATAGGTATTTCTACATCATGGCTGGAGAGCACATTCTTCCGTCTGTATTTATTTTACGTATTACACTGACCAAGTCCTATCACTTATTGAAGACTTTTTTTTCCCCCCAAATCCACAATGTTAAAAACGGAAAATTCCATTAACTACAATGCTACTACTGCATATTTTTATACTCTGTTACATGTTTCTTAGCACTTCTCCACCAATTGATTAAGCTGGTTATCCTTCTGCATTTTCTATTGTCTATTCTTCATTTTGTTAACTGGAGTCCTTCAGCAGCTTTACTTCTAAATTTCTTGCAACTCTCCAAAGAGAAAAACAGAGTCTGAATTTTCTGACTATGTGGGGAATATCTTGAGAGATGATTATACAATAAATTTGTGGAACAACAAACAACAAATACCAGTTACAGGTTCTGCTGGCCTTTTCACTGCTGCACTGGCTTTTGCTTTATGAAACCTTCAAACCCAGAAGCACTTTATAGAAATACCATAAGGATCTATGAATCGGTGCATTGTTATTACCAGCAGAACAACTTCTGCTGGGATTTATTAATTGCTTYCTTTTGAATAAATGTTCTTACAGATGAAAAAGGAGACGGAACGACTGTAAGATGTTTGTCAGTGTGTTCACAGGGAAGAAATAGGGAGATCTAATAAAAGCAATTTTTAAAAATTGGCTACCACACATCCCCATCCCACCCCCAAACTGACTGACTTCTTTCCCCATGTACATCAGTAAACTGAATGGAATGAATTTTCAAAGCACAGCATGAAAGGTACACCCACAAATCCCGTTAGCAGCAATGGGATTTGTGTGCTCACCTGCCATGCAAGGCTTTGAAGGTTTATTCCTCTACGTCCATCTTCAGTCTTTCGACTTTCAAAATACTTGAAACCCTTACATGTCCTTTGAATTACCTGATGAAGGAGAATATTAGCACCTGGCATGCAATTGCTAGGAGTACCACAACAGAGCTTCAGGTTGCAGGAACATGTTGCACTTCGGATAATCGATAGTTCCCMCTTCGCTGCTCTAACTGTGACTGAGAAAGAATTGCTGTTTGATACTTTTTGACTTTTCCCTTTTCAGTCGTCTTTACTGAAATGTTTTGATTTTGTGCCACTTTCTGAATGAATTTTTGTCATAAGAAGGGTAACAGCACTGCATACTACCTTCAGAATCTGGAATCACGTGGCAAAGACCTTAAAGGAGAAACAGAACACAGCGCCCCGTTCATCCATTCTCCTGACAGGCTGCAAATTGTACAGTGTGTAGAAAACTGGCACAAGATTAATCTGTTCCTGAGACTGTATAAGATGAGCTTACTTCTTCTGGCAACTTTAAGAGTCAAGACTGCTATCTTTTTGATGTTGCAACTGACCTAGATAGCTGTAACTAATAAGAGTATTTTTATTTATCTATCACGGCATCATTGAGCCTAGAAGGTCCAAAATCACATTAAAGAGTAACTGCTTAACCAGCCTTGCCAAAACAGTCATTTTTGAAATAGCAGGAGAAAAGCAGAAAGGGATGCTCTTGTCTAAAGTACAGTGAAAAAAAATCCTCTTTTTATGAGAAACTGTGAGCATTTAATGTTAATACAAAGCAAATTGAATCTAATTTTAATTTTGCAGGTAAAAGACACCATTATCATGAACGAAGTACTCAACTCATCTCTATTYTACTTCCAGAAGGAGGAAGAGCGTAGCTGAGACCTGAAACTGTAGTTTCAGGGAATACAGACATAAATATAGTCTTTTAAATCACTGCCACTTGCACTTAGGAGAGTTATAATTTACATATAAAATAACCGATTTACTTTCAATATTAATTCTAACTGTAAGGGATATCATGTCAATCATTTTATTAGATTTATGTTCATCTTCCCAAACTGCAACATGGTGCCCTAATCTCTACAACCAAGATGAAGACGACTCTCAAYCTAACTGTTCCAAAGCATTCAGACTGTTGCTCAACCTCTGCATTGGCAGTCATATGGATAAGAAAACAAGAGTTTTCTCCTTTGTTACTCTTTTTTAWTTCACTAAATGAAGTAGAATCACATGATTGTGAATGGCCACATTTTATCCCCAATACTAGTATGTATCATTTCTAATCATGGAGTATATTCTTCCTTAACACAAATTATGCAGAACAGTTTAACTGAATTACATGGCTGTAAACACTGCACGTATGATAAAATTTCAGATTTTACTTTCTGCATGAATTAAGCCTTGAATTTAAAAGTTCATTAGAAGGAGGAAATAAATCTAATGATGCAAGGTAAACATGATTTCCTCCCCCAGAAGTTTCTCATTCATTTTCAACACTATAAACTGTTAAAACTTCTTTCACAATACACTTCCAAAGGTATATATAAACACAGTGCAAATTATATCCTGGGCAATTAGAAGAAGATAGAGACTACCTTTAGTATATATGCAGAGTTCAGCCTTCTGTATGCCTTGCAGGGCAGACGTTATTAATATATTGAGAGCTGGATGTCCTATTGATCCAAAGTAGAATCATACTTGAAAATCAAGTACGGTTTTACTTGATAGATGTCTTACATAACTGGTTAGTTATGGTTGTGTAGCTGTAATTCTCATTGATTTCTTTAATTGTAACTTTTTTGTAAAGGAACAACATGAAATTATTATTTTAGTTATGTTTTTAAGAAATCCTTTTTTCCCCCCATTCTCATTACACATGTTCTATTAACCATTTGCTATAGTGGGTTTACTATAACTGGGATATACTCAATTTTTAATTTTGTATCTTCCTGGGTCTTGGCAGATTTTCAAAGTCTGAGGTTTGCTTATTTTTCTTTCCAAGTAACTAACAAAWCCACTTGAAAGCTTGCTTTCCATCCTCCATACCTTCTCATCTTCACATCTAGGATTCTAGAGCAGTTAAGAAAGTGCAACTTGAAAGCAGGGACATGATTTCAGCGTGATCTCACCAATGTGGAAGTGCATTAAAAAGACCAGAGAAATCAATGAAGGACTTACGTGGTGCCAAGATTTTAGTTTTAGACCACTGCCTTATTTTCAAGTTGCAAAGTTGCAGGTTTTCAAACTGCAGCAATGTGCGTTTCACATGGAATCTGTGTGTGTACGTGTGCTCATATACGATCTGCAGCTACGTCGCTAAAACACCCTGTAATGCAAACTAATCAGTCAATACGAAAAAAAGAAACCTTGCATACCCATTTCAAGTTCTGAGAAATATTATGAGAGGATACTAGCCTCTATCAGTCCATTTCAAGCACTGTACACCATGCATAAATATAGAAAGCTACATTTATGTTTGGATACCTAAATCCTGACTCCTGTAAGGAACATCATTATAATATACACTTATGACAAATACTTAATTAAACATTAATAAGAGTTACTACTTGTCTTTCCCTATTATTTCAAAAGTTGCTTTTTATCATATGGGTTTTTATGGCTACCTCAATTTGATATTCTTCCCAATACAAGAAATTTCACAGCAGAGATAATACAAGAGCTGCTGTCCACAACAGAAAAATGAAGTCTGCTTTTGTATAGAGTATCCGATCATTTTAAAGAAGCCTCCTGTCTAGCATACAAACTGGCGAAGAAGCCAGTCCCATGGTCTGAGGCCACAGCAACGCAGGCTGCTGATCACCAGCCAGTCTGCAACGCGGTTGAACGTCAGGGCCCATTGTAATCAAGGTCAAAATCGTCACCGACTTCAGTGGAGAGAGCTTCACCTCAGAACTCTTCTATTAATTTCGTGTATTGAAGACTGTGGATATCACAGTCATTCCTCCAAAACAGTGTTTTCTGCAGGCAATGGCAATGCAGTCCAAAAAAACCCTGTGCCCTTCAAAATCAACAGCTTAAATTGCATGGTGAATTGGACATGAGAGATAATGCATCAGCATATGTATCACTGTATGCAATTAATTAATGAATCATAGAACAGAATTTGAGCTAGAGTATACACCCTCAGAAAACCTTCTTCTGAAATGATAAGCTCAATTACATACACTATGCAAAGCGTAACTGAATTGTATCAAATAGTATTTTTTAACACACTTAACACTATCATTTATCAATAAAATAATGGAGAATTTTTCTCTGAAGAGAAAACCACTTACACTAATATTTTCAAATGCGGGTGAATGCAATACATGTTAGCTAGAACCACACAAGAACTGTACTTAGTAAATATGCTCAGGTTCTCCTTTTTGTAACACCTAGTTGGCCAGCAATCAAACCAGTACCATWTTTATTGGACTGAAGAAGTGGTAAACACTACACATTTTAAAAATTAAACTATATTCAAAATTGCATCTAGCATTTCAGCCTTACTCTTCACAGTTTATCTAAGTTCACTTTGCAGCTGACATGCACAATTTGATTGTGAGGACTGCTGCAGCTGGAGGCAACAGATACTTCAGTGTCCCCAACAAGCACAGCAGAATAGCTGTTTTCTGAGATTCTTAGAACAGTATGAACTGAGAAGTGTTTTGCAAAAAGTAAATTTATTCTCCTTTTGAGTATTTGCTTCAACTCAGAAGCAGGTATCAAAGCTGGTCCTCAACAACTTAGCATAAAAATGACTGGAAGCTCCTTTATGTCACYGCATCTGGCAAGTTTCCACAGTGCATTTAGCTTCTCCCTTCACAACACTGCTAATATTTAAGTACCCAAGAAGTGTTACAGCTGAGAATTGTTTCCTTCAGTTTTAATTTGTGGAAGACATATTTGATTTTATAGTCCAACAGAGAAAATCTGCTTCCGTCTCCTGGAAGTAGCTGTCCATACTAATTAGTGAGAAATAAAATATATAAAAATATTTAGATTCCTAGAATATGGACAGAATTAAAATGAGAATACTACAAACCCTGTATTTATAAATATTTACACATCTCAACTTCCACGATAGCTTTAAAAAATCTGTGATAACAGCTACAGAGTTGCTTCACCAGTTTTCCATTTATATGTTATTTTGATGTTTTAATGACTATATTCTTTAAAAAATAAACAATAGTATTACATGGATTTCATGTAACTAATTCAGGGTTGCTATCTACTCTTCCAAAAATTGTTTAAGGAATCTGTTTGCATCCTGTTTTTTTGCAGAGTTTGCATAAACTGAAGCTCTCAATTCATTCTTGAAATGTACGTACTTTACCATTTGCATTCAAGTCCTCAGAGGCAGATTTTCAGTTCATATGCAGGATTAACAAATTTCCATCCCTACGCTGCGTTATGGAATTGTACACAAAATCAGTTCTCTTTTTATAGCGGCCCATAGGCCTTTGGAATGACAGAGCCTCTGGGGAACTGCATTGTTCGCACTCAGGCTACAGAAAGCACCATGAAAATAATCTGCTTTTGTGCTGTGCTTTCTAAAACGTAATGCTATCCAATGCAATAAATTACGAGGCTGAAATGATCAGATACTGTTTTGAACAGTGTAACTGACTGCAGCGTACCAGYGAAGTCCGAGGAGGAAATACAATTTACTCTGCTGTATACTTCAGAGTCACACCTATAAAGTTCTTTGAATCTTTACTAAACCAATTTTGTACGTGAAATATTTTCAGAACTTATCTTCCCTGTTTTAGCAAGCTAGACACAACACTCGCTTCCTCCCTGTCAGTGAACAACGGGAGGGACTGAAAGAGCTGTGGCTAAGCACTCTTACTGAAGAAAAACCAGAGGATGCTGCAATAATTGTCCTGAGAGGCTAGAAAGGAAACAAGAGTCTATGCTGACAGCTTAGCTCAGCGTGAACTCTCATTTTTCACACGGAGCTAATTAAAAACTGAAATTAGTTAAATATGGAAATGACACTTGCAAGCACTTTAGCTGAATTCTGGCAAAATCCCTCCAGAGCGCTGCAACACTACCTGCTGCTTCAAAACTCCCCAGCTGAATTTCACAGTTAAAAGGCTGAGCAAAGGGAAAGTTATTACTGAGATTTCCAATTCAAAATGTATCTCTAAAATTCCAAATTAAATTTCACGGTAGCCCTTTCACTAACTAGGGACACACTGTGCAGCCCACTGATACGGTGCTCAAATAACGCCCCTGCGTGTATTCTCCGATTATCCCACCTTTAGGCACAGCGCTGGTCGTGCCAGAACTGTGAAGCTCCCACGGAGAGCGGCACTGCAACRCTACGGAGATGAGCCACGTACTGCTACAGAAGTGGTTATTTGGAAAGCATTGACACACAGCGCGTAAGGGAAATACTTTCCAGTTTAATGGCACAAATATCAGAAAATCAGAACACAACAACCAAAATACTTCATGCTTCATGATTTTAATTTGTATTTCTAAGTGCTGAACAGATAYGCAGAGAAGGGCCTATAGTGTAATCAATTACACTACATATATATGTCAGTGCTTTACAGGCTAGGCAATAATAAAAAGCATCTCTGCATATTTAAACAGGCACAAAGAACCAAGGGACTGGATATGCATAAAAGGTATGATGACTGACGTTAGCTTTTTGACTGAAGCACCAGGTGAATTTCATTGCAGAGCACATGACTTGCCTAGTATGCATAAAAGCAAGCGTATTTGCCCAAGGGCAAATATGATTTCTGAATGCAATTTAACAAAACCCACCCACAGTGCAGATCATTTTGGATCCATATCAAGGCATTCAGGATAGCCAATCACTTTTAAAACAACTGGAGCATTTTGATTTTATTGTTTTTCCTATATTCCATYCCTTTACCCTTGAGGCATCCCCTCCCACTGGCCTGCAGCCACTATTGCACCAACAAATTTCTGTCTAGGAAAGCCAGAAAAAAATGCCACATAGCACGAACGCCACTGTTACTCCCAAGTCTGCTGGCAGGGAACATTGCTGCACCCAGCCTGCCAAAACCTCTTCCCTGGCAGCTAGCTGTATAATCTGTGTATCACACCCAGGCTTTGCTAGTCCAGGGCCTTGAAACCGTCTCAGCTTACCCAGCTGGAGGGGATATGCTGCAGCTGCACCATCASACCCTCTTATTTTATTGAATTTTGAATATGCAGTTTCAAAGCAATTCAAACGATTTTGCCCAAGGCCTCAGATCAGTAAAACCACTGATACCATCTGCAGCAGGCTTCCTAAATTTGAAGCATTTAAACACAGGTGACAGGATAGGAGCTTTCACTGTAAGGAMTAACACTTACGAAAAGCTTGCTAACAAACTTGGTTAAGCCCCATACTGGCAAGGAAGAAACTGCATGGCTTTTAGCCCAGATCTCACAATAGCACTGGTGATAATGGGAAGTTCCATTTTTAATTATTTTTTAGAATCATGCATATTTTTCAAAGTTAAAAAGTAAGCATTTACTTGATCGCAGGGAGTTTCRTATGTTTTAGAGTATCTACAATTAGCAGAGATAGAGAGCAGAGTATGATAAACCTGAACTCTTAGCAACAAGGTTTACTATGAAATTCAGAATCTAGCAACCTGAAGGCTCTTTAGAAGTTTGTGAAATTCTAATGAGGCCATTAAAAAAAAAAAGAAAAAAGAAAAAAAAACTTTGACCAAACAAAGAAAATCCAGAGGCACCTTGAGTCCCCTCAAGTAACATTTTTACTAATGCCCAATGCCCATTTAATCATATTCAACACCCTTAAACATCTCAGAACACGTTTAAGTATACATATGCACAAGCCTTGTTTATGCTCTGCTGTGAAACAGAGGATAACAGCAAGACTGCAGTAAAATCATACTACATTTTGATCAAGATCCCCGGTTAGGAATTCTGCTTTTACAGAACAGCAGAACTATAAATACCCAGAAAGGGCAGAATCTCAAGACCAATACCTTGATGCCCACGGGACATATGTAGTCACACTGAGCCCCTGTGGATTCTGCATTGCCAACATAACACAGTTGTTTCCAGCTAGGAAACTGCTTACGTTTCCCCACCACAACACCATACAATCCTGCTGCCAGCCAGCACAGGCAAAAAATTAAATTCCCTATCTAGCAGTTGTCCGTGCCCACAGCCCATTTAGGATATGCACGACTGACAGGTACAAGCTTAAAAACTACTGAGACATACACCTGGCCAGCTGTCAAACCAGGAGCCCAAGCCTCTGCCAGAGGAAGCAGAGTGTATCAGCCAAAGTCCTTGGCAGAACGGTTTCTGGGCGGTTCTGGTCCCAGAATGGCTCCTTGAATTTATTCACTTCATACTGAACAGGATGTCTAACCTGGATTTATGTTTCTGTTGCTTTATTGCCCTGTCRGCATACAAAACCCTGTACCTATACCTGCACCGAGTCCTTACTGGATCTTTCAGTTAGTGATGTATTTTTTTCACAATAATCACTATATTTGTCATGCAAATTCATTGGTAAGGATATTAAGGTTTCAGTAAAGGAGATCTCAAAAGTTTCCCTAAATAATTGAAACATTTTGTGCCCAGCTGTCCATGCTGTAAGGTTTCAGCTGATTTCAGTAACAGCCCCCAGTGTGAACTGGAAGAAAGAACTTGCCCTACAGCACACCTTGGATGCAGATTTCTTCATATCACCACTTTTATGCACTGCCACCGACTATGGCCAAGAAGCACAGCGTAAGCATTAACTGAAACGCGACTCGGTTGCATGAAAGCTAAGAACAATGCAGTTTGATAAAGTTCAATAGCTTCATGCAGAACAAGAAAAAGAAATTTAGTTCCTCATTGAGGTATGCAATGGAACTGTATGAAAACCTCAAGAGTTGGTCCAMGCCAGCTTTAGTCATATCTTTAGATAGACGGTAATAAATCCAAGGAAAACTGATTTATACTAAAGCAATATACTAAGTCTGCAGCTTTACTTTCTAAGAACCAAGAAAGAGCTTTTATTTTCTGCATATGATGGGTACTGCAACTGTCAGCTCTGTGAAATCGGGGGGCAAGTCAGCGTGGACARGGTCTCGTCTAATCTATAACACAATTATACCAGAGGAAGCAATCTGGGGTTAAACGTTGTAGCCTTAACTCAAGATTATTCCCTCAGTAGCTTTGCAGCAGTTTCTGCGTAATTTAAAGTTCAATTAAAGTTTCTAACCCTGATTTGTATTGCACAGTATTTTGAAAAGGAAAACAGATGAGGACAGCCTGGGTCTTCACCCGCACAGAAGCAGGGCCAGGTCCTCTCTATTCCAGTCTGCGTGCGTATCGGTTGCAGGCAGAACAGACGCGATGGGAGCCGGGAATTCAGCTAACCTGCCTGCAAGCCCCAGGTTACCGCACACGTTCCAGGCGCCGCCAYGTGTCCCGCCCTCCCGCCGAGCTGGGGCACCGGGGCCCGCCGGCAGGCTTGCCCACGCCACCCTCGGCGCTCGCCCCTACCATCTTCTCGCTGCTGCCGGTGCTCAACTGACCCCTCGTCCCTCGCGCCGGGCTCSCCGCCTGCACGGGGGTTGCACCTCCGCAGCGGCCTTCTTCCCCCCACTGCTCCGCGCGGGCGGCTCGCGCCCCGAGCACCACATGACGTTATTGCTCTTCTCCTGTAAGGAGCCCTTCCAGTTCCTCCCAAGTCATCCTCTGGCAGCRCCGAAGAGCCCACACTGCCCAAGGGAAACGTGAGACCCGCGGCCCGCACCRCCTCGGACGTACGGCGACCAGGGGCACAGCTGATAAATGAGGGAAAGAGTGCAAGCGATTCATGAAATGTGAATATTGATGCACTACATAGGTATGCAATTGCTTTCACAACATCCGCTGTTAAAAATCCTTATTCACGATTTGTCAYAAATACCATCAAATGTCAAAAATATGAACAATTCCTGAAGCAGCCAGAGCAACATTATTTTTGTTGCATCTAAGGCAYGGACATCCTGTACTCTGGGTTGGCAAAAATTAGAAGATAAAACATAATAATATTGTTTTCTTTCCCCTTTCTAAAAGATAAATATGAATTTATCATTAGCAAAAAGCTTTCCTCCCCTTAACTCAAGCAGCGCAGAGGGAAGCCAGCTGGGCAAAACTACTTACTGCAAACGTTCAGCGTCCCCTGAGGCAKGTTTCCCTGTCCCCAAGAGGTGCGTGGTCCTAGGTCAAGCCCCTCTCACAAACCCTGACACAGGATCGGACTCCTTTCACCTCCCATCTCTCCTCCTTTGGCATCTTGCAGCAGCTAATGGGATCAGCTGAGCTTGTAACGTACTTGGGAAGGGCTGCAATCTATAGCTGTGTAGGTTGAAGATTTAGTGGTTGCTCACTGATATCAGAGAAATCAGTATTTTTCCCCTTGGTGTCTGCTTTGTAAATGAATTTTTTTCCTTCTAGAAGATTTCTATATAATTAGATAAATTATGTGCTAATTCATTCTTTTTTTTTGTCTATATAAGATATTTCTTGTGGCAAAAATTGACAATATATATGGAACTTGGGGAGAAGACAAAAGACAGGAAGGACTCCGACTGTCTTTCGATACGTGACCTATTGGCAGAAACTCTCAGGAAGTAGCATATGAATGCTGTAGATTCAAGCAATATTGAAATGTTTAGTAGCACAATAAAATGAATGCCAGTACTGTAACACCAGGCACTTAAAGAGCAATTTTGAAAGCAGTAAAACAAGAACTACCCAGCTGTGTTTCAATTTGTATACATCAACAAGCAAACTTGTACATTTCTATAGTAACTCTGCAGACAAATCAAAGAATACAAATGAGAAAAAAAAAAACAATTCAACTGAATTGAATTTTAATGACTATGAAGAAACAACCTGGTTTTATTAATCTGTATCATGGAAACAGAAATGACGATGCAATTTTGCAGTGTCTCTCCTAATTAATCTCTACCAGCTTATTTGTATACAATCAAGATACTAGAGTCAAAATCAAAATATTCACCATCTTTTCCAGAAAACAATTATTAAAATTTGATTTGGGAAGGCTGGTAAGCAGACTTGTCTACCAAAAAACTGCCCCAAAATATTGCCAATATTCACATTTCCTAATATTTTATCTGTCCTTYGCAAAGCCTTTTAACTTTTTCAGTAGTAAAATACTAGTTACTAGTAAATTACAAGTTACTTTCCTTGGAATCAGGCTCAAGATTCCTGCAGATTCTTAAATGAGAAGACACATATTATTGTCACTAACAGCAACATAAACAAAACAGAACTACTTTCACATCTGACAGCACTGAAAAGAGTATAAAGTATCAGATTTAGAAAATAGCTAACTAGAGGTAGGAAAGGGCAGATTACTGTGAAAACAGGATCATTCTAAAAGCTTCACTAAGGTTCAGAATTTGCTCCCTCTAGAGAAAATCAACTAGTATGGAAAAGTAACATGCTGCTCTTCCTCCTTGCTCCATAAAATTCTTTTCACCAAGTTATATTGGAAGTAGAATGAAACTTGACTTCTTCGCTTTAGTGTAGAACATTAATATAAAATATTAAATTATAATTGCAATAGTTTCTATCACATTAGATCATGCTTTAACTCATTTTAAAGTGAATATATTGCTAACAAAAGACACTAGATAGTACCAGAAACTGATATTCATCATTTACTTGCAGAATAGGAGGTAGCATTGAAAGATTCCCTAAGTGCTCCATCTTCAATCCTGCTCTCAAGAAATCAGTCTTTTATCATTTGCTATTCTGGGAAAATAATATGCCTCAGCTGAAAGAAGACTAAGTAGTGACTGAGCACTGAGAGCGCATGAAGTCACATCTGATATCAAGGCAACAACCGATGGGTTAGCCTAGTATCATGGACTTTATTCTCATTTACTTTATCTTGGGAGTTAATGAGATACAAATAACAAATCTATAGGAAATGAAGTGTTAGTTTTCATGGKGACAGATAAAATAGTAGTGAGCATCAGATGCAGTATGTGAGGAAAACAAGAGTCCTTCAGATTTTGTAATCGTTATGTGACTAATCATGATGGAAGTGATACCAGCAATACCGAAGTAACCTGATCCTAAACATCCTGACACSAACCAACCCCCTCGTACTCGGCGCCGGGCAGCGATGCTGCCAGGTGCTCTGCAGCGCGGCTCTGGGCCCTGCTCCGCACGGTTTGGCTCACCCGCTCTGCTTCCCGCAGCGCCGCCGTCTCCGCCCGCGGCGCTGCCAGTTCCCATCTCCTCTCTGCCCAGCTGCCCAGAGGAAACGAAGCCTAGAAGTAGCCGTACCTCCCCCGTCAGGGTGGCAGTATTTCCTCTCCCTAGCAAACAGTGACCCACAGGGACGATAATTTTGCGTCCCGAAATAAAAATGGACACGGYTGTGCTGGGAGAGGAGGTCCCCCACTCGGACCAGAGGGAGATTCGGCTCCATTTGGGACCACACTGTACTTCAGCCACCTCCTTGGGGTAAAGTTACCTAGAAAGTTTTAACAGTACACCAATTTTCAAGTCTTTAATAATATACCATATTCTCCATTAGAATAACTAGCAAAATACTAGTTATTTGCAATTAAAAGTGCCAACACCTAGACTAGAATAAAATATTTTGCCTATGGTAAGAAAAAATAATTTTAAAATGTTATTCCAAACAAAATCCAATGATGACAACATCTAAGTACTCTTACTTTTTTGGAAGTGAATGTAGTGAACTATTTCAGCACTTGSTGAAGAAGTAGCTACATTATCCACACACAAAACAGACATCAATTGTCAGTTTACATACTTTACTACCTTACACTATGGTTTCTTTCTGAAACCCAACACTCTTCCTTTATTTCTGGTTATTATGTTATATTAGAAGAAAATAGAGCCTAATTCTATTCAGAGAGGACACTCAAAATCAGCAGGCTCAAAATCCATTTTTAAWTACTGTAAAATATATACATTACTGAAACTATTTAGTCATCTGGAATGTAGGAATAATAACATTTACTTTCCCTACAGTAAAGCGCTTATAAGCTAAATTAGCCTTAAGTACTATTGGTCTGAATTCTAGAAAACAGTGAATCATACGCTTAACTTGCAGCATGTTTTTAAGTCTCAATGCATTTGAATAAATAACTCCAAAAAGCAGGAAATAAAACTTTTGTCATTGTTTTCAATTCCTTCAACTATCATTACTCACCAAAAGCTAATATAGCCTATTAAAAAAGTCTCTTTTTTGGCTCCTCAGTGCTGGAATTAATCAAAAGCAGCATGATTCCCTGTTTAATTTCAATTATAGCAGCTATTACTTTACAAATAAATAAAACTTAAGAAAATATTATTGCTCCTAAGAAAGACTTGCACTTTTTCTGAGAGAGAATAAAATTCAGAATAAATCCTTAATGGCTTCTACATAAATTCTTTTAAAATTATGATAGAGCCAGAGACTATATGCTTTCTCTTACTAAAACCAAAGTGCATAATTAAAAGAGCCTTTTGTTGAAAGACATCAGCAGTATCTGGGTCAGCTAGAAGACATCCACACASTCAAAAATTAAAATGCTAGTAAGGAAATACGATTAGGGTGGAAAATGGTATCATTATGACTGTGATGATAAAAAGAAATCTACCAAGCCTAGCTTCACCTACAGTGCCAAGACTCTCAAATCCAGTGAAGTAGTAAGTTCCCTTTGTAGACCTGGGAGTCAGTTTATTTCAGCTTAAGGTGAAAGAGTTGGTAATCATATTTCTAGATAGATTTACTAAGGAACAGCAGGATTTAGCCCCATCTGTTACTCCTTGGCTAGGACCCTGGCACTATTTGTTTTCCTAGCATGGCATCCCAGCCCGTTTCGAACTTGCAACCTCATGCAATGGATTGATGGTGCCAGAGAGACACCGGGAGCGGTGCCTGCACCACTGCCATGGGTGGGGAAGAAATGGATGGTCAAAACCCTCTGCCCTGAAATTAGGAGAGGACGAAGGGCAGACGAGCTTGTGTCGAGACCCCCTGGGTGCATGCAGGAGGCTGTGTCCAACCTTCAGCCAGGGAAACAAAGGGAAAATTTTGCTTTAAAGCTTTAGAGGTGCCTGGAGAACATTCAGCTGGAGTTTTGCACAAGCAAGGGCTGTTTTTAAATCCATACTGTTAAAATGAGGGATTGCCCCCAGCTTCATAACACTGGGACAAACTGCTCTATTACTTAAAGATTTTCCCTAGTGCTCTCTTTCAGGAAAAACATGTACAAGGAATGGCAGCTTTCTGCAGACCCAACCGATGTGTAAAACTGTTCGCCTTTACCCAGATTTATTGTTCAATRAAGAACCTTATGTACGCTATACTAAAATTTGTATAAAACATTGCACTGAAACTAGAACAGAGAAAGGTCTAATTCACAGCCAAATACGTTACTGATTATAGAAGAGCACACACTTATAATTCAGTATCAGCAAGTATTGGTAACCAACATGTATTAGATTAGTCCAAAATATTAATCACCTTGGGATGTTGTGAATTTCACCAAACAAAATGAAAGTGCATCCAGTTACTTGCCTCAGCTCTACTACTATTTTTTGTTTTTCACGTTCATTAAGACAAAAAGCTTCTTCCTTGCTGCAGAAAACCCTACACAAACTGTGATTAAGTTTCCCATTTCTGACTTTACTTAGAGGTGCAGATCCAACAAACTTCAGAAAGGTACACATGGTATAATATATYCAAGAATGAGTCTGGGGCAAAATACTGACAAATACACAAAATAAGCAAGCTAAAAATACAGGATGTATTTTTGCAGTTTTTGTTAATTTACAGTAATATTAGTTATTTCCAGTGGAGTACAAATGATCATCTATTTATAACTTAAGTGCATCTAGCAACACACAACAAAAAACAGGTGAAATCAATCAATAGACTATCTACAGATGTAATTGGTTTCTATAAATATCTATACCCGCACAGACATAAACACACATATACACAGACTAAGTAAACTACTGAAATGTATAATATAATTCTATCTACTACAAATCTGGCTTTTTCATAACCTTCAGCCCAAACACTGTTATAAGCACGCCATTTCACTTCAGACCTTTGACTTCCAAGATGGCTTTAGGAAAAAGATGTACTCATATTTAGGAAAAGCTAGAGAGGTTTCCAACCCCCTCAGAATTGAACTGAGGAAATTGCTTTATACAACTATAAAAAKTATAATATACAAATTCAGAACAATGACTACACTAGAGAACAGGAAAGCTACRAAACACACTCAAACGTTCCCTCGTCTGCAAACCGCTCTGGGATTGGCAGAGTGCACAAGCTGGACCATGCAGCACAAGCTGTTTATGGAGAACACTTGAAATCTGTTGAAAATGTGCAAGTGGTAACTGAGAGCTGAAAAAATTTAATCTACATATGAACACCATTAGAATTATTAAGTTTTGGTCCTGACTTTTGGTTCAGACCTTTCCAGTAGAAAGRACTAAGATCTGTGATCAGGATCAACTTCACACTCAGAAGTTGAAAGTCGCCTGGCCCTTGCAGCCACTTACAAACTCAGTCCAAAGCTGTGYGCTGCTCCTTCCGTGTGGACTCACCGAGCTGACACCAGCTGCAGGTGCAGCGGAAAGGCACGCACCCYAGGAACCCGCTCGGTCCCAAGCCCAGGCCACAGAGCTGTAAGGCGTGCGGGGATTTACAGCACGCTTCACGACCTGTCGGTCATGCTTTTCCCATGTCTCTGGGGCCCTTGAAAAAGGCGGTGCCAGAAGGACACCAGGGACTGTGTGAACTGTCCCAGCAGGCTACGCCTGCCCAGTGATCTAAGTCACTCAGCCATGTTGTACTGCAGACTAACTCAGCAGCAAAACACTACTCTACTACAGCAGCTGAAATGTAAAGGCTCCTACTTCAGGTGCAGGTTGAAATGCAGGTTAGGATGCAGACAGCTTTGCAAGTGGGATCCAGCAATTCTCAAATGGTGAATTCTATACTACCAGCAAATTAGGGAAACCACATTCAAAACTATACATTTCCAAATGCACACACAGTTACGGAAAAGCAACCTCCCGCTATTTCAGTTTTTCCATTATACATCCAGTGGTCCAAGAGTTCCAACTCAGTGTTAAGCAAATCATGCAGTGTTTAAGAGCCTTTTCCTATTCTATCTGTTTACAATTTTCTGCTAGTAAATACGGGAGAAAAGATGAGTGATTTATGAATGCTCACTTTATGAAGTCAAAGAGCATATTAAAACAATACTTCATAGCACAGTGAAATAGAGTTGAACAGACTGTTTTCATCCTGTGGTATATTTTATAGAAAAAAACATGCAGAAATTTGTGACGGGATAAAATAAAATAGTAAAGATGGAGAGAATTACATGTATTAGATGCTGTTAAATCTTGATTTCTACTAAAGCAAAAGATAAAAACAGCTCTGTCAGAGATCTGTATAAAATGTGAAAGAGGAGATGAAATTTGCAGCTTTTCAACCACAGTAATTTCCCTTTAAAAACATTCCAGGACAAAATTGAGTGAAACCTCCTTTACCAACCTACATCTCGTTCTATTTCCAGTCTCTCTGTTACATAATATGACAGTGACTAGTGCTGATCAAATGACAGAAAACCAATCAARTAGCAAGACGCACGTTGCTATTTTCTTAAATGTCTATAAATTCACTGCTTTCAGTACCACTAACCCACTTCCTTAGCCTCAGGCTAATCGCCAACGTTTGGCCATGGTTGCCTCACCAATTGGATCGACTCAGCTTGTGGTAGCAAATAACAAGTCTCTGAATTGACTAAAGTGCATCAGAATGATAGAAGAAAAAAAAAACGGCTATGAAAATACATCAGCAGCTGCAGGTGCATACTCAGGTAGCGCTCAAGGAGAATGTATATTCTCATTTGTAGCTCATTTGCTGCAAAAAGGATTGAAGTTTAAGATATGCCATGGAGTACAATATGGCAATCCAAGCAAAGAACGGCAAAACAACTTTTCTGTATTTCTGAGAACAAATAGCTGTCTCTACCATCACATCATTGTTTTACTATTACCAGCTAATACAACAGCAGACAGAAAGTGCAGCTGCGGTCCACAGAATATTTGGCATTTCTGGCCCAAGCATAATCCCTCATGTAATGAAAAACCCATTTCTATTTCTGCTTCCTCGCTACTCTTCATACTGAAGAGGCTTGCGTCTGTCTCCCATTTATTGAAGCTTATTCTTCATCTAGACAGCCAGGTCTGGTTAGTATTAGAAATTAGGTTTTAAATTACTATTTTTCTATTATTTATTTTAGGGTTTTCTGGAAGCCTTCAGAGGTACAGAAAAATTCATCATGTGAAAAGGACCCTAATACTCTCAAGGAACTAAGCCCCAAATCCCTGACCCACGTTAAAGAACTTTGATGTTTCTAAGGTTCAAAAATAAATTCAGGTTATAAAGACAGTAACATTACTTTAAGAGTTAAAATGACAGGAAAACGTCAAATAAGTAAATAACTCCCATGCAAGAATAAGAATAATCTGAAGATCACCCGAGCTTTTTCTTAATGAGCAGCTCCATTAAGGGCTCTTACTTCGCTTTCATCAGGCAGTCGGAGGTTTGTATTTTCAGTGATTAATGGATTCTCAAGATGTAGATGGGTGTGAGTGAATCACGGGTACATAAAYGATTAAAGAAACAACAGGTGAATTAAACTTTTGGCTTAACAAATGTTATGGGCCTCTCTTCCCTCTTTACGCTCACTACCGCCATGTGTCCAATTTTAAGAGGACTGCCTGTATTTTTAGGTCCCAGCTCTGCCCTGCACTGTCCTAAGCATGCACGGTTCTCCTCTTGGGAAAGACTTGGTATGATACAGGCACGCTAACATATTGCTGTAAGCTAAACAGTACTACGAGGTTACACTGCATTGCTTTTCTCTGGTAACGGTTAGAAATCATGCTGTGAAATTTTTACACCTCTTTCACTGAAGGGCTAATTATTTTCAAGTACTTTGCGTTAACCACAGACCAGCAGACATGGTATAAATTCACATCCTCCTTTATGTTACTTTGGTATACTCGCTAGGTATTCCTGAGATTTTTCCAGTATCTATTCAGAGAGACCTGGACAGGCTGGAGAGCTGGGCAGAGAGGAACCTCATGAGGTTCAACAAGGGCAAGTGCAGGGTCCTGCACCTAGGGAGAAATAACCCTAGGCACCAGTCCAAGCTGCGGGCTGACCTTCTGCAGAGCAGCTCTGCAGAGAAGGACCTGGGAGTGCTGGTGGACGACAAGTTGACCRTGAGCCAGCAATGTGCCCTTGTGGCCAAGAAGGCCAATGGTTTCCTGGGGTGCATTACGAAGAGTGTTGCCAGCAGGTCGAGGGAGGTGATCCTGCCCCTCTACTCAGCCCTGGKGAGGCYTCATCTCGAGTACTGCGTCCAGTTCTGGGCTCCCCAGGACAAGAGAGACATGGAGCTACTGCAGAGAGTCCAGTGTAGGGCTACAAAGGTGATCAGAGGGCTGGAGCACCTGCCCCATGAGGAACGGCTGCGAGAGCTGGGCCTCTTCAGCCTGGGGAAGAGAAGACTGAGGGGGGATCTGATCCATGTGTACAAGTACCTGAAGGGAGGGTGCCAAGGGGCCGGGGACAAACTCTTTTCAGTTGTCCCATGTGRCAGGACAAGAGGCAATGGGCAGAAACTGAGGCACAGGCAGTTCCGCCTGAACGYGAGGGGGAATTTCTTCCCTGTGAGAGTGACGGAGCACTGGGACAGGTTGCCCAGAGAGGCTGCGGAGTCTCCTTCTCCGGAGATCTTCAAGGCCCGCCTGGCTGCAACCCTGTCTACCATGCTCTAGGTGTCCCTGGCTGAGCAGGGAGGTTGGACTAGACGATCTCCAGAGGGTCCCTTCCAACCTTACTGATTCCATGATTCATTTTCTCAGCATATCAAGCACTATTTTCTCTCTTTTCATGACTTATCAAACRACATAACCATCTTATATCAACAAATACATTCTCACCAAAAAAAATCTCTTTTCCTCTGCAGAAGAAAACATTACTCTCACGACTATAGTTCTGTTAAAGCTGACTCCAATTGTTATGAACAAAACCTGGATTTGCTGATAAATCACATGCCTTTGATCAAACCAGCTCCCCTACACTTACAGAGAGATTTAGCAATGTTCTAGTTAGCTATACCTCAAAGTTCCCAATTTACAATTGAAATTTTGTAATTTGTTCTTCTGACTACAGTGTTACACAAAATTATTACAGATAGCTTACCAAACCTTTGACAGCAGCAGGCTGGCTTTGCCCTTCCTGTTGGTACAACACTGTGCTAAAGGTGGTTACCTGGCCAAACTGGGACAGAGAGAACCAGCAGCTCATGCCCCTCYTCTTGCTGAAGTAGACATAGCCAGGGCACTCTGATATCTCCTGCCTTCCTCATATAATTCTCCAGCCTCTAATTACTACCTTAATTATATGTGGGTTTTGCACCTTAAAGAAAGAAGGAAGGAAGGCTYTGACAGGAGCAATGAATAAAGGAAAAGATGGAAATGAACAAAATACAAGTCCAAAAATAATAGAGGAYACAACTGAATAACTCAGATATAAGCAAAACAACTATTAACATACTGGCACAGGGAGTATATACACAACACACTAACTGACCTTTCAGAGTCTTGTTTAATCCAAAACAATTCTTACAAAGCAGATAAAAGTATCGCAGACGCAGAGTATGTGCTCTCATCAGGCAAAACGGGAACGTATTCCACCATACAGGCATTAGTTTGTTAAAACATYTTCTATTCTACGACTTTCCTCAGAAAGTATTTAGTAAGAAAAATGTTGGAAGAAATCAGCTGATCAACCAACCAGTAAATTAAAAAAAGCTTAAAATTAAATTAACTGCAGAACCGTTATGCATTATGTATATTAGCTTTTAAAAATTAAATGTGACATAGCAGGATAAATCTGGACAYGTCAGAAGAAGAAAACAAACAAACCATCCCAGAACATATTTAAAGTTTTAGGTAAGGTTCTGCAAGATCAACCTAAAGAGAATGAAATTCTTTCCCATTCAGGAACTATATTAATACCAACGCTTGTCTTTCCTACTAATTGTCGGGTAATAGTCAAGGYAAAGACATTAATAATCACATAGCAGGGTTCCACAGTTATTCTCTAATTACCAAGTCTGCTCAACATATAAGTCAAAATACAATTTTTCATGTTTTGGCCCTTTAATTCAAGCTTCTGATGCCAGAAATGATTAAGAGTAATGAACTAGGACAGAATTTCCTGAACGCCAAGAAAGCAAACATCTGTCAAATAGAAGGCGCTCCTCTCCACAGCCTTTGCTATTGAATAAAATAGGCTTTGGGTCTCAGACAGCTATTATGGTCAAATTCTGCTCTAGAAGACAAACACCTATATTTCGTGAAAGAAGCACATATCTTGTTTGGCACACATCATAACTCAGGCAAAATTGCCTCAAATGATTAGAAACAGGAATAACCCCTTGCAATGACACAAGCAAGGGCTAGCTGGCTGGAGGCAGCTCTGCAGAAAGGCCCTGAGGCTCTTCGTGGACAGCAAGCTGGGCAGGACCCAGCAGCTGCCCTGGCAGCAACGAAGGCCAGCAGCACCCAGGGCTGCACGAGCAGCAGCACAGCCAGAGACRGTGGAAGCGGGTATCCCCCTCTGCTCAGTCCTCATTAGGCTGATTCTAGAACAACTGCACCTGGGGTTGGCCTCCCTACAYGACAGACACTAATAAACTGGACGGAATCCAGTGGAGGCCACCAAGATCCAAGATGATCAGGGGGCTGGAGCACTTGCGTGAGGAAGTTGGGACAAGAGACAGGGCACAGACTGAAATGAAGTTCAGAGCAGATATAAGGAAGTACTTTTTCCCAAAGAAGAGAGACAGGCAATGGAACAAGTTGCCCAGGAAGCTTTATCCATTCTTGCAGGTTTTCAAGGCCAGACTGGACTTCACAGCTGACCGAGCTTTGAGCAGGAGTGTTGGACCTCWAGACGTTCCTTCCAACCTGGATTATCCTATAATCCTATGAGTTCCTAAATTAACTTCTAAATCTGGAGTGCAAAATTAGTTGAAAGGATCAGATAGATTTGTCAAGGAAAATGCTTTTTTCCTGACTGTTGTACAAAGCATTACTCATAAAGCGTGACATAATATGCATACRATGTGCTAGGCATTCAAAGTCACTGACCTTTGAAAGTCCAAGATTTTATTCCTGGACATAGAGACTACATAAATTGCTGAGTTTTTTTGTATCTTAGTTGTGAAATGAGTAGGCAGCTGAAAGTACGATGCAGCAAGACTACACACAATCAGAGTCTGAAAGCTGAAAGGAACCCATTTACTAACTCTTGAATGGTTTTTTAGATTACCAAAAGGAGGTAATTTCATCATTTTACATTAAACAGTGAATAAAGCTTTTTGTCATTTCATAGAGTCATGTGTCATYTTTCTTCCCCCCCCYYTTTTTTTTTAATTTGTAATTTCTGTAGGCTGCTGCCTTCTCTTATTATTTCACAATTTACATTTAATTCCTATTTTTATATTTTGTCTTCTTACAAGTTCCTTGAACATATTCTTCTCTCTTCAGTAAGCTTAAGCACTTTTATTTGTGGTTTTGCTTGGCTTACAGAACAATATTACAGAGTTACATTAGCTACACTTACAAAATCCACTTCAYGTCTTTCAATTTGCCATTTCCCCATTCAGCAAATAAAGTTATATTCTTAAAGGCAAGCATGTACTTCTAACTGAAACAAATAAAATCTGTAAGTGTACTGAAGTGCAAAACAATATAAACAGTTAACAAAGAAGTTCAGCAACAAGTAATCAGTGTAAATGAACTCATAAATGATCAACTGGTGATCTCTGTATAAATAGCATCTGGCAGAGCAACGCTTCCCCTGGGMAGCTTGAGACATTTTACATTGATATGGAACACACTTTTCAGAGAGAATGACCACAGATTTGATAGGTATATATGGCTTAGTATTATATTAGCAAAATTTAATCTTCAATACCCCCTCATAATCACCCTTTCCCTGAAAGATGGTCTCATTTCAGTACGCAGGGTTGGGTTATAAAGCATGTCTCACTAAATTGTCTCAAAGCTTCTTCATCTCTCCACCCACCCCCATTTCCTGCAAAACTTGCTGATGAGGCTTCACACCTGTGATTCTGGGCTGAAATCTTAGACTACTAAGCACATTTTAGAGTATTCAGTATTTGCACTGATGAAAGTGAGAATAGACTTTGTTTCACATTCGTTATGATACCCAGGATGTTTCCTCGTCTGAGTAGGTGGTAGAACTACAGTGCATGTGGAGCACAGCATGTACAGCAATATTACCGCTACAAACTGAGAACACAGGCACCACTGAGGAGGCTATTCTTGCAGCTTTGAGTAGAAAGACAAAACCTGTACCGTACAATTAATAATTTTACTACTAATTAAAAAACTAATTTTAACACTATTTCTCAAAAATTTCTAAGTTAACTATTGCTTCCTGTTGCATCACATTGCTCATTTTTGTGAYGCTAACCTCTACCACACCACACATTTGAGTAGTGCAGCACCAGGTACTACCACAATGAGAAATACAACTAAGTTAAACACCTTCACTTAACTTCACATTGAGTGAAAAGGGAACTTTATACTGACTATCCCAGTAGTGCTTCTAGGGAGTGCTACCAGCATCCCTGAAAAAGATTTCCTGAGAATTATCCTAGACTGCGTTCTGCAATCATGTATTAAATACAAACAAGTACACCCCCTAAAAGYCCAAACTCCAACAATATACAAAAGAAAAGTTTTTGGTCCCCAGTTTCTTGACAAGGYTTCAGGGTATACTTGTTTGACTTGGTATCCTTAGAAGCCTCAACAGCTCTCTTCTCAGGAGCTGCCATCAGACAAGCTTACAAAGGTGCTGCTCTTCCTCACAGCGACTGGTACCAGTCAGCAAGACCCTCCGAACGTGCGACAGGCAAATCCCAAACAGCAGCTGCAACATGACACAGATGCACTTGTGCTACTCACAAATTGGAGCATTTAAGTACCGTGAGTGATGCACTACAAGAAAATACTAACCCAACAGGTTTGTACTATTAACTCCTAGGGAAATATTCATGCAAATAAATAAATAAATAGCAAAGTAAGCAAGGCCCGGAGACAGAAGGGGGAAAAAAGAGGAGCAGGGCTGAGAATAAGGAGTCTGACAAGGGATATTTGTATTATCACTTGTCCAAGACTCTTCCTTCTCTTCAATATGTGAAAATGGAATCTCTTTGAACTCTGTCTTTACAGAACTTCATCTCATCGCCTTTGAGGTGTGCTCTGATGGACATGTCCCCTCCCTGACAAATGCTGGCAAGCAGATGACTGCTCTTAGAAGATATGGGTATGTGCCAGCATCCTAGCAGATGCAGATCCATGCACACGRATTTGCTTTCCTGCTTTTGATTATTGCCTCTTAGCTGATACTTATTTACAACGCAAATTTAAGAACAGAACCTTTTCTAATAAAGAACTAATCTCACAAGATGCAAATCCCTCAGTTTGCATTGATTTCAAGTGAAATCTGAGAGCGGTGACTGGCAGCCAGATGCCCTCTGCCTCTCAGGGGTTCCAACTTTGCATGATTTTCCCTTATTTCAGTCCTGGTCTAGCATATTTGATTTCAGTGAAGTCTGAAATGAGTGGTATCTGACCCTACAAGTAAAATCCAACAAACACAAGAAATCAAATGAAATGGAGGTTGCCATTTGTCAAAAACAAATAAAAAACAGAGGAAATGTACACAGCAACCACTTATGTGAACTGTATTAATTAATCTAGATCTACGGAATCAAAGCCAACAAGACTACTAGCCTTACGCCATCATTAAAGGTGTCTGAATTAAAAAACACTCYTCATGTGAACGGTTAAAAATGGTAGTCAGTCTAACATTAGTTGGTTGTAAGCCAGTGTTTCTGGGAGCTGTGTCGTTTGCAGTGCTCCAGGCTCTTTAGTAAAGTACTTTACAGTCTGAGCATTCTATTTCCTAACAAAAAATTACAGATGTGAATGAACACAAAACTTCACGCAAGCACGTACATTAATATCTTACTGATTTGTGGTAAGAAAATAACTCAAGTTGATACCTACAGACTACACGTTCATGAACAGTAGGTTGCATATACCTATTTCATACAGAACAGTCCGAGGATGAGACTTCTGTGTTCAAGGCTCATTTTATAAGAACCCCACAACTTTTATTACTTGATCGTCACAGAAACAAATGAATACTTTTGTGAGTATGGGAAAGGTAACAGAATACATTAAAAACTTATTTGCCTGTGACTATAGCTACAAACCACCTGCTATGATTCTTCTTCATAGGAAGAAGTTTACCAAAATGTTTGTTACGTGCACCACTATTTTGGGGCTGTAAATTTGAATATATAGGGGAATAGAAAAAGAAATTTTATTTGCTTAATTAACTGCCACTGCCTTTGGCAAATCAGCTCTTCAAATAATGAGATTCATTTCACATAGCACAGAAGGGAATGCAGTATTTTAAGTTTATGCAGAAAATGGAAGTTTATTTTAAACCTCATATATCTTTAAGACCAAACAACACTGAAGAACAGAATGAGTGATAGTATTTTTCCTACGCAGGAAATACACTAAAGATGTAATGCAAGTGTGCTGTTCTCCTAATTTCTTTCTTTCATCTTCTTAAGTTCTAGCTCTTTCACATGATAGGAGTAGATAAAATAGCACCGACACTCTCCAAGCTATCAGTGTGAGTCTCAACATACCGTTTTCAAGAGCAGCAACTTTAAACCCACTGATGCTTTTAACTTCCACAGAAAATAATAGTTCTATTGTTTTCAAAGGAAAGTAAGTAGTCAAAATTACCACTTTTTAACATACTGACACTTTGATGGCCAGATGTTCTTCTAAGCTCAAAGTTAGACTGGCAGAAGTCACAGCAGTATAGAGGCTTGCATAAAATGTTGTATCTCACGTTGGACTGCAATCTTTAGTGAAAAAGACAGGAAAATTTTCATTTTCCTTTCCTTCTTTCTTCAGTTTTGTATTTTCCCCTCAGGTTTGTCATGAATCTAAAGAACTAACAGTTAATTTAACATGACAAATGCTTTCATCGCTCCCCTCAGTTCTGAAGCGAACACTCTGACAGAGTATGTGCGGTATATGCTTTTCTTTTGATACATTATAAATTACCTTCTTGTAACTGGGTTTTATGACCAGTCCAGTATTTTCAGGATGTCCTAATCTGAATGACTTCATGTGTCACCCCAGGATACTAAGAATAACTCCTGGGCTTTAAGAAACGATGTGTGTCACACACAGCACTGTAGTACAATTTTATTTACATAGTGAGTGCTGAGATTTGCCAAGATGTTGTAAAATATTAGCAAGTTATGCTATGAATTTCATTTATGTCAGTCCTACTGAAGAAACACAGAAGTGATAATTCTGGGTTAGCTAAACAGGTCACATTTTGKGCATAAACTAAGTAAAAAGTTAACCGAAGTGAATCTCTCATATTCTCTGACATTAAAGTATCTTAAAATGCTCTTTTTCATGGAAACCTTCTCAAAGATTTTTGCCTCTGTCTTTTCCTTTAACAAGAACAACAAAAAAATCCTTGTCTTGCTTTATTTTCAACCTAGTGGAAATGATGCATGTAGGAGTTTCTGCAGAAATTCCTCCAGGGAAATGAAATGTGCAAAYGAAATGTCCAATGAAATGTCCTGTATGTCCAAGGTAGCAAACTGTATGCATAGAAAATGTGCATGTTCTGCACATACACAGAGACACTGCCATACAGGTCAATGTAGGTCAGTACAAGGCAGACTACAGGAATTTGTCYCAGATATAAGTCAGGTTAAGTTTCAGAGGAAGATTTGGGAAAACTCAGAGTAGATAAAATTATATTGTCAATATTTTCACAAATGTTTAACTTTTTTTAATCTCAGTAATATCTTTAAATAACATCAATTRCTCAGTCTGGCAAAAAGTTCAAAGGTTACTTATGCACTACATATTTATTTTTTACAGCTTTAAATGTACTATCATTTTGTTTCATTCATTTTTCTACCTACAGTATCATAAAGTCAATAAGAATGCCTAAATCATTTAATATTCATTCTCTTCACCTCTGTTATGACGTCTTGTATTTTTTTACATCTCTTCTATTTAGAAATTTTTTCATGCCACCCATAATCTTTGTCAGTCCTCTGAAAGCCATGTATTTAAACTTGTACATAGCATATTTTCAATGAACTGTTTCGATTCCCACTTCTCTTTTATAATAGGACAATTCATTCTGAACCTCTAAAATCTATGAGAACTGTGAAGTAGTTCTTCAACATAATTTACTTCATACTAGCCAGCACTGCGTTTTTCATTTATCCTACAATAGCCTTCACTAGCATTGCTAAGATCTTCACAGATCACGGAGCATTGACAAACCTAATAGCAAAGCATTTGCCACCAATTTTGATGATTTTTTCTGTAACTATTACTTTTAACATAAGTAACCCGGGTAACATAACCTCTGCAATGGTGGAGAGCAAGAAATGGGTCTCTGTGGACTTGCATAGCAGAAAAACATTAACAGCACCTTAAAAAATTCTCCTATTCTTGAAGTGCTGACAGTAAAATACATCAGGAGGAATTACTGCAAGACGGAGCATTGCGCTTCATCCTGTGTATCTTGGGGGAAMTTAAACAACATCTTTCTTCATCCTAAGATTTCCAGCTCCCCTGCTTAGATGAACAGCTCCCCCCCCCCACTGCCTCGGCAGTTAGGACTGAATCGGGATTCCGGTCTGCTCTGAACATTATTCGAGGGATCTGCTGTGGAAGCGGACGGGCGCCTCTCCTCCCGCCAGACCGACCTTCGGAGGCTGCCCGGCCGCGAGCCCCGCGCTCCCCGGCGAGGCACGGCATGGCACGGCACGGCACCCTCGGGGCATCCTCCACAGCAAGGTACGCCAGGCCTTTTACCACGAGGAGATGACTGGCTCCTCTAGTGCTGCATCAAGCACCTTAAGTGTCGTAGCACAGGGGGAGGGGGAGCAGAGTCCCAGCAATGGCAGGGGGGTGGATTAGTTTACGGCCAACGCTCTTCTGCTGGCTCCATCCTGTGGAAYGAACTGTACGAGTTTTTGCTGAGAGCGAGGGAATCAACTTAACGAATGGCCTACCTGAAGCACATCCTGTCTATCCTTCTGTTCTTCCTATGTGCCTAGAGCCATGCAACTTCTTTAGCTTTTCTTTTCTATTTCCATCCTTTTAAGTTATGATCACAGTGGATCCATCAAATCTATTCACAGGATTAACTGCATCTATTTTCTAGTTTTGACAGCTACTTTTCAAAGCACTTATTTTTACTTTGTATGGCGTGAAGCTTGTCAGGTCTGATTATTTAATCCTTGAACCAACATTTGCTTTCTAAAACCTGCTTTCTCCTGTTTACTAGCCAACTCCCATGCRCTCATCATTCTCTAGTTAGCAAAGACAACGTCCAAAACTTCCGCCAAAACTGCTCTCCTAGTTCATTACTTGAGGTGATAGATCATTTGCCAACTGTTAAGGGACAACACATTGCATAATGGTATGCCTTGTTACAAACAGTAAGAAAGGAAAAAATGCTATGAAAGGATAAAGCATGTATAACCACGCTGCAAAGCTCTGGTTTAGCTTTGAGCACTGCAAATACCAAGCAAAAATATGTTTCATAATCCATCATTTCAAAGTTATGTACCTGATTAAAATATTCATTTGGRATGTACAGCTTCCTTTGTGCCTGAATACTCACAAAAGAAACTACTGTACGGTAACTATCAAATTCAACAGATCATGTGCTTTGCAATCTTTTTATTTATCTATCAAATCAAGCCTGTTGCTAGTCTGAGCTTTTCTATAGAAGAAACAGGTTGGTTACCTTTGTAATAGCTAGTATGCTGGCACGCAGGGTTCTGAACTGCACTGGCCTAAAGAGACAGCAGCAATAAAGCAGTTAGTCAGCTCTCACACTCCTGTTATATATTAATCATATATGGAAGCTCRTTAATGCAAAGAATGAGGTTTCCTTAGAAGGCAGCATCTATCCTGTAGAGTCACATTTTATAAGACCAAAAAAATCATTCTCTTCAAAGGGAGAGATGTAACCTTAGCTGGACCTCTGGCTTGCAACGCACCCATCTCCTGCACAACCAATACCACCCTGATCACACAAAGCCTTTGCTCACAAATTTGAATCTCTGACATCAATCCTCAAACAAAAGAACAGGTAGTGGCAGCTTTTCTGTGATACAAATGCTCATCTACCCTCTACTATTTTTTTTTGTTTTGTTTTGTTTCTTTAATTCCAAGAAAGTTCTGCAGAATATTCCTCTCTCCTACCCTGCCAGCTACCAGACTGGATGAAGTGGCAGATATCATCCAAGCAGACTCTTAATAGGGAGAAAAATTCAGCACATCTTTTCAGGGCTTTCTAGCCCTATGTATGAGCCTTGCTGACTACAGCAGTAATTATTAGTATCATCATGATCTAAAAACCAAATATAACACGTCTGGCTAATATTAACACAAGATATGGACAAGCTACCACAAYGATGCAATTTATTCAGCGAAGCTAGAGAGGTTGTGCATGCTGTCATTACCATCTATGTATTGTTGAGGGCTCTGTAAAAGGTACAAAATGCACAGCTAATTCGTGCAGACACTAAGGAGAAGCTCCAGAACACCAGACAACGAAGGGGATATCAGGGGGGAAAAATCAGAAAAAAATTAAGCTAGGAAAGACAAAAAAAACTGCAGCATGTTAAAAAAAGCTCTAAAAGACTACAGAAGGATATAGCATGGTCATTATTAATGATATTATGTAAATAAAATGTGATCATTATTAACATAGGTTACAGGAAATAAGTGTAAAAATTGATTTTCTTTCTATATTTGTGCCTACTGAATATTAAGGATGTGTAGAACATGGAAAATAGTATACGAAATGGGATAGCCACTATTCAGATATTCAGATTTAACACCAATCGCAATTTAGGCATGCATATATTCACTTGTTAATCAAAATGAATTTGTTTTTCTCTAAATGCAAAAAGCTATAGTAGTATCTAAATTCAGATCCAGGWATCTTCCATTATACACATTAGTCCGCTACCTATCACATTTTTTCAAATATTTTAAAAATATACAGTAGTATATAACAAAAATCATCATTGTATCAACCTCTSTGTGGGGGAAGTGTGAGATCTGCATATCTGGCACCTAAAGTTAACACTATACACTGAAGAATCTGAATTACTCTTTTGCTCCCACTTCTACTATGCCAGCAAGCAGGACTTGATTTTTTTTTTTTCTCTTCAACCAATATAAAGAATAGTAATGGTTTTTACACACTAAGAACACRGGGGTGTGAAAAAAAACTAAATCATCCTTTTACCTGCTGAGTCTTGATTTGCTGACAGCCTAAACAAAATCAATGTGGTTAGGCAGAGAAAACAGCCTTACCTATGAAATAAGCTAGGAGGATGGCAAGCAGAACTGCAGCAGCAATTGCAGATAAAGCAGCACATTTCCAGCTACAATACTTGGAGGGCTTTTTCAGCTTGAACGCATTCCTGGAGAAAGTATTTCTAGGTAACAGTCTGGGGGGTGGAGTGTAAACTGTTCCTGAGGTCAACGGGTAACCAGGGGAGGAACTACTGAAGAGTGGAGTAGTTCCAGAAGATGTCTTGAACAAGAAATGCCTGTAAAACAAAAAAATGAAACACAGCTGAAAATGGGAAGTCCTGTGAGAATAAGAGAGAGGTGAGAATGTATCCTATTCCTGTTCCTTCCCAGCTTCTGTAATGTCTTAAACTCAAGAGAGTTTTGTATGGAGAAATAAAGAGCTGAAAACTCAAAATCTTTTTGCCACCAGTACTTAACACTGTCAGTGAATCAGTAAGGTAGATAGATATTAAAAACAAAAAGCAAGAAAACAAACAAAAAACAACAAAAAAAACAGTTTTACTTTTGTCAGGATATCCTTTCAAACCTTTCTGTAATTTGAAACAACTTGATCAGATATTAGCTAAAACACCAATATGACCAATTAAGTGATTTTTCATGCCAGATGAGATGGYACCTCAAGCAGGAACAGCCTAGTAACAGAGCTCAGAAGTGACGTGACTATCACTGCCTATTTGCCTGTACTTGATTAAGATAAAGTAGCTAGTTACAATACAAAATACCTGTATGTTTATTAGTTTAACAGAAYTCTTCACTTTTCTAGAAAGCATCCTTTCTGAGCTCACAGGCTTAGATGATTTCCCTGTGGGATCTACTACCCAAACTCTAAGATCAAAAAATCTGCTAGTCTCATTAATAACCTTGGAAAAAGCTGCCAGGAAAAAAATGCTGAGACGCACTTCAGTACTGTAGGAAAGAGATTTTTGCCAGAATTAGAATAAACCTTGTTTTTTTCTTTTTTAATGATATTGAGGTTTGGTTTGAGTTACTAAAACCATCATTGAAAGCACAGGACTCAGCAGAAAAAGAGGACTGTCCAGACTTATGTGAGGAAAAAAAATAAGGGAGAACATACAGTATCCAACAAATTCTCATAACATGTTGCCAACATTTGGATGCAGAAAATGGGGAAAGCAATCTGGCTCCTCTAGATGAACTCCTCATGGTCAGGAAGAACTGGTTACAAGCATGTTCCTACTAAATCATGAAAAGAGAAGCACAGAATAAAGGCAGCCATCTTCAAGAACGTAGGCTTTAATACTCTGGATCAACAAGACTGAATTAATATCAATACATCAATATTCAAACACAAATGGTTCACTGTCAAATAGAAAGAACGGTGCAGCACAGTACAGCACTAAGCAATATCTTCATTAATTACTTGGTCAGTGGAATAGAAAGACTGTTAATAAAATCTGTACATCAAACCAATCTGAAAAAGGAGTACATGGGAGCAATTCTGAAAAAAAAATGCTAATAATGACTTTAAAATAGAACATTAKCTCAAAAGATAAGAATAATAAGAAAATAAAGAAATAATCAGCTGCACAGATACTAGAAGGAAAAAAACAGCTAGGCATTATTTCTGAAAAAAAAAAAACCCGTGATGATTGCAGCAGATACCAAACTGAATACAAGTAAAAACTGTCATATTGTGTAAAATAAGAAGGAAAAGGGAAAGGGGAAGCAAGGAGAAAGAGGGAAAAGTAGGAAGAAGGGGAAGGGGGAGTCAGGGGAAAAGGAGAAATGTCCTCCATGTCCATTTTGGATAGGACAAATAGTAGGGGACCTAAGTTTCAGCAAGGGAAACTTCATTTAGAAATCAGTGGAAAAAAAAATCTTGAACTGTATAGATATTTAAGTACCAGATAATCTGTTTATTGTGCACTCTCCAATACTGGAGATGTTAAGAAGTAGGTACCAGGAAAATTTTGGACAAAGCTCCTGTTGCTTTGAGATGGAAGACCTTTCAAGACCCATTCCATACTCCAACACTTCATCATCCTGAGAAGCAACAAGTGCTTCCTGGAATCAATGAGATTGAAGATACTCAGTAATCTGTAAAATGAAAATTACAATCAAAAAAAAAAAGTCTTATTTCAGAGGCAGAAACATTAATTGTTCTTTTTCTAGAGCATCAGAATCAAGTAGGTCACTTGCAARTCACCTGTCAGAACTTTAAAATCAATTTTAGTCACTGTTTATTACAACAATTTAAAAGCTTGCAAATGAAATGAATTTCCTAAGTATGTTTTCCACCCCATCATCAGGCATGTGAATACTTCTAAGCATGCAGCCTACTGTATTCTTACAATACAGAACACCGGAATTAGTTTTAAACAGTATTAGAGCATTTGTTTTGAAATAAAACCCCGAGGATAACGAACTGCATAGGCTTTGCAGACAGTAAAAGGAAGGCCGGCTGGGCTTCCCAGTTCTATGATTAAATACTCACATTTGAAGACAGTCTCTGAAAATCTACTTTTTTTATGCAGTCATTAACCAACTCCATTAACAAACATTAAGAATCGCTTATTTTGACACTGCAACAATACACTTAAAATAGCTATTGGGGAAGAGACAGGGGTATCGGGCTGGTTACGTTACACTAGATTTAGTGGCATTTCGGTTCCTGTTGTCTGATTAACACCTGATTAACGCTTGTGAGCACACCCAGTTTCAGCCCTTGCTGCTTGCTCTCTGGTGTTGAGAATAGCAGCTAGGGACTGAAGCGACACGGAGCACAAGGACGGACGGAAGGGCAGAGAGCTGGCGAGGGAGATTGGATGCAGCGAGGTCTAACGCAGGCTCATTTCTCATGCTCACGTGAGGTCTGCATCTGCYGCAGCCCTGGCCATGCTTCTCGCCATAAATCCGCATGGCACTGGCGGCCCTTTCAGGCTGGGGCTTAAGGGTCTACAACAGACAGTTCTTACGGCTCTTTTTCTGGGCCCAAAAGCAAGTTTTATAGAATGAAACCGAAAATTGCAATCCTTGGCAGTGTCTTTGTCTGCAATGTTAAGGTTTTTAACCTGCGAATTTTATGTCCTCTTTAGCTGAGATGGCAGCCACAGTACCAATAAAAGTTTTAATACAAAGCATTGTTAAAGTAAACTCAGATATATAACGGAACTCTGTTCCCATTAAAATTGAATTAATGAGTATCTCGAAATGTTTCAATGGAACATGCCAATCATATCCTGTTTCATGTGGAAGAAGAAGAAAAAAAAGACTCCCACTATGATTCACTTTGAGATATACGAAGCTTATAAAGGAAAGCGAAATACTTATACATGCAAACACGACCTCTCTTACATTGCTACCACTGCCGACAGCTTCACAGAAGCAAAACAGGCTGACTGAAATGACACAGGGAATTGTGTCATTCCCACRGCAAAAGAGAGAAAAAATACTGTTGGAAAAACTCTGAATTTTGTCACATATGCAAGCCCTACCCATGTATTTTGAAAGCTGAAAGATTACTGATTCTGCAGGAGGACTTCTGACAAAACAGCAACCATCAGAAGATACTGTGTCATGTAAAATACGGTAATTAGGTCTTCTGAAGTTATAAAAAAATCATTTAACTAAAGATACGTTAAATATTCACTAAGCCATTTTGGAAACCTGGCATTCTGTTCAGAAACTGGAGACCAGATTAGCAGAAGTACCCAGACAGTAGTAGAGGACACTAGTAAGACTGAGAACATAATGATAAAATGCTTGGAATCGCCAGAGTTTTATGTCCAGACTCAGCTTCAAATGGAAATAAATTGACTTGTCTCAACCCTATGCCTAAAAGCAATGATCTACAGCTATATTTCTACATGAGATTTGACATGCTCTGCCACAACCAACAGTCTGTGGACCTAGCTGCACGGAGAGAACACAAGCATTTATCTACATTAATTACAGTCTCACAGCAGTAAGACTGGGAGATATTGCACACTGACTGCTTATCAAAAGAAATGACCTGATTTATACCAATGCACTTAATTTCAAATAGATTCCATATTAGAATTAAATAAATAAATAATTYGATGTGTTACCTATTCATCTATCAAGCATTATAAAGAAAAACACATTCTGAATCTCATAATTAGATTTAGATTGGGACTACATACTTAAATTTAGACTGACTTAAGATTTAYGTATTTAGGTTGGTGCTAAATTTATATTTAAAAAAAAACATAGGAGTAAAGTTACTAAGTATCTCTAATATTTTGTTCATTGTGAAGATATTCTTATACTGGAAAACAACAAAGTATGACTGTCAGTATACAGTGATTAAGCGTACACAAACGCTATGGAAATATTTTGCACGCTGTTCCCTGAAAAAAAACTAGTTGTAACTCCCCTATGCAATGCTCTCTTTTACTGCTCTGCAGCTTTGCGGGCTGTAAAGGGCAGTAACCTCCTTCGATGGAAACAGCATCTGCCGTCGACATGCAGGATCGCGAACAGCGACCACATCAGAACAGGCACTGCTTCATCATGGACATCCCCGGTGCAGGCGAAAGGTGACATCTGTGAAAGCAGAGCTTGCAAGGGGACATTTGTCCCTAGTTCTGCAAACTAACAGTAAACAAAACAAGCCGTATTTTCTTTCTTTTTTCATTAATTCAGAAATATATTCTATATAGCATTTATTTTTCCCACGGGCCAATAGGACCTCTGGTGTTCAGGGAACAGTGGTCTGACAGAGACAGTACTAACGTCCATATTCTTTGAGAAAACAATTTTTTCTTCTCCTTTCTGGCCAGATTGTCACGTCAGCACACTGCAAGAATCAGTTGATGAAAAAAAATCATTTTTGTGATGAAAAACTGTTATAGAAAGGAAGAACAAGATACTTTCTAGAAGAAATTGCTTCCTTCCTCATACTATCCTAAAAGTATTCTGTATGGAAAATGAAATAGAGAGCTTTAGTGCTTAAATGTTAATAGTAATTAGTAAACAGAAAAAATAAACACTAAGAGTATAGTTATCAGATCAATTTATTGGTGTTAATTCTTAAAAATGRTCTTTAAGCTGTGGTAAAATCCTATCTGTCTATAATTTTAGGTGACATTTACTCATAGAGGAAAAGATATAATGAAATAGGGAGCATAACATGAAAAATCTCACTGAAAAAAATATCAGTCTCACTGAAAAAAATATCTTCTGTTGCCCTCCAAGTCCTTCTCCAAAAGGGTGGCTATAATTCATTTTATGTCAACAGAAGCCTCAAAGTGGCTGCCAAATTCAGACAGTAACATTTCAAGTCAGTTTTCTAATTTTCACACAAAAGRAAAACAAGATTAAAGAGAACTATGWACTATTCTTATGCCTTTAATGCTGAGAATGAACTCTGAGTAGTTGATTGATGCAAGACGTGGTTACCTGCTTATACGTCTCTCWGTCTTTCCCCAAATGCGATTTTATACCACATACTTGCTGCCAGGTTCTGGCAGAATATGCAGGATTATCAGCCAACTTTACCCTCTAAGGGCTTCTTCTGATGTGGGAGTTTACTGTTCTCTTGGTCTCTGCGGCATGCAGCAAGGTGTAGTATTTTTGGAGGCTGATCACAGAAAACTCTAAATCTGGGTTTATGACAATTCTTCAATAACAGAAATGCATTAATGATCAATCGAGGAAAAAAAATGTGGGAAGAAGAAAAATCAGTTAATCTCACTCCAAACTCGCTCCAAATTTTCCACTGGCAGCCACTTTTTATGGTAAGCCTCTTTAAAGAAATACCTTTTAGATTTAGAGAAAAGTTCTGCTGCGATTGGTTGAGGTGATTTATGTAACTGATCAGTATTTTTACATAAATAGTCATGATCCACTGTGAATTATGCATGTATTAATACAATTATTAATTATYGAAAGGAATATTTTTATTTGTCCACATAATAAACTGAAAGAAAATTCAAGCTGGTATTTCCAAAGGAATGTTATGTTCTCCAGTATACTACCTTATATCCAAAGCAACAGGACTAATGTCAAAGGAGGAAATCTAAACTTTCTGATTTACATGAGAGCTGGTTTTACCCTATAACATACCTCAGACTTTTCAAGAYGATCAAACTGATCTGCTATAAATGTAAAATAGCTTCTATTTTTCAAAATCATTTCCACAAGTACTATGTGAAGCCTTCCCTCAGATCCACGCTTCTGCTGTGTTCTTTGCCCAAAAGGTTTTCCCATTTCTTTCAATCTTTCTTGCTGGTCTAGCAGAAGGTATTACCTCCGAAGGTATGCCTCACTCAGATCCTCTGCCAGTCACAGCTAAAACTATCCAGAGCTCTTAATGGACATACTGTAAAACAGAAGAAGATAGATGCTTAAACTTCAATCACAYCCTCTAATGTGCGTCCACCAGCTGATGTTCACGTGGTATTTTAGTGGGCCCTGGTAAGGGGAAAAAAACAAATTTTTGTCTCCAACTAGGTGAGCACGGCCCTACCTAAYTTTATAGTCAGATTTTCATTTTGAGATGTCGTCTGCAGATGGAGCTCTGAAAAAAGGGAGTAGACACCTTTAAAACTGAAGGGAAGTTTCTACTGTTTTTATTCTCTAGAACCCAGAGACTTCGGTATTCTCCAAATGGACTAAATATAAAAAAAAACTCAAGTTTTTAAAATATTATCTACATGTATGYGTTTATTTTTTATACCTACAAGAACTTAACTGTCCCAATCATGTCAAAACTGGAGATTAAACTGACTAATAGAGAACTATTTAAATTCTACTAAAATAAAACTATATGCTTATGTAAATAAATCAGCCATTTTAAAACGGTGTGCATACAGGCACCCTCACGCTCAAATACGTGATCCAAACAGACAGAGGGCAGTCCTCAYGAGAATATGCAATTTCAGGATGTTTCTCAGCTTGCTGCAGATAACCAATTTGTAACTTCCTGCGCACAGTCTAGGAACTAAGAAAACCCCATTAGGCACAGACAGGATAACTCAGAATGGACACACCAAAAGCAGAGTGGCACCTACCACTGTAACAGGAGTCTGGTACCTTGCAGCAGCACCCTGACTTGCACGGATGCTCCACCACCAGCACCCCAGCCCCTGTAAGGCTCCTGATGGCTTAAATGCTGGGCTCTTCAGGTCCCGAGGCAGTTTCAAAAACATGCAAATGTTAAGGCAGTGTGTCATGCATATTGCCTTAAGCACTAGACTAGCTTGTCACTGCCATCATGAAACTCTTCAAAAAGACACAGTTGGACACACAAAAATGCAGTAATCAAAAGCTGCCTGACAGCAAGGTAGTATACTCACTGTACTAAGAGGCAGGTGCCAGCCTTTTGGCATCCTGATTTGTCACATTATTAAACAAAAATGAAGACGTAACGTTCACAAAGCTGCAGCTGAAAATAGAGTAGATAAAAAAGGGAAGCATCTGTATTGTTTCCCAGCTGCATTAGCTCTGCACTTTCTCGAGCAGATCCCTTTGTACAGAACAACCTGCATTTGGTCTGGAAGGTGCGAATCGAGATACTCTCTGTCCCTAATCCCTGCAGTAATCTGCCGCCTTCCACCACCCCTGGTCGGACAGCATAACCGCGGCACAGCTGCTGAGAGCTGCTGAGTTGTGACAAAGAGCCGTGAGAAAGTCTACRAACAGATGGAGGAAAAATATGGAAAGAGCAAGGACTGTTGAGCTGGGGATCATTAGTCACTCAAGAATTCCCAAGGGAGAACATCAACAAGGAAAGGCACAAAATCTGAAAGGGAAAAACCAAGGAGGCTAGTAGGGAGGCTAGACATATCGGCATATGCGGCAACTCACTAACATCGCGGACCCTGGACCAGGAGAAACCCTTCAGATGCCTCATGCTCCAGGTGGTAAACACAGTACCACCTAGCTCATCAGCTTAAATCCTAGCTAGCTTTTGCAGGTGTAACCAATAAATAATTGCTTTATACTTCAAAAGTTCTGCRTATCAGTCTTCTCATCCTCTTTGAGTCCAACTAAAGATCCTTGAACAATCTGACCCGTAAGCAGGTGTTAAAAGTTCTTCCCAGCTTGTGTCAGATGAATCTTCACTTAAGCMAAGCTGACATGTTGTTGCACAACAAAGCTGTTAAAAACTGCACAGCTGTTTACTCTCCAAYATGCAACAGGCAGCACTGTTGGTTAACGCCTGTTAAAGTAGTAACAGGAATAGCTACAGATGTCAACGCAAAGAACCAGTTACTCTGCATATATACTTGCATTAAATGGAAGCAGACTCAACTATGCAGCTATGGAACAGTTTTAGGCAGCTCTGAMTTAGCTCAGACTGTTGGACCTTTGCCTTTTGCGGTGGAAAGACTTGGTCCCTTCTGCTGTAAGTCCTATGTTGCATAGTGCAGTGAAAATCAAGTAATGCCTACATTTGTTACTCCTGTAATGATGATAATTACAATAGTTTTTTGCATTTTGAGAAGTCCTCTAATTTTTAGCTCTCTGCATCAACTAATTAAATTGCAAAACATTTCTTTATTAAAAGGATATATGTAAGCTCTTCACTTTCTCTTAACTATTTGCTTAAGTAAAGAAAAAAACACTAGCATCTGGGGTAAATTAATAAGCTATTTCAATTCTACAAATAATAGAATTGTATAATAATAAATTCAAATCCCCAAAATAATTTTGCCATCAGTCTACATATAAATTAACAAAAATAAAAACCTAAATTAAAGCAGTTGAGTTAAAATATTTTTTCAATAAAAATTAACACCCTAAGCATGCCTGCTTCTTCCAGTCAGTCACATTGCCTACTCAATCTTCACAASCCCAAAATTCAAAATGTAAGTCAACAAAATCATGAAAACATGCAATTATTTGCAATTGGTAAAAACTGTGAGCATACGTGTAAGTGAGCAGGAGTACATCTAGACTGGTCTTCAGACCCATCACTAGATTATCCTGCCTTTGCAATGTTTTCCTACACCCTTTATTTTTTCCTCTCATCAGCGCCTGCATTTATTAGGAAAACAGCACTAGAGTAGTCTGCTAGAAATGACCTTTTTACAGTGTTTCTGGAATTCCTCCAAGTACACAGCCAAAAAGTGCATGGAGTCCCTGGGGATGCCTTTACCAGTGCTTTACTGGACTCTTTAAAATGCTTTTCCTTTTAGACAGATCAAGAATCTACCTGTGCTGATCCCATTTTTGTGACCCTTCCTACAACCTTCACATGCAGGAATTGTTCTTCAATTGCTATTCAGGAAAACAAGGGAGTGAAGGAGTCAGTTCTTGCCCTTAAGCTGCTACAGCATATACAGCTATAGCTAAACTACATACAGTTACATATAGTTTAAGTAGACCACATAAGACAAAGCAGAACTAGAGTGAGAAGCTATTCCGCTATTTGAGGCAGCATTCTGCCATTTGCTATGCCCAGTATATCCTAGACATYTGCATTAACAAAGGGAAGGGAAATTTTGTTTCACTACTCTGTTCCAGAACATTTTGCATCATGCATAAAGATATCAAAATATTAAGATGCTATCCAAAATAGACAAAATAGAGTGTTGTGGAGAGCAGCTTTAACTTGGAATTTCTGCATATTCAGAAACTCCAACTTTACATACTCAGTTCAGAAGCAGCTTATCCTAATATGGTACAACATCTGAATTCAGTATTCACAAAATTTCAGGTACTGAATTTCCTGAAGTACGCTGAAGTGTTTCAGCACTAAAATCCACATAGTAAAACTTTGCGTACTCTGTTGGCTCTTTGGCAATGACAGCTCTAGATGGTGCACAGGCACTACAGTACACATTCATCCCATTCCTGCCTGGGCAACTGCAGCTACACAAATACTGAGCAGCTATTTGCTGCTATGATGCTCCATGATGTCATGTTTCTGTACTGCACTGGTGCAAACTGGAGCATGTCGCTCATGCTGCTACTCCATCCATTATTCTCCCATCTCTGTTTGTCCTAGTTTCCTCCTCTCAGACGTCCCCCTAGCACGACTGTTGGAATCAGACTTGCAAAGTAAGAAAATTAGACTGAAACCCAGGAGCAAGCTAATACTGTGAGCAACAACACCATTTAGTTAAAAGCTGATTTTAAGTGATCACTCTATCTTCAAAACGAGCTTTGTTTAAATGACCCCACATGTGGACCATTACCCTTACGCTATAACCTATAAGATCTTCTAAGAAAACGTGAATTTTGTAATCACAGGAAGAGTCACCATCATCCTTTCCCCTGAAATACAGGAGAAATCCTAATATGTAATATTCTTCATTAAAGCCTAGTAACAAATCTTTCTGAGCCAGCTCAAAGAAACTGTAAACAAAGAAGAGTTAACATACACACAGAAGTTATCTTTACAACTATAAGATTGTGCTTTAAAATATTTTAAGTAATAAAGAATGAGACTAATTTTATTTAATGTGGTACCCCCTCCTCCCAAATTCAGTGTTATTAATTGTAATGGTACAAACTAAATTCGTATCAACACAGAGTACAAGCACCAGCATTAGTCCATTAGGCAATCTCAGACAAACATCTATCCATGAAAAATCAGAAGCGCTGAGTTTCTAAATGAGTTACTCTCATTTATGAGTCATTACACTTTTGACTGGCATCCACAGATAGCCCTGTGTGTGGTTCCTGCAGCAGAGATGGCTCTGTGGGTGCCAAGAGCGATGTCAACTTCGCTTGCAAAGCTGCAGCTCCCTCGCTGGCCTTTCTCACAGAGGATCCCCCAAAAGCATTTCAGCCTTTGCAACGCTCCCTCCCTGGCTGCCGGGAAACGACGAGACCTGCGCCTGCACGCTCCACCGCTGCATTCCCATCGTTCATCGTCACAAAAAGCAACGATTAAAGAAGCAATAAAGGAATACCTCTTAACTGGAAAATGTAGAAACCAGCACTTTGGGAAGGGGGAGGAGGAGACGGTTTGAAACAGACTGCAGGAGCACAATAAAAGTTAAAGAGCATTAAACGGCAGCTCCGAGCTGAAAGGTAAAGCAGCTAAGTACTGCAGAAATGAACCATAAAAGGGGCATCACGGCATGGCATGGTGATGCATTTTTACCTCTTTAAAGATAATTCAGCCCTTCCATTACAGACCCCTATTTCAAAGAAAATGTAACAACTATGTAGCCAAACCAGATGCTTGTTCTGCCCATAAAGAAGCAGCAGACTAAAATATAATCAATAGCTGTTTGCCTTGAACCAGACGTAAGCACACTAAAATAGCATAAATAGCAAGAATGTATAAGCATTTTGTAATATTGCAACTCTACTAACAGCAACAAGCTACCGCAATACAGCTAAGTGTAATTACATAAAAAATATCGAGCCGCAAAGGGCTAAACAGAGATTGGTGGTATAGTTGCCTGAAGAAGGTACCTTAAAAAAAAAAAAAAAAAAAAAAAAAAAACAGTGCAAGCAGCCTCAAACCTCAGCAGGTACAGTATACTCCAACATCCTACATCTTGCATCTGTGTGAACTCCCACTTGCACACAGCGCAACTGAAAATATTCATACCCCACCTTGTTTCTGCAGGGAACGTGCAAGATCACACAGTAAGAGCATGAAATCAGGCAAAAAGCATGCTGTAACCTGGTCAGTCTACTCTGGGCTCTGTAGTTCACAGCACATTTACAATACAGAGATAACACACCTCCTTCCCCAAGAGCAGCCTTTAGAAGTCCACCTGGGTGTGTTACAGACTCAGTATGAGTTTCAGTGCCCCACGGGATGGGACATAACGTTGCACAATGAGAGTCAAACCCTAGCTGCTGTTACCTTTGTGGTGTGCCATGTCTTTAGAGCCTGCACAAGCACCACAGGCATGTAAATTTGCACAACTTTTAAGGGAACAGCCACTCTGGTGAAAGAGCTGCATGGTTTAACATCTCAAGCACTGCTGTTAATATCTCAGGTCGTCTCCTCATAGGGCACCAGAATTTTATTTTTCATGCAAGTAAGAACAACATTTTACTTCTAGCTTTCCAAGAAAGTTTGAAATGTGAAACCCCAAAATTAGAAGTCAAATGAGGACCTTGCTTATTCCCTACAGGTACTTTAAGACAGTTATCAGAGGCTTAGCAATTGCTGAAGGCTTGCTGCCATCAGTGTAGGACTTAATACAGACATCCTGTATACAGACTTCCCCCTGCCCCAAAAGGGGCTTTGCCAGATGTGGGTGCTAACAGACGATTTTAGCCAAACATAAAGGAGGGCTTCCTGGAAAGCAAAGTTCTCCCGAAATTCTGCTTAGCTACCTACTAGTCACTTATTTCCCAAATGAGGTCCTTCAGCTACTGCCAAAGGCCTGATTTCAGCCAGGGATAGCTGCCATAACTACGACCAAAGTCAAATCTGATCAGGAGGTCCCTGTAGTCCTTAAAGTATTCAGGTGAGAGAGGCATCCGTTCTCTCAAAAGCTGTAACCATTTTTTCCCTGCTCTTCCTCCTCTCTCATCAAAAAATATAGGCAAAGTAGACTCCAAGCTCCCCGTTGCCATTCTTCCCACACGCACATTTTTGAAGGCATCATTAGAGGTTGCCTGCAACAGTGTGACCAACTAAGACTGATGCTGAGGTGTGCTGCTAAATCAAGCACTGAGGAATTTCTGGCCCACAGCAAACTCCCACAGGATTCAAGAGCATGAAGCATGGTCAACCTCCTCTTCCAAGTCTGACTGTGCTCCATATCCACTGGCTCAGTGTGAAGCCACTTCAGAAGACAATGAGAAGCAAAGATATATGGCAGTATATCTTCTGACAGTATCAATCCTCATGACCCCAGATAGTGACAATCTTGGCACAAGCATAGTGCCTTGGCAACTTCCATAACCAACTAAGCCTTGCTCCAGCCCCTCCCCATATCAGCAGTTCCCTTTACCAGGGAAAGTTCCTATGTTCTTTGGTGATTTTTTACAAAGAAGTCTTTCAAATTTATACACAAAATTCAGGCATCACTGCTAAATACTATAAATAACCCCCCAGCTACACTTACAAAGCTCTTACTACTCTTCTCTTCTTCGTGCCAGCCTGTTTCAAGGTACTAGGGACTGAGTCATTCAATGCTTTTATAACGAAGACAGTGCTGTATGCGTTTCTCCCTTGCTATACTGTAAAAAGCAGAATGGCTATGTTCTTTTATTCAAATAACAGATTTTCAGAGTAAAGAAAAAATATATTATGCCACAGAGCGCAACTAAAAGCAATTTCAGTCTACGTGTTATCATATAATGGCAAACAGCCAATATCACTGAGGCTATCAGCAACTGGAACTGCAGAGGCTGCAGGCAGCTCTGCTTGGTAAATTAATTCTCAGGTTGGTATAATGCTGTATTTAAACAAACAAGCAAACAAAGCAAGACTCCCACTGGTATATGCTACAACAATGATGGAAAAATCTTGATCCCTACACAACCCTGAACCACACCCTTGGTTTGATCTGTAGTTACAATGAAGCAGGAAATTCTCAAACAGGCTTATTCCATCAGAGCTCAAACCTGAGCTAATAACAAACAAACAAACAAAAAGGGGGGGGCGGGTGAGATTTCAGGCTCCAAGCAAGTTAAGTCCATGACAAGGGAAGGCAGACTAAGTAATGGGTCATGCTTAAAAAGGAAGAGATGGGCAGGCAAAGGAAAGTAAAGAGAAGAGGTAGCTGGTGGATAGAGTCACAGAGAAAAGAGATCAAACATCATTAGGAAAGGGGGGAGTGGAAAAAAAAAAAAAGACCCTTCTCCAGATAACAGTGCCTGTTCTCTCCAGATAGATAATACCTAAGACAGCAGAGAGGATTACAAACTGGTAAGATAAGAAAATAGAGTATTTTACCTTAGCCATTGAAAAATGGGAACTGAAATGAAACAAAGTAGAATRTAACAGCAACCTCTCTTAGAAGAGCTCTTCCCAGAAGTGCTTGAGGGTTAGGTTTAGCTCAGCTAGAACCTCATTTCTACATGACATGCTACTTTCAGTGTGCGCTTAGGAACAATCCCACATTTAAGAGCTCAGATATAGACTCTAAAATTTAAGTCTACTGCATTTTAGGCCAGAGTCCCTCTCCCTCCCTCCTCCATTTCACTTGAAACAATTCACAAATCATGTTACTCTTAGCTCTTACTCTCAAGATTATTGGTAGCACTCTTGTTCTATTGACAAACCTCTTGTTTTAGTCATCAGGCATAAAAACCTCCTCTTTCCAAAACTACATCTATTTCTGTTATACACTCCAATAATATGCAGATTTAACAGTTCCAGATGCACTTTTTTTTTTAATATCAACACTGCTGAAACAATTCTCCTATGTTTTCTGCTATTTCAAGAAAATCTAAAAAACAGTCTCCTGTACTTTATCCACATCCCCTGAACTTTGAAACTGGAGAACAACAGTGTAGATTGTATCTATCTCTTTATCTTCCAGCAACTGTTATAAAAAGAGGGAGTGGTAGTGTGTCTGTAAAAAACTATATAATGTTGTCATATAAAACAAGGCCTCAGCGGTTTATCTCAACCATTGGAATATACAACTACTTAGAAAATTTATATAATATACAGATATATCTTTAAAGCCATAAAAAAATCTATAACATAGCTTTTAAGCCATAGAAATGTTCATTTTAATGACAAAGCAGCAGAAAAAACTAGCTATTCCATTTGCCAGTTACTCAAAATAGAAGAATCTGTCAGAACAAACTTCCCATGATCACATGTCACAAACTGATGCATCAAAGATATTGGGAAGGCTGTATCATTATTTTTATGAATTGTAAGGATGGGTATTTTCTACTGCATATAATGCAGTCTAGGGTGATCTCAAGATGTGTAGGGTAAGAGTAACAGGGTAAGGTTAGTAGACCTCAGAAGCTTGTATTAGTGGCCACTGTAAAGAATTCTACATTCACTGCAAGATTATTACTCTGTTCTTATATTGAAGCAATAAGAAACTCTCTCTGAAAAAAATTCAAGTTGATTTTGGTACCACAATTGAACAAGATGACTTGAAAAGTTTCTAAGAAGTCACAGAGAGATACGGTAGTTGGTAATTTACTGAGACATGGCAATCAATGGTGGGTTGATCATTTGCTGGATGTGGCCACAGGGCTGTATGCTAGATTTGGTGTCACTCAGCATTTCAGTAACGATCTGGAAGAATAGGGAAAAGTAGAAATCTCTTTATGTTTAAAGACAACACTTAAGTGGTACAGCTGCAATACAACTGAGAGAATAAGGACATCATGTTAATGTGGATATGCAGTATGGTACAATGAGATGTAAAGCCAGGAACTAGGGGACAAAATTAAGAAATGGAAACACACGAGTTCAGTAAACAAGAACACTTCCACACAATGAAAGAGGCCCAGTAGGCCACAAAAAACCACCATAAAACAACGGAGAAGGCCTTATTTTTCCTGAAGGATTAAAAACTAAAGGCCTTATTTTTCCTGAAGGATTAAAAACTAGCTCTTACATACAAAAGTTCTGAACACTGGTATTGAAATACTCAAGTGTTGTCAAATGAGTATTTCCTGAACTTATACATTCTTAGTAGAATATCCCTGGAATTCAGCAGAGACTCTAGAGGAAGGAATCTCCCAAACTTCAATAGGCAAATAAATTGCTGCTTTTTCAGTCTTTGATTTCAGTGCTCTGGCAACCACTAATATAAAATGAATCTGGAAAATTATGCTCCCCACCTCCCCCCAAAAAAATTTCTTATCTGTGCCACAAAAAGAAAGAAAAGACGACAGCAGCTGTCCATCCCTAAGGACGCTGCTATTCTTTGTTTCCTGGATTTTTACAGAGGCTCCACTGAGATACAAATGATGAAAAAAAAAAAAAAAAAAAAAAAAAAGAAGAAAAAGAACGATCATTTCCTGCACTGACTCAGTCTTCTCAGGAAAATTTTGGCAACACCTAAAATGTCAAATGAGTAAGGATATTTTCAGAACCTTCTGCCAAAGCAATAGCAGGTAACAAGAATGCCACAGAGCTGTCACAGCAGTTGTAGTAAGAGGACACGGAAGAGCCACTTTAGTACTTGTCTCCCACTAAGACCTGCCCACAAGCTTGCAAAGCTCATCTTCCCTCACAGGAATGCACAAAGTATCTTCTGCTGTTGTCTACTGACCCTCAAGCCTGGCAACATGAAACAGCACAACACTGCTCAGTTCTGAAGATTCAGGGGCTAAAACCGTTGCTTGTGCTAGACAAGAAGAGGATTGCTTCAGTTCTGCATACGGCTTTACCTGGTTTCTTGTGCAACCGAGAATGCTTTATTTTATATACATATTTTACAGACACAAACATATAACATACATAAAAACTACAATAAAATAATGTAAGTGGCAAGGTGAARCACTCAAAAACAAAGTAATGACAAATTTATGGCTGCATGAGCATTATGTGCTACCACATTATAAATTGATCACAAATTACTTTTTCAAAAGGACTCTTTCAGAGCTTTCTTGAGGGCACAAAGCATATACACCGAGAAGCAGAATTACACTGGTGCATAACCACCTTCCCTGAAGTCTTGGGAACAAGGCATACTTCCAGTTGAAATAGATCCAAGAAGGTATCATGGTTGTAAATCCCTATGCTACAAAGCCTGTATATCAGAAAGGAAGTTTTTGGTGACCTGTGACAATTTTTATTTTTGCTTGCTAACTCCCAATTAGAAAGCCTCTTGTCAAACAGAAGCGATCATTTCTGCACCTTTAATATGCATATTAATCTACATATGAATTCAAACCACCAAAGGATGAAGCCATCTGACCTACCAAAAACTTGATCACCTCCCACTGGGAGCTTCCAAAAGGTAGCCATGAGAAGGAATTTTTACCTCCACAAAAAACAAACAGAAAGTGTGTGTGTGTGTACACATACATGTACTGGAGGGAGTGTGAGGATGAGCAAAGCAAATGTAGACTAAATAGAATATTAATATTAACCATGGGTCACTATTCAACTTTTGTTTAAATAACAGCTTCAAGTAACCAGATTGGTTGGATTATTAACAACATATTCTCTCTTAACTTTCTTACAGAATATTACCTCTTTCCATAGCTCAGGGAAGGTAAATCCAAAATGCGTACTTTTCGTTATTTCCGAGATAGTCACAAATAAAGCCAAAAAGTTGAAAATCTACCCTATGAACTTTGCTGTGGAGGCTAGTAGGATTCATAACGCAAAACAGAAATATATTTCTTATAGCTCTAATTTCCATGGTTAAATATTACAGGTTTATTCTCCTCCAACTAGGGGCAGAATAAATGCATAAGTCTTGCTAGCCACCAGCACATTTACATGAAGCTCATTAATTCACAGGGGATCATATATGGAGTAGATTCAAGGCAACTCACAATTCTGATAATTTCTGTTTTGCATTTTAGTTTTAATTTAAAATATGTTATGTAATTATTGTTTTTTTTAAAATTAAATATTACTAACTGGTTTTCCTGCCATGATAAATCCATTACTCATTCCATGTCACTGTGGCACAAATTTTAAGACCCAAGTTTTAGGTTGGGGTGTGTGTGTGTGTGTGTGTGTGTGTGTGTAATCTCACCAAAGCATTTGATTAGGGAGAGTAATTGGAAAAAATTACAAGAGTTCTAAGTAGATAAACAACAATATTAACCTATGAGCCTTCTGAAAATGCAGTGGAGGCAAAAAATACTGTACCTTGTTCCTATATCGAGCCAGCTTCCATAATCTTTAACTAAAAAGAAAAAGTGCTAGGAAATAAAAAATAACTTTGATTAGTATACCAACATTGCACAACTTGAAACACACAATTAAAAACAGTACTTTAGGCAGTTTACTCAAAGTTCTTAATTCTTCAAGGCAAGACCTTTCCAGGAATGCTCATTTGGACCAAAGTGAAGAATACTCTAGGAGCCTGAAACAGATTTCACATGGTATCAAACACAAACAGATAAGGATAGATTAAGTTCTGTCTAGCTATGTTCGCAAGAAGCAGGGAGGATTACCAGCAGAGAATCTTTGCAGTAAGAAAAGCCAAATCACTTGATTGCTTAAAATAATGGATCCTATAACATCTTGTGCCAAAGAAAAGGCTACATATTGTTTTCTTAGCATTTTGCCCCAAATTTATTTGGGCTACTCAGCCAGTTCCCCATCTTTAAGATGAGACTAATGCTGGGAGAAGACTAAGTTTGAGCTGTCTATTAGTTAATCCCGCAAATTCTAGCTGGTGGCCACATTAAACATTTAATAATATTTAAATCCATAAACCAGTTTTATTTTTTATTTTTTTAAAACCTTTTCCATTTCTTGTATACACACAGTTCCTGCATAGCAAACTTCTTTGGTGGTCATGCTTTGCTTTGTTCACCACTACACATTTGCAAATTGTTTTAAAAACATTAAGTCAAAGTAGAAAAATATGAGAGATATAAGACCTCAATCTGAATGGTACATCTCTCTCCACTGTTTTTTTTTCCCTTTTGGTCTGGTTGGACTGATTTTATTAGCAAAATGCAATGAGTGTGGTTTACTAGTATTTTAATCCTTTTCCTATGGCAGTTATATATAAAAAAAACAGTTTAGTCAAAAAGATTTTTTTTAAATGCACAAAACCATACCTTTTCGATTTCTCACTCTACAGACAAAGGAATCATTATTTGGTTTTGTACCAGTTTTTCCCTATAAGCTAAGATCCATAAATCACACTGTACAATCAAGTCACATCAGGAATATTTACTCCAAAGGGCTGAAACTAAAACAGTTTGTGCAAAGTGAGAACACTATCTCTACCTGCTGCTTTAAAAGATGTTCCAGTTTATTTTGTGATACCATGGACATAAGCTCACTGAAGAAAATACTTCCTAATAGCTTATTATAAAGAGCATAACATTTCTTTTCAGATGTTACACATCATCTGAATTCTGACTACTCTAACACTGGAACTGGTGGGTAGTACATTTTTCCTTTTCTCTTTTTTGAGAGAAAAGATGAGGGGAGAGAGGAGAAGGTTCAAAAATACCTGAAAATTAACTAGATCTGTCACACAGCTAAAACTGATATTCTTATTTAAATCCTTCTTACGAACTTGATCACAAAAAACATATGAAAAATCGGGAATGACAATTCACAATGAAAGAGTCAAAAAGTGAAGTAATAAGAATATTGCCTCTTCAGAGGCCTTAATTACATGAAATTCAAAGAGTGGTGATTGGAGGACTTTTATCTCTAAATTATGCTAGGATTCTGATTCAATTTACTGCCCTAGTTCCAAAACCTTTGAAGTCTGAAACAAATTCAGATCTCCCCAGATGGAATTAGGAGAGTACTCTGCTTCTTCATCTTATTTGAACAGAATGTGCAACAGCAGCTTACCAAAGCCATAACGTCTGAAATCACAAGAACAATGAGGAAAAGGCTGAAAGAGAAAAAAAAGAAAGAAAGAAAAAAAAAAAGAGAGAATCAGACCATCAACCTTTATTCATGGCCACAGATTATTGCTAAACTTACTACAACCCCATTAAGAAATTAAAATATAACATGATTTCTTGCACTTGCCTTTCAATCACTCAGATACATGTCAATGTACCAGAGAACAGTTAGAATATGACTAGAGCATTTGGTGCTTGTAATTCCACCCCGCTTGAAAAAGACATTTCAAGTTAACAGAGCTTCAATTTTGTAACAGAGAAACCAAAGACGAGTCATTTACCAGAAAACAAGAGCTGCAACCCAAAGGCTGGGTGTGAGGCATACTTTTAATGCTTGTCAGAAACAAATGCTACAAACCGGGTCTGCCCAGCAGGTAACACCCATTCCTGACATTGGGAACTTGCGTGCCAATTAGGTCAAATAAAGTTAATTTAGAAGTTTAATCAGAGTGACCAAACCTGAGCTGATCAGTCCGGTTCTGAGGCTAAGTGCGGCAGGAGGCCCCCAGGTGCCTCTAAGCTGCTCCAGGAACACCCAGTGCTTTGGGAACGTGCGCCCCAAGCCACAGCTCTCTCCGTCAGACTGCAGGCTACTTCAGGAAAGCAGGTGCAGCCAATAAAATGAACCAAAAGGGAGCACATAGAACTGTTTTTCTCCCCATCTTCTTTTCATTAAACTACATAAATTCTAAACTACATGAAAGCAGTTGCTACAACTGGTTAAAACTAGTTTCTAAGTTAATGACATTGAAGCAATGTTGCAAACAGCTAACCCATTAGCAGAAAAGTCTCTACAATACAGTTCATTTACTAGTACCATCATCACAAATACGTGAAGCTTTTTGTTTCTGAAAATATTCTACTGTAGAATTGCATGACTATGTACTGGGGGACACACATACTCCCAGTCACCTGATGAGAAAGTTGTATCTTCTACTATTGCTTAGGTCTAGGTAATGTTTCATTAGTAAAATAAGGATGCAACAAACCTATTATTTCTCAGACTCATTGAAAGTCTCTCTCAAATTGTGTGTGGCTCAGATAGGATTCAATCTTGTAGTGCCTCGTAAGCACTCAACTAAAGGGCTGTTTTAACAGGCGAGCTGTAAGAACATAYTCTGACGGAATATTCCCCATGAGTAGCAAAAAATTTCTTTTATCCCTAAAACAAAGAGTTTGGGAGTGATTTGTCCAAATCACAAAAATCTGGGTTTTGCCCTCCTGAACTGCAGGAAGCCTTTCACAATGGAAGGACAACACTAATCTCAGGGTATATGTGCAACTATACAAAGACAAAATAGCCGTCTGTGATGGCTTAATCTAGCTAGCAGAGGCAGCAAGAGCAATAAATAGCCTGCAGCACAGACTCTGGGATGTGCTGACAACCAGAGCACAACACCCCCCCGGGGATCCTGGCTACATCCTCCGTTACTGTCTTGCTCCCCAGCCGACGCTGCGGCAGTATCATTGTGAGTGTTACCTGGACAGCTAAATCAAGCCAGCAAAACACCGTCCTCGGTTACAACCACAGCCTCGTAAAGCGGCACACAYGTACTCACGTCCTCTGTTTTAAGAAGTATTTATGTTTTCTCCTCTCTCACACGCACACGCACATCCCATAGATGACTGCAATAGCACTGGCGCTGCCAGGGCAGGCGCTCAGAAGTTTGGGAACACCGACTTTGCGATGCCTCATCCCTATAAACGCCAACGGGTAGCTGGTCTTCTGAGCCACCCTTGCCCACAACGCAGCCCTGCTCCTGTGGGAGCCTCAGCAAGGAGGACAGACACCCTTCCACGGGGTCCAAGACAGCCCCCCCACCCTGCCTGCACAGCTATGGAAAAACAGGTGGGCACAGCAGGGAGCCTCAGGCCACCTCTCCGAAGAGCAAGTGAGGTTGCACCCAGCTGCCACRTCCCTGGTCAGAACAGGGTGCCGTTGTGCAAAGACACAACAGGCAGGGTGCAAGCAGGATGAAACCAAAGAGAGAGGCACAGCGCATCACATGGAGCAAYGGCAGCTTTCCCAAGTTCAACCGAGCCACACTCAGGACACGCTCACTRCAGTCCCCCTGCCATGGGCCAGCAGGACTTCTGATCTACCCCGTGCCACATTCCACCACGATGAACTCAAAACTACATGGGTGACGGGGACATGCTCCTTCACAGTATCATCCATAATCCCATATGACAAGCAGAGGATTCAACCATGTCCTTTGGTCCACTGAAAGGGCTAGGGAGGGGTAAAAGTTTAACCTGGGCAGTACTAAATTGCCATGCACAGCCTACTTTTTTTCCCTCCCTTTTCTTCAAAATACTATTTGTGGTAAGGTCAGTGCTACAAACCTCTAAATCAGCTAGATTATAAACAGGTTATTTAGAATATTGTACTATAGGCAGGGATTCAATACAAAACAAAAATCAAAATTTAAATTCAGTTAATTTTTCTACATTAAGGAAAAAGGTGCTCCTACTGTGTATTTTCAACAACAAATATTAAATATCTGATTGCTTCAGACAGGGCAAACACTTCCATTTATACTCATTTATTACTGAGAAAAGGATTCTTGAGCTTGCAAAAACAAAAAATTCCAAACAACAATATCAAATAAAAGTAACAGTATGATCTCTTGGTTGTTGTTGGGGATTTTTGTTTTTTTTTAGTTTTTTAAATAAGATTGATATTTGACAACTATGACTTCTGGCAAAATAGATTTGAAATCCTACTAATACAGAAATATAGCACATACTATACCTTTTAGAAGAAAGTTGCGTTGTGACTTGGACAGCTTCAAAAGCACATGATACCAAAACAAATGGGATTACAACCTGTTTAAAACAGAAATTATATTTTAGTTTACAACCACATTTACAAAACAACCTGGGAGGCTGAGGAAACATTTTCACACTTTCAAAATTATCATTAAGTGTTTACAGTGTATAAATAAAAATATTGGCAAGAAAAGGTTGAAAATCATTTTGCAGGAAGCCTGTTTAATAAATGAATAAAAAAACCCTTCCATGGTCACAGCTGAACTGCAGTGAAACAAACCATGAGGCAATATGGAAAACTATAATTAAAACACACTAATGATCCTCACTTCATTTATCTGTTTTTGATTGGTAATAAATACTTCCAAAAGGCTAGAACAAAACACTATTCAGGTCTCACATGACAGGTTGCAGAACTCCAAGTATAATAAGACAATCTCATCTCAGCCACAAATATCTGCATATAGATTGTATTCAGCAACAAAACGGTAATACTGCTCCTCCAAAATCAAGTCAAGTAAATGTAAATAGCTCATTGAATTAAAAAAAATAAGTTAGAAACATTTTTTTTTCTAATTTAAGTCTGCTTTCTCTGGGACAGAAGCAGGAGAAACAGAAGGGCCTACGTTAGAAGGGCCTATACTGCAATGTCAGAGAAGAGCTTCAACACCTTGCCTAAAAACAAGAAGTGTAATTCAGTCCCTAGCAAACTAACAGGGTATTAACAAGGTACTAAAATCATCAAAAATAGTGTTCATTGTAAAATAACAACCTAATCATTAGGACACTTCAGACCTGTGCTTTACATATGCACATAGATGAAGCTAATATATATATTTCCTCAATGCTTCTGTAGATAATACATTATGGCAAAAATGTACCATTTGTCAAATAATTTAAAAAGTCTTTTCAACATTTAAAATTTCTGTTTAAATACAATAGAGCAATCTACTGCAGGTAAGTTACATTTTCTATACACTTTATTCTCTCTCTTTCGCAGAATCAGAAAGATCTATCTAGAAACACCACTACGGCTGAAAGCTGCACATGTGATTAAGGGGGTTAATGAATCTCAAATATATATATGTTTTTGCAAATTGCAAAGTAATAGCTATGTGCATGATATATTATTTATTAAACATTTTTTTCGCAAAAATTTCACTAAAATTACTAACCTTCAGCACAAGCAAGCCTCCCATCAGAAAGGGACTGAACACCGTCAGGAAACAATAGACAGAAGCCGGATCGAAACTAGAGAAGCATGAAAAAGGCATTACAGCTTATCTTTGAAATGGCATTTTCCATTTAAAAAAAGCAGAGTTATTTAGTCATTCCTGCAACTCACATTGTACATAGACATTTTTAAGCAAGTCTTCCAACTTGCTCTTGTCTTGAGCAAGTATTAAATTAGCAAGGACTATTCACCTCACTTTTCTTTCACTATGTTTTTTTTCTCTACTTGTGCTTGTCGAGGTGCCATGCTGCCGGGGAGCAGCGAAGCTCTCCGCTCTAGCACTGCCAATAAATTCCACTGGAAACCGAGAAGACCTAGTACCCAATAAGCTCCGGCTCTTAGGGAGCAGGCTCTAGAGAGCAGAAACGAAAGGAAAMATTACCATCATTCCACTGAATGTTGCTTTAATGCTGCTCCCCTGATTTTGCTAACCAAACCTATATTCAGCATGCTAACTGTAGGGAGATGTTTTGCACCCTGCTGCTTTTCAAACCAATGAATAAAATTTACCTGTTAACAGAAGCTATGTTGCCAGTGCCAAAAAAGGCTGTCACTATGAAGAAAACCTAGATGTAGCTAAGGAAAATACACCACAAAAAACAGTTAGAGTAAAACAAAAACACACTTTTTTCTGCTTCCTTGCAGTTTGCCTTCAAAATCCTGATACCGAACTACAAGAAGCTGGCCCACTATTACAGCTTTACACTGTGCTTAAGACAGACAAAGTATTGCCTGGCTCTACCCCAAATTTCAGATATGACTATGTCAGTTTTGAAATAGAGGGACGGCACATTTATGATTTTTGAGCCCGTCTTGATGCCTCTGCTGGAGAAATGCAACTTGTTTTTCCTAGGTGCCTAGCAAGGTAGAAACATATCTGGACCACAACGCCAACTGCACTTTCAAACGCACGTGTGTTTGCAGACGGTACTGACGTGTATGGGTACTGCACACCAACATAGATAGTGTTACTGAGCAATCAACCGTTGAAGAGGTCATTGGCTAAGCAACAAAAGTAAAGGTTTTTGCACTATCCCTCAAAGAATTTTGTTGCCCAAAGGCTGTGCTGAGCTTATTCGTTGCAACACGGGACTCCCAGTTATTCCTTACTTAGGCGAGGGAGGAAGATTCTGGTATCTGCACAGCTGGAAGTTTTTATAAACCCACTGTTTTCAGATCGGTACAACCCTTACTGCTACATGAGCCCAGGAAAGGGGGAGGATGGTACCTTGCTGTCTCTGGAGCTCTCTGGCATCCATTACGGCTCACATCTCTTCTGTCAATGAATGGTTTTAGTTTCTCTTTTCCTTCAGGCAGAGGTTTAGACAGTGATGATGGCTCCTGTCTTTAGCGCTCCCTCTGGTCCCTGTAGTCTGGTTATAGCTTCCTGTATTGGCTCATTTAAATCTTTGCATAAACAGCTTGCTATGAACTCCACAGCAGAATCACTGAGGTTCTGCGTGCAATATTTTGGAAGGATTAGGTCAGCATAGCTAAAGAACTTATACCTCCCAGGAGTATCACATCGTTTCAAGTTTAGTAACACAGCAATCTAGCAGCACAGCATAGTTCTGCCAGTTAAGATTTATAAGAACGACAATTCTGTAATAAAACAGAAAAAAAAAAAAAGCCCAGTAGCACATAGGTCCGAGTCGCAGCCTAATCAAGATGCTAAGCATATACAATCTGCATCTTATTCTGGAAGATCAGGCTACAAGGCCCCTGAGTAGAGGCTGACTCTTCAGTCCTAAATGAGAATCATGACATAGTCTTTTAAGATACACAACTTACAGGGTCATAGTTGCAATGTGATTGCTCCAGCACAGAAGGCTTCCCTTTTTGGCACAATTACTTGTAATTGTTAATCATCTTCTAAATGCAAAAAGCTCTTCTGAGCTAGTATTAATTGTGCCTGGCCTCAGTAAAAGGTGTGTGTTTTTTCAGGCACTGAACAGAGTATGTTCAGGTATTTTAGATTATGATGAGATTAGAGAAGGACTATGTTGAAGCTTTTAAAAAAATATAATCACATTGCTTATTTTTGTTTCAGCCATTTTTTTGGATCTGGCAAACAATGATAGCTTTACTAAATTTTAGATTTTTATATATATATATATATATATATATATATATATCAAAATAGCAAATGAAATAAAGAAGTTTACTGCAAGGTGTTTCTGTTGCTCTTTGGGTACATCCCAAAGCAAACAAATATTTAGCACCAAAAAATAAACATCAATAAATTCAAACAGCATCTACTCCGTGATTCTGATTGACCCTCTCTGATTTGGTTATTCCACAAACTATAAAGCCTGTTTTTGTAGGAACTGGTATTCAAACAACTCCTGCCTCAGCACCAGCTACGACAAACCCACCTACGCAATAAATCCTTCTATTCCAGACTTGCTCATAAWTTCTCTCCCACTTACATATCCGTTATCCTTGCTGTCAAATAACCCTCATCTAACTGCAATTACGTGATAAGAGAGAAAAATGGTGTGATTATCAAGTCTTTACAGTATTTAAAAGTCATCAACAGCAATTTCAGTTTCAGGAATGTAAAATCACTGTTATGTTAGTGAACAAACAAACAACATCTCCCACCCAATCTAGATGAATTTCTAACAGCGGAAACAACACATGCTATAAATAATTCTGGACCAGATCCTGGGAACACTTTTCATTAGAGTCTTCAATAACTTTCGTTCTCATCTCATCCAATTGGCCTAATACACAGYCAAGTCTAAAATGAGAAAATAAGAATAATTTTAATATCCCCCTTTCCAACTAATCCGTGATGGCTGAATGATTTCCCTCCAGACAAAATGTAATAAAACCAAACTGAAAATGGGTCCCCTTAGAAGAAAGGTTAACTTGACTGTTAATGATCCTAAGAGACCAAATTTTTCAGAGTGGTCAAAGAGCCAGATACCAAAGCAGTGCAGTTTGTGTAGAATCACCGTATCAAAAAACATAATGTGCAAGGCCATGTTCTTTTGTGCGGCATGAGTCAAGACTACTAACTTCTGCTTCTACTGGCTACCAGACTACCGATTTTGGTTGCAGTACCTTCTGAAAGGAACCCGTATTCTCCTTGGAACACGGTAACCAGCAAAAGGATACAAAGAAGAAAGACCTACGGACATCATCCAGGTGGAGCTGTCGAAACTGCGTTATATCAGTAGCATAGGAGAAGTCAAAAACAGCRAGCTGGAAAGACAGCAGAGGAAATCAATCTCTAGTATTAACTGAAGTGTTTTGATGTAAGAACCATATTTTTACTGGAATGAATGAGAAATAAACCTACTTCCCCATCAATTGTTATTAGAGTGGCATCCTGATATGGACTGCAAATCTTTCCCATATTTTCATCATACTTTAATGAGCCAGTCAGAAGGATTGTACAAGTGAGATGATCAAATCAACATAGTAGAGTTTCTGCTGTTGTCTACACTAGAAAAGATGTTCTATGCCTTAGATTTATCACCTTTTTTCATTATAAATATTTCTCCTACACACACACACTTCCACTGCTCACATGAGCACGTGGATAAAGACCCACAGCAATAAATGACTGCAATTATTCTCAGTTGACTTATATTGTGAATGAGAATACTAAAATATTCTCCATCTCCTTCACTCAGTTCTCAATATGACATCACTTGATCTGAGGAGAAATTATCTTCATGGATTTTAAGAGGCCAATGAACTTTTCCCTAGGGAAAATTAAAAAATGAGTAATAGATATTCAATACTGTCAGCATTTTAATTAAAAGAAATCTCATATCATCAGAGAACTGACTTAGATTTTCAAATGAAAAAATTTCTTTGTGGCAGGTATCAACAGTCATTCTAGTGATGATTTTTCTAATCTAAAAAAATGTAAGTGGGATTGAGCATTATCACTCCTTTCATTTGCAACCAAAACAAAGGTCAGGAGACACACCAGGAGTGACAACAGAATATTTATTACAGCTCACTTGTGTTCTTTTCATTTGCATTTGGTTCATTAGAGGTTCAACACTGTTCTAGTCTTACACATAATACACTGCTTTAATGGAATTTTGTTTTTAAACAAACTAGAACATTAGACATCTATCAGGCAGGCAAGTATCAGAGGTGCCTTGTTACAACATGCAAAAGGTCAAAGTGGATCCCGGAGCAGGAAATGAATTCTAGAGATGTCTGTGCTGTGGTAGATACATCCTGTTGCTATCATAGCCTCACACTAATGGTATATATTTCACGTTCAGTTTCCTCTTCTGGCATTTAAGATGCTTCAAAACATGTCCACGTGAAATATCTTAAGTATATGTAATGGAAATAAAAAGTAGTGATTCTCATTTTCATTTATGAGACACAGCCTTTAATTGGTAAATCCTGTTCTCTCTTAAATTTTAAAATCACCTCCCTTGCATGTCAAACACAAAAACATAGTATTCGTCAGGTCCACTCAGATGGCTGCTTTTGCTCAGGTTTCATCACCTGGCATTTTTCTCCACTCATGGCATTATTATGAGCTACAAAAGGAAGGAAAGATCTGTACCACGACTTCTAATTACAAATGACTCCGGAAACTCCAGTGCATCCTTACCCAGATTCTCTATGATCTGCATCAACGACAGCACATTTGGGAGAAATGGGGAAGAGCAGTGTTGCAACCCCTGCCTGGCTCAACGCAGCCAGACAACTCCGTAACAAGCCCTTTGGTTCTAACCAACTCAAAGCATAAGCCCAGAGTACTAAACCATTGGCCTAACCTAACAGCAAAGTGGCAATATGGGCAGCATGGGCTTTGAACAGTGCTGATGCAATACACTAAATCTCAGAGTGAAAGTAATTGCATTGATGCATATTACAAAGCTCCCTTTCCAGGCAAATCCAAGAATGTACCACTCCCAAGTTTCGTCTCTGGCTCCATCTAAGCAGAAATAAAACACCATCCTTGAAGAGAGAGTGTGGCAGGGCAAAGTCAAACAAGATTTCTGGTACTTCCTATGGGTCATTTCAGCCTCTCACATGGACGTTTGTGACTCTTCTATCAGAGGAGGAGAAGATACAGCAATATTGTACTTAATCTAAAGAAAGYTATTATACCTTATTCTGAATTAGCAGTACACTCAAAGAACAGAGCTTTGTAGCCTACAGAATATACCACTAAGTCAAACTGATTTCCTACATTCTCAGGAACTGCTCTGATGAGGAATATCTTCAATAAAATCTCTCATAAATCTCTTTTACAAGGTCACATTCCCATTTTATAACAAAGTGATACTGGCTTTCCAAACTCAAAAGAAAGAATTGCAAAGCGTTGTGCTACAAAAACCACTGATAATATTTATTGTACCTCAAGGAAAAGACAATAAAGCTGATAATTAACCTGTTATAAATATAACTATCTGCAGCTGTTACCTTTGGTTTGAGTGAAAGACCATAGTGCTGCAGTGCTTCTTGTTCCATATTTATCCACACAAACATCAAACCAGAGAGCACCAGAGGAAAGAGAGCTTCATATCTGAATGACAACACAGTTAATCACAGTAAGTGCAGTTACCAAAAACTATTTTAACATCAATATTCTTTTTTTTCCTTACATGCATGACATACCAAACACCAAGCAGCACCAATCTCTTTTCTCCCCATTTCTGATGTATACCCACACTTCACTGGAGGAGTTTAAAGCATTAAACAATGATTATTAAATGGTAGATGTAGGAGAGTCAGAGGCTGCTTGAGCTTTGGTCAATCCACATTTTGGATTTTAAACATTCACATTCCCTTACTGGAAATGTGATAGCATGACACCCACATCATCAGATGGGTGTCCATTGGTGTGATGATTAACAAAATTGGATGAAACAAAATGGGACAGGAAAAAAAATATTTTCTGCAAAATAGAATATTTTATAGTTAGAACTATTTGCAATTGAAAACAAGAGGTATAGTCCAGCTTGAACAGACAACAACTAGCAAGTCTTTAGGGCCCAATTACATAAATTTATTTCAGTGATCTCAATCCAGCTCCCAAGAGAGGCATCCACATAATAAAAAGAGCATCATGTTTCAAAGTCAATCAATCTTTTTCTTTGTTACATWTGTCCATCCATCTCAATGGTAGTGTCAAGTTATGCTCTAATCAATGCAGCTCTGCTATTCCAGAAGCTAGACCCCCAGTATAGAAAGTCACTCCTGGCACCTAGAGCACTCAAGCATAGCAAACTACAAATCACAGAAGCACAGAATGGTTGAGGTTAGAAGGGACCTCTGGAGATCATCTAGTCCCCTGCTCAAGTAGGGTCACCTAGAGCACATTGTCACATCCAGGATCACATCCAGGTGGTTTTTGAATATCTCAAGAGAAGGAGACTCCAATTTACTTGAGAGAAATTAATCCTGTGCCCCTAGTAACTTAGGGGCTTACATTGTCATTAGATAATATTAATTGCCCCTTGTCTTCTATGTCACAGTTGTAAATGATGGTGTGCATCAGGGTTTTACGGGTGGAGGGAAAGAAATTGTAATGGACAGTGTCTACCGACAAGACTGTCRGTAGACAATCCTCCATTTTTTCTTGGATTCAGAGTTGTCTAAAAATATGAAACAATACAGTTAATCTTGGTATYGTTTATTTCATATTTCCCCTACAAAGCAGTTTCAACCTGCAGCAAAAAATTTTAGATAGACACTTCTGCTTTAATTATCAAATGACAAGCAGTTAATGAACATGAACATGACAAAGTTTGGGCTATCAGTAACAAAAGCGCCTGCAAACCTCATAGGAGCTTATGTTTGCTCACAAATTGAATGTCTTCAAATGAGCATAAGCAGCCACCAGCTTCAGCTGACKTTAACACTTGCCCTTGACTACACCTGGAGAGGTGCTGCAGCTACCTAAGCAAGACACCACGTTAGCATTACAGGATCCAACAGAGCATTAAGGAGAGAAACACTGGYTATTCTTCGCACTGGTTTTACTATGACTAGTTTTTAATGAATTGCTGGAGAAAACCATCTGAACACACTGTAGGATGACAGGAGAGAGTTGTCAGCATTCAAATGGTCTGGTGCAGGTCCAAAGTACAAACAGGGAGATTATGARCCTCAGGGAAAGCAACATTCATGCTTTATCCAGTAGCCAGGAAATMTTAAGAAGGTTGAGCATAAGAGTATGTTTGGGGACAGAGGTAAAATTAGGATCAAAACTTTAATGGGGAAGTGGRAGGAAGGGAAAGGTAGATGAGAGCACACAAGAAAGAGTGTGTACAAGAGCACGCAAAAAAGAAATGCTTCATGTGAAATGAATATATTCACAAGAGGCAGCTATTTCAAAATRTCTGCTGCAATATATTTTATTCCACTTAATTTTCCAATTGAATTAAATTTAAGTGGAAGGTGAGGGGGAAGAAATGGTTCCTACATTCCCCATTAGTTGGGCTCTAAAGACCTACCAAGTCTGGAAAATAAAGCATGAGATTGGCTGACACTTTTTTTCAATCTCAAACCCTTGGGAGTTGTCTTATCTGAAAAGAAGCAAGGCCTGCTCTTTATGGAGATCTAGAATCTCTAAAAGAAAGAAAAAAAAAAAAAAAAAAAAAGCACCTTCCATGAAAGTATCTCCTGGAAGAAAATTAGCTCTCATTTTATGGCCATTTCCTACAGTATGCCATTTAAGCCATAGTTAGATGCAAATGCCAAGCAGCTGGAAGATGGAAGTTATTTCTTTTAGTTTGTGAGCAGAAAAACACATACCAAAACAACAAAAAATATGAATTAAAACAGATTTCATTATTTTGGTACAAGAGCATTTGAATATATATCCTTCCAGCCCCTGCCTGATCTAGCTGAAAGGAATGTCAACAAAAGACAGTGCTTACAATACAAGGATAACCTTGGAATTTCTCCTGAAATTTTATTTAGGAAGCTAAACAAGATAAATGGTGAGACTTCAATAGGAAAAAATAATACTTTAATAGAAATGCTTATGAGATTCAGCAGAAAATTCCACATTTAGCCCCTGATTTTCATATTTGAGATCAAGCCAGATAGAGTAACAAAGAATTACCCTGTACTGAGGAGCAGATAGGTGGACATCAGGGAGAGTAGTATGCTGAACAGTCGCTGAAAGAGAAATGTGGAGCTCAAAAAAGGCAACACTGAGGAAGAAACTGCAATAAAAACGGATCCATCAGTCACTACATGCAAAACATTTCACCCCCGGTAACAACATAACATTATTCAAAGTTTGACATTTAATACACAGAAACTCAAATCTGGTCATATATGACCCTACTTTGAGAAGTTACTTTTGTTAAAGAAACCCAAGTGTTCAGAATGTTTAATATTTATCAAAAGTAACTYCGGATTCTCTATCATATTAATTTCCTGGCTGTCTAATCCACAGTTGTTACAAYTTCTCATGAATTTCTCATGTGCTTCAGATAATCCAGACAGCAGTACCCCCCAAAAACAGTTAAACTTGACTGTTCAATATGAGCCTGAGAACCACTTACCATGGCCTTRAGTACCTCCAGCAGCTCCAAGACTGCAGTTGCAAAACCACTGCTCCACTGTATTGGATTAGGAAACCTGCCACATTTTGAGTGTGACTGGAAATACTGGCAGCGTTTAATACAGAAACCATCAACTTACAGGTTTCTGTAGTTGAAAGGTTTAAAACCAGGAGTATTTAAGGAAGTACAGGGGACCTATTCTTTGTAATTCCTATGTCTTCTTGCCTTTAACATTTAAAATATTTCTCTAATGCTCAGCTRCCCAAACAAGTAGCCTAGTTAACACACAGCACTGGCTCTGAAGAGCCTCCTCTCACAAGGAAAACCTCTGCAGGTGAGGACAAGGCCCAAGAGTTTGCAGGAGTAGAGAGGAAATAGGTTACTGGACAGGTGAATAAAGGTGAAGAAAAGAAGAGCGAAAACGCCCAACTGCTTGGAGAAGAGAAATGGAGAGGAAAAAGCATTTGCTGCCATTTGGCCATTTTTAAACCTGAATTTTTATATAAGAATTTAATTTGATCTCTTTATAAAGTGAGTTGACAAATAACATTGGTGTGATTCTTCAATGTGCTATGATCCCCTACACATTACTGAATCACTCAGTCTGCATCAACAGCAAGTCTTAATTCATGACTAATTACCTGATTCAGTAATAAAATCAAAATACACAGAAAGTGCATTGTTTGGTTGTGTTTATTGTCATAGTATAGCTCTGTAATAGTAGTTTTAGTAAACACATGCATGAAATACTGATGGGTTTCYAAAATTTGTGAGTCAGCATGTTCTACTTCGTGGCTTCCAGTCTCAGCCCCTGTTACAATAACTGAGTAAGTGACTATTTCAAGGGTGCTTCAGCCTCTCAGCATCACTTGTATCATTCCGTGCTTAAAGGCAGCCCTGGCTCAAGGAGGAACTCCAGGRACATTCACTGCAAGTCAGAACTGGCAGAAAGGAATTGAGTACAGCAACTGGCCTCYGTGGATGACACTGAACACATCAGATGTATATTGCCCTCTAAATTCTGTGCACAGTTGTAGGAGAGAAYAGATGAGTGGCCAGCTGGTCATAATCGTCCCTTCCCTCTCTGAGGTATCACATCAGATATTAAACATCAAAAGACCTCCATGTTTCTGGTTGGCCTATGCAAACCTCTCTACATGACTCCTGCCACAGTTATAACATTAAAGTCTTCAAAATTTGTCACATGGCTAAGATAGAYTTCTGCTGATGAAAAAGCTTGGTTGAAATATAATGTATATGTATTTAAAAGATCTGCTAGCATAAAAAAGGAGGTTCTGAAGAATGTGGGAAGCAGCTGGATTCACACTGACTGCTGGGCTTGCCTCTGTTTTCTGTTAAGCTGCATTTGCAGCRACTATACAGTGCAACAGCTGAAGTCAGCTCTACACAAGCCTGTAGGAACACAAGACAAATTCACTTGCCTGGTTCTACAAAGAGCTAACTTTCTTTTAAAAAGTATTTGGGGGCTTAAATTAAAACTTTAAACACAGTAGGCTTCGTATCTGTCAGAATGAATAGTTGGGAAGGGGGTAACCATTTGCTAAAACATCAGAAGTGTCATTTCCAGCTTATTAATATCAAGAATAACTACTGATAACTGCAACTTAAATATATAAATATACTGAGGTGCAAAATGTGAGTTCAGCYAGTAACAGTGCTATTCCAAAACTCTCTTCCAGAAAAGAATGAAGAGAAATCTTACCCACCTATAATGGTGACAAGTTTGAGAAACCTACATCAGACCTTGGTACCTTAACTGTTACAATGCCATGTTTGTGGTAGATGTTAGTCACAGGTAGATGCTCTTTCGTGGTTACACTAGTGACAAGGCATTTCTTTCCAAGAGGAGTATCGAGGRTACCCTGTTAGATGCCTAAGTCTTGACCTGCCTTGCTCTGCTGCTTCAACAAATTACGTAAAGCCACTTCAATAAGTGCCTAAAGCTCCTACCTTGTATATCATACTTAATACAAATGATTACTTGTAGTTCGAAAGATTTTGCTAAAATATTCGACACCACTGTGGCAGCAAGTAGAGTTTTCAGGTCCATAGAGTTTATTTCAGTTTTAGCTTTAATTTTAGCATAAAAATATAACCCATAGCAAAGAGAATTTCTAATATACCTTTTCCTTAACTCTAGACTTCTCTGACTGCCCAAGACATTTCTTAGCTGAAAAATATTCTTCTCTCACCCTTACACAGGGGAAAAAAACAAAAAACAAAAAAACCCACTAACCTTTACCCTCAATTCCTATCATAGTAAGCCAAGCAGGGTATTATTGACTTCCATGGCTTTTCAAACTGCAAGGAATTCATCCACACAGAGATCACCATTTAGCTTAGCAGGCTATGAAGAGTCAGAGAGGATGATGCTGCTACAAAATGCTTCAAAGAAAACTACTTCAGAAAGAGARCCCTCCTCACATGCACATTAATCACATTCAGTTATACTAATCTTAAACTTGTTTCCTCAAACCAAAGTAAGATTGCTAAAGCTAACAAAGTTAACTCTGCTTAAGTTACAGCAATGCCACTGCTACMAGAATGTATATAAGGCATCCAAGTAGCTAGATAACAAGAGTCATAATTCAGCCATTAAAAACAGTTTAAATTCCTAGTTTTTAATTTCAGCAGAGATACTATGAAATCATAAATGGGATATGCTTAGGTCTAAATTTCACACATTCCAAAATTAATCAGGGATAAAGAATGTGTAATATTTTCTGATGGARCCCTACAAAACTATTTTATAACTGAAATACTAAAGGTTTTCTTTTACTGTATTCCATAGTTTCAATGATAATTGTCATTTGCTCTGTTTAATTACCCTTAGATTTTAATTTTAGAATGGTGAAAAATCCATAGTTTTACTTTTTTCTTTAATAGTAAGTTTCTAACAGATATCAAACCTGTATCAATATCATCAGATCACAAATATTTTGTACAGCAGCTCTGAACAGCATGTCAATACCGCAAGYTTGTCTGCCATCAGCTGCAGCTTCAGTCTTTATTGAAATGTAGGAACAATCTTTTTCTCATTTCCCTGTGTTTAACTGGTTTGCTTAAAGAATTGCCCTACTCTGGCTTCAAATGAAGCAAAAATGGAATTTGTACCATTATATCGCTAAAAGGGATCTTTGAGATATTCGGAACATTCAAAACAAAAGATAAGGCTACTTGAAAATCAAAGTGGTCCACTTTTTATTATAAACTTACAAAGGAGTAATGCTTTAGAAGAATCTTTATTACATTCATTAGGAAAAAAAACTCACCTAGAAAAGAAGGATGGTGAACACATTTAAGAACAAACAGGAATAAAATAAAGGAAAAYGTGCAAAAGTGAGTAAGATGTTAATACAAAGCCTGCCCCCCATCTTCATCTCCTCAGAAAAAAAACAAACCTCCCAAAATCCAACTATTAGCATACAGGTTTGGGAGAGGTGAAGATCTTACCTAGAGTTGTCCAGCTAATAATTTGATTGAATACTGGCAATCCCTGTTTGTTCTGAAGACTGTTATGTGTGCTGTTCACAACATATGTTGAAAGTGCAATGCTCAACATCTAGAAAGAAGAAATCAGACAACGAAACACATAAGTAACAGGTGGATCTCTGCCATCCTGTACTATACATGTAAATTGTTTTTTCAGAGTTGTACAAACTTCTCATCTGAGTCAACATAAGGGAAAGGGAATGGAAATGCCTGARGAAACTGTTATGCAAGTCAAAAATTCCTAGTTTTTTAAAAAATTGCTTAAAACTTTTTTCTAGACTTTTTTTTAAATCATTTAAACATATGTCCTGGATCACCAACCTGAAATGCAATGCCTTTTGTCAATAGTAACTCCTTAAACACTCACGTAAAGCAGAGAAATGACAGGCCCCAAATTTTTGTTTTTACCAACACCTTCCAAAGCCTTCAAGTAAGTTGCCTTTGTGCTAGCTTTTTTTGACACACACACACAAGTATTTCATATTTGTTAGATACTGCAAGAATTCAGCAACAAATCAGGGCTCAACAAGGAACTTTTTTTATAACCCCCCCTTCTTTATAACCTAACCATACCCCTCACACATCTCTCCCCAGTCCTTTTCTTTAAAAAAAAAAAAAAAAAAAAAAAGAGAGAGAGTGAGAGGGAGAAAAAGAAAAGAAGAAGAAACTCAGCAAATGACCTAACAAGCTGCAGAGATCAGAAAGGCAGAAGAGTCCTTGTTTGAATGGCAACCACAAGGAACCTGCAGAACCACCGGCTTCTCCGTGGGATCAGGTATGGGGTGAAGAGGAAGGCAAGTAAAGCCTCTCCTGCCAGAGGAGGTAGCAGCAGTAGGGCAGACTGGAGGTGAATTTTAACAATTGGAAAGAAGCTGCAGTTTTAGCAGCTTGTTCACATGAACTGGCCTGAACCATCTCAAGCACAGTCAAGAGACAGCAATCAGTCTTCAGACAGCTACAAAATAACTCCAGGAAAATTATTCTGTGAATCAGGTATTTTTGAAAAAAGCAGACAATTATCCAAGAAAATGCTTCAGCCCCAGTTTTCAATTACTGCTATTTATTCACAACTTTGCAAATTCCCCTAAGAGGCAAATCAGGCATGCACAGCACTTTGCAAACATGTAATTTGAAATGGCATTACAAGATATAATTGTGCTTGTGGCTTTATCAGTGCAAAGCAACTAGACACTGTTCGCAGCCCTCACTTTTTAATATTTGAATAGCTGCCATTTCATCTCCACACGCAGTGACATCTAGTGGTATCTGCACAGAGAACAAGCTTCACAGCATCCTCTCATGCCCTGATTTCAGAGGCGGTCAGTATCTGTTGGTTTTATTTAATTTCAAGCCACAAGAATACACAAGCTGTATTTGTGCATAACATCAATAAGCTATAAGTTGAAGAATTAACCTCCAAAAACTCAGGGGATTAGCTCAATTAGGCTGCTGGTGTTTAGTTGGGAAGTCTTTGCTGTATTCAGGCCAGACCCCTCTCCCTTTTGATACTTCTTTTCAACCTATTTGAGTGATTGTGAGTTCTGACAATCCCACTGCAATGCCCTCATCACTAGTGAAGTCATGTTGCACTCACTGAGTCATCTCCCCAAACATATCTCATACCTCTGAGATACTCTGTTTTAAGATTCATGATGACCTGGGCACATCAGAAAACCTGACTTACTACTGTCAGATTTATGCTAGGATCCTGGGAGGGCCACAGCCATCTGCTTCCAAGGCTYACCTGATTGTAACTTAGCAACAATTTGGAAATGTAAACCAAGGACTTCCAAATCTGTCTTCTTGCCCTCTACCACCTCCCTTGAGGCAATCCCACAGATTATTCTTGGACAGCCTCTTGGACTGCCAGCCTCTAAAAAATGATCAGTTGTAGGCCACAGCCAGAAAGAAGAAACCAAGAGTGACATCTACAGTCCCACCACCTCTTTGCCAGCAGCTCAGGCTCTGAGCTCTGCTAAGCACCTACCATGCTAATAACCCACAGAGAAAAAGGTATCAGATCCAGCACCATTAACTGGACTATATACACAGCAGGTTCAAAATACTTCTCCTGTGTCCTCATTCCATGGGTTTGACATGGATTCCCACTGTGGCCCAGCATTAACAACCAACAGGAACAGCAGCTTTTTTGGAAGTACTACAGAAATCAGACATCATCTATGAAACTGCTTGGAAATGGCTAGATAAATGGATGCTTACTCCAGCAAAAAAATTAAGTTGTACAGTAAACACTGCTGCTATCTGGCTGGCTATCTCCACCATTCCTGAAGCTTTAACGACTTTTCAAAGATAGAAGTGACATTAACTAAAAGACAATGCTTGCTCTCCTTGCCACAGCACACAAAATCAGCTAAAAGTGATATTCTTGCTTTAATGATATTTAAAAAGAGAGAGAAACTGTTGGCAATTTTCAGAAACTATGGGGGATTAATTAGTATCTTCTGCCTCAAGCAACAATGACTTGTATCAAAACTACAAAAGCAGGTCTAAGCATAATTGAAGTTATTGTAACAGAAGTGTTGGTGCAAATACAAAGAAGTTATTTCAGTTTTCATTTTTACTTTTTCTGTCTCCATTTCCCTTTCGCTGAAATTTATTTTAATCATTTTCTTCAGTTGTTGGACTTTTTTTTGTTTCTTTAAGGTTAAACATGTGTTGGAAATCTGTAACGTGTAGGTACAAAAACCAACAAACAAATTAATAGTCTACAAATCTATTGATCTAAGAGACCATTTACAATTCATATGCTTTTGCCAAGCTGTAAGCCCTGGTACATCCTTGGAGAAACCAACACAAAAATACAGTTCAAGACGGGACGTGAGGGAACTGTCTTCTCTGTGGAGCATTAGATGCAAGCTGCCATTATTGTTCCCTACCCAGAGAGTCTCTGTCAGCTGTGAAAAAGCTGGTGGCATCTTTCATTCACCTTACCACAAATGACAAGCATTCTCCAGCAGGCTCAAACAGCGAAGTGAGATATTGCTGTTTCTCTCCACTGTCACATCTCATTATAAATCTCCTTAAGGATGGAGGTGGAGCTCTGACACATACAGTATGGAGAAAGAACGGATATTTGTATTTGTTATTAATGCTGGGCCGTCCTACAATTTCTCTTAATGCCCTGGACCCTTAGTAGCCCTTAAATTTCATTCTCGGGAAACTAAGCTGTAAGCACAGAGAATGTCCACGCCACAAAAAAACCCCAAATTATTAGTGAATGAAGTCCACTTCCTGGGTTTCCACTGAAATCTCAGCAAGAAGGTACAGAAACAGAGTATATAGAAAATAGAAGAGACATGATGTGAGAAAACAGGCTTGGGAATTATTTGGATCTCCTGTGGTGCAATCACCTAAACTGCTTCAGCAGGGGCACTATCTAAGTGCTGCCATTCCAAACAGCAACAGGGTATGAAAGCCTAAAAGAATCGCTATATTGCCAAAATGCTCAACCAAAACTCTGGTTTCCTTTTGTCCCTAATGGGACAAGCTTTGTTCCTTACCAGGCAAGGTGAGGTGGTGATATCAAGGTGAGATACCGAAGTATCTTCACTGCTGGCTAGTTCTCAGATGGAAAAGAAAGCCCACTTGGGCAAGAGAGCAGAAAATAGTTGTCTTCTGACGAAAGGAAAATTCCTCACAAGCACTACAAAGAGTCTAGGCTATGCACAGGCCCTCTCTTTCTCTGAAAAAGAATCTGAAAAGGGAAGTGTCACTATTCAGGTGTAATTCAAAAATAGTTTGTGGAAAAAAAAAAAAAACTCAGGCAACTAGAAAGAATTACTTGAGTCTTCAGAAAATAGTTATCTGATTTCTTGTATAAAAGTGTATCTCACTCCAAGTAAGCAGATGGAAAAACCTGAGGTCCTATGAAATGAAATATTCAAAAGAGGATGCTTGCACACAGACACTGCCAAAATGAAGAGAGAAAGGATTTTAAAAAAGGAGCTGGGGCATCCCAATCACAGAAGTTTAGCCAAATCAACAGTTCCTTTCCCTGAAAGATAGTAAAAAAGCAAGAATCAATAGAGATTCCTACTCCACTGTGTTAGTCAAAGGTTTTTGTCCTAGCTGAACCTATAGAAGGGTTTGGATTGGCAAAGAAAATCCTAAGACACACCATTAAGACCATTGATGAAGAGGAGACATGTTTTGCCTTCTACTTCAGTCAATATTTGCCAGGAAAATGACACACAAAGAAGAAGAAACTGTAGCAAATCTGCTCTCTTCTCATTCCCCAGAACAAAAACCTCAAACAACCAATCTCATCTTTTCCTGTCTAGGGAGGAACCACGTATCAAAGTGTAACTTTGAATGACCGCCTCCTAACAGGACGTATCAAGGAGGTGGGAGAACTATTTTTAAGAATCCCCTTATCATATGCAGAGCAGGAACTTGATCGTGTGCGTTCACATATATGGATGTCAGCACCCTGATCACTATCATTGCAAAATAGGTATGTATTGTCTGATGAGAAGTTTCATCTTCGCCTTAAGCCTGCCCAGCAGCTATGYATCAAAACTCATGTGTTCAAAATGCTCCAAATCAGCATTTTTGAAGCACTGGTCCCATTGAGAACTCCAGCCCAAAAGGAAGAGAGAGAACAAGCAAACTGCATTTTCCAAAAATAGTAGTAATCTTCTAGCAAACATCATCTTTCAGCATTCTCATATGTTTCAGAGCAAATATAAAAAAAGTGTTTATTTAAACCCTGAAGAAAAGCTCTTCATTCAAGCACACATGTGATGCCTCTGTAATATTCCTTCCCTTCTGCTYGAAGTCTCAGATACTCTGCCTTCCCGTCTTTCCTCCACCCAGAAGATAAATGGGCAGGCTCCATGATTTTCATTCCTACAAAAAATTTTGAAACAAAAATCCAATAGAGACTATTGTGTCACCTATCACCATTACATACCACTACTGTGAAATATACCTTGCTACAGGAGCAACTGGAGGATTCTTATAATCTTAATGTTTGGGAGAGAAAAGAAGATGTTTATTCCTGAACAAGCAGATAGATTTTTTTTTTCCCTAATTTAGTATCTCATGGCTCACAGAATTTCCTGACTCTCTAAAACTGGCTCAAGAATAATCTGTCATGTCTTTTACCCTTTAACTACATGTTTATTCCTACAAGATCCTCACCCCCCGCAAGTAAGCCCCTACACAAAGTTACATTTCTAGCTGCTGAGATTCTGTAGCAGATGCTTTCAGGTGTTCCAGTGAGGAACCCACTGCTGACAGTATCTTCAGCGTGTATTGTCTGTTTTAAATGTTTAAGAAAGGCATGGACATCTCTTTTCCAAAGTTAAGCCAGAAAAGTTAACAGGAACAACCACATTATAAATGTGTATGCACACAGGTGAGGCATTACAAGCATTCGTTTTTCTTTCCTCTTCTCCTCTTAACAAATTTGATCTCTGCCTCTAAATCATTGATATAATGAATGCACTGCTTAGCTCAATAAGAAATTCCAACATATAGTAAGTCATAATTGCTAAAGCATTTAAGAAACATTGGTCCTGAAGGAAAACCATTATCCCGTAACAAGTTTAAAAAACTGAGGAAGCAGACAAGCAAATTATTATTACAATTTCAAAAGCTCTCTAGAACTTAATTAGCACTTAGTATGAAAAAGATCTACCTACTTCAGGAGGCTATAAAGGAAAATCTCAGTGCACCTTCAAAAGGAGATTTAAACAACAAAAAAGCAGCTCTGTATCATTTTCATGTGGTCCTTAACTGCCACCCAGAAACAATAAAGAAACCCCTGAACAAGCAAGCATGCCCTTGGCCCACGTGTAAAACTTCCACAAAGGTCACTGGAATTTATATAAACAGACTGAAGGCAGGACAAACCCTCAGACTTTCAGAGTAGAGCATCAGAATGTGTATGCACAGCTATGGATTAGTACACGTAACTATAAACAGGATGTGTTGCATCTGGCAACACAACACTACTATTTTTAAAAGTGCATATTACCAAGAGCATACAGACTTCTTGAAAGAAGTAGTCAAGGGTCTTAGCAACAATCATTTTCTTCTTGAAAACTGTAACCATGGTAGGAATGGATTCTTAGAGAGTACATGTGCAAAAACTCATCAATGCTCAATTATTGAAAAGTAGCAACTGACCTGATAAAACTGTACTTTCAGATCTTCGTTATTCATGTATTTATTTTTGCTTTTACAAAGAGATGCCATGGAGGAGCAAGAGATCAGAAGAGTCAGCAAACCAGTTGCTATTCTGTAAAAACAAACGAAAGAACAATAAAATCCTACAAAGTATTAAGAAAAACTTCCAAAACAGTAAGTTTTCACAGGAATGCTCTTCATTCAGATGAAATAATGCATTACACTTCAAGAAACTTTGAAATTCAGTTTTGGAAAAATAAAATTCAGGAGGTTTTGTTYGTTTRTTTGTTTGTTTTTTAAACAAGCTTGTCATCTACTTATTGGGGATTATGCTCTTTCCATGGTAGAGGCAAAAAAAATACATCTTGGCCATGTGACTTTTCTGTTACTGAATCAGCTCCTACTATTTTTAGCCACTTTCAATTACCTTCAAACAACAATTTGAATGAAATAAAGTGGTCAGTGAACTAAAGTTAATGGTTTCAAGGTTTGTCATCTAACAGTGAAATTGTCTTTAAAATACACTATGCATTTTTTTAGTAATGGTGGTATAACAGTATGATTAACAGGAAGACTGTCAGTCATCAGGTAATCATAGAAAGAATACTGGATTGGCATTACTGAAAGAAATCTGCTAATTATTATACTGTTCCAAAATAATGAATATGATTCACACTAATACTACCCATGATTACCTCCCTTCAGTCATCAAACAGAGGAACAGTAAAGGTAGCTTTTGCATTCACTTCTGTCATGGYTGTAAAACTGGATAGGCATTTTTGCTCAGTGGGCACTCAGTGGAGATGCYAAGGGAAAAGCGGAAGTGAAGACTGCCCAGTTCGACTTGGCATCTCCACTGAGCAAAAACGCCAAACCATGACTGCTCCACTCATTGTGTTGTCTCAGGCATAACAAAAATACGTACAAAGACTCCATACTCATTAAAGAAAGGTTGCTCAGATTAGTTTTCTGGTAATACATTTGTGGGCTACCCAACTACACAATAGTTGAGGTTGGAAGGGATCTCAGGAGATCATCTAATCCAATCCCTTTGCTCAAAGAAGGGTCAGCAAAAGCAGATTGCCCAGGGCATTGCCCAGTCAGCTTTTTGAATATCTCCAAGGATGGAGACTCTACATCCTCTCTGGGCAACCTGTTCCAGTGTTTGACCACTCTCATAGTAAAAGATTTTCTTGTTTTTAAATGGAATTTCAATTTGTGCCCATGGTCACTTGTCCTGTCCATAGATACCACTAAGAGTCTGGCTCCAACTCTGGCTTCTTTATTTCCTCCCAACATGTATTTATATGCACTGATAATATTCTCATTTTCCAGACTAAATAAACCCACCTCTCAGTGTTTATCTATATGTGAGATTCTCTAGTCCCTTAACCATTTCTACAGCCCTCCACTGGACTTGTCCCAGAAAGTCCATGTTCCTCTCGCACTGTGGAGCTCAGAACTGGCTATAGCACTCCAGGTGTGGTCTCATCAGGCTGAAGAAAGGGAAAGGACCACCTCCCTCCACCTGCTGGCAATGCTCTGCCTAATGCAGTGCAGGATGCTGTTGGTCATCTTTGCTGCAAGGGTTCACTGCTGACTCACATTTAGCCTTCTGTCTACCAAGACCCCCATATCCTTTTTTGCAAAGTTGTTTTCCAGCCAGTCTGTCACCATCCTATACTTGTGCATGAGATTATTCCTCCCCAAGCATAGGACTTTGAAATTCCCTTTGTTGAACTTCATGAGGTTCCTCCCTGCGCATTTCTTCAGCCTGCTGAGGCTCCTCTAAATGTCACWCCTCCCAGTTTTGGATTATCTGCAAACTTGCTGAGTGTGCACTCAGTCCCATCATTTAGGTCATTTTTGAAAAGGGTAAAAAGTATTGCCCCCAGTATTGACCCCTGAGTTAGGGCTTCCAGTTGGACTTTGTGCCACTGACCACAATCCTCTGAGCCTGGCAGTTCAGCCAATTTTCAAGTCACCTCAGCATCCACTTCACTAGCCCATACTTCATCAGTCTTTGAGGATATTACAGAAGACAGAGTCAAAAGGCTCAATAAAGTCAAGATAAACAATATACACTGCTTTTCATTCTCTGAGCCAGCTGTCTCATCATAGAAGGCTACTAGGTTGGTTAAACATGATTTCCTCTTTGTAAATCCTTATTGACTGCTTCCAAACACCTTCTTGTCCTTCCTGTGTTTGTAAATGCTTTCCATTGCTCCATCACCTTCCCAGGGATTGACTGGGAAGGCTGGGGGGCTGACTATTCTGTGGTTCCCCATATCCTCCCTCTTACCCTTCTCAAAGGAGTGACATCCGCTTTCTTCCAGTCCTCAGGAACCTCTCACCATTGCTACAACCTTTCAAAAATTAAGAGTGGCCTTGCAATGAGAGTGGCCATCTCCCTAAACACTTGTAGATGCAGTCTATCAGGACCTTTACTGAAGGCTGGTCTTAGCAGTAAAGATTAAGGTGAAATAGGCATTGGCACCTTGACTTTTTCCATGACTTTTGTCACCAGGTCTCCTATTCCCTTCAGCAGCAGGCCCACATTTTCGCTAGCCTTCCTTCTGCTGCTTGTAGGAGCCCTTCTGGATGCCCTCCATACCATCCCAGATTCAGCTCCAGATGGGCTTCAGCTTTTCCAATTCCACCTCTTGCATATTCAGTGTTTCTATATTCCTCTTGGGTTATCTGACTCTGCTTCCATCTGTTGTATGCTTTCTTTTTGTGCTTGAGTTTAATCAGCAGCTCCTTGTTCATCCCATGCAAGTTTTATTAACATACTGAAGAAGCCCTGACCTGACACAGTGCTATTACATGTGCTCAAGAGCACATGTAATAAATAAGCTTGTTTCTTACTGGCACTATAATTACTCTCTCCTATATTTTGTCTTCCAGCATCTCCTTATCTCCAATATCCCAAAGTGTTACACATTTTATTTCTTTATATACGTGTGTGTGTGTGTGTGTGTGTGTGTGTAAATACATATATAAAATGGTTGCTTCAAGTCTTTTCAACTTCAGAACTCCCTTGACAAAATTCAGACAGGCATAAACAGTTTCAGATGTACAACGTTGCTTTAGAAGGTGGGAAGGTATATAGTGAGGGTAAACCTGAATGTAAAGAAATGTTGGTGAAGATGACTTGTAGGTAATTTAATTCCAGTTTGGTTTCTAAGTTTTACTCATATGCTCTAAGGAATAAACAAGCTCAATTTGGACCAGTAGAAACATATACACGTCCATAAACAACAAGACGACAGCAATAAGGCCAAAAATCAATCTCTTCTATGAGTATAACATGCCCAAACATCAAGACGAGGAATGGCTTGCAACAGACAGATTTAAATCACAGTGAAAAACGTCAAGGCATAATGTCAATGCTTTTGAAAATATCTGGGCTCATAATCCTATTTGCAATCATATATCACTGCTCTAATCCTATAGTTTATTGAGGATCAGCCACTCTGGCTCTGTTGGGGCACAGCATCTTTTGTCAGACAGAAGAAGGAAGTGCTGTAGTTTAGGTCAATTCAAGTCTTTCTGGAGTAGATACAATAATACCATTAGCCTCCTTCAGGCCAAACCAGATTGCAATGAAATAAGAAAAAGGACTTGCATGATAAGAGAGTAACTCACAAGAGGAAAGGGAGAGGTGATGAACGCGCACTAGGAAAAAAAAGCAAATTGTTAACTGTCGAACAATCAGAAAAGCAACATCAGGAAGCAGAGAGAATGTACAAAAGAGAAGCAAAAGTAGAAAGACAAGACACAAAGGAGACAAGGAGGAAGAAGGGAGTTCTTCCTATCTTATTCACTCACTTTCTTGAATAACTCATTAGTTAGCGTTATTCAAAGACAAATTATTCAAAATTAGATGGGGGAATTCAGAAAGATGCTGTCAAAGGAAACTGCTTTTGAATAAGTGTTCTTATTCGCATATGTCAGTGCTATTTACCACGTTTGCACCCCAGTGAAAAGCCTGCTTTAATAGCGACCCTTATTTTCATGTACAATTTGCAAATTTTTATATTGAGAGAAATGTTTCCATCCACAAGAAATTACAGAATAATGCAAAGAGCAAAGGGATGTGACTTTCTTTGAAGCACTGCTGGAAAATTAGAAGTCTATTCTCATTCACATTAGTGAATAACTGAGGCCTCTATAATCATGCTATTTAAATTCCAAATTTCAATACCTGTCTCAGTCAGCTTTCAATAATACAATTCTTCACATATATCAAAACTCAGCCTAAAATTGTGAATATCAAAGAGGGAAATAAAAAATTTAAAGAACAAGATGAGATGCTTACACCAGAGGAATGTTTGGTTCTCTTCCTACAACAGGCATTAAAGGAAATATTGCCAGAAGCACACACAGAAGAATCCACATCAATGCTGTTGTCTAAAACAAACAAACAAATGGGATTTTTTGAGGTCATGTGAACAGACACTTGTCTGCATGGAACTACTAACAGCTACTAGCATCCCCCACAGACACCTCCCCCCCCGCATCTATCAAGAATAAAATAAACTGAAAAAAGGGCACAAGATCATCTGTATCAGAGCATTTCAATTCAATTCAGAAAAGAATCTCATTTAAACAGATGTCAAAATCCTATCAAAGACAATAAGAATTAAAGCTAAGCTTGTACTTAAAAGCACTTTCTCAAAGCACGGCCTTCACACACGTTGCAATCATCAGAGAGCTGATGAGTAACCTTAAGAAGAAAGGAAAAAAACTGTAATCTCATCAGAAGTTTGCTGCAGCTAACAAATCAACTATTCTCTTCTAATATAGTAACATTTTCCAGTCTTTGAATCTGAAGGCCATTTGATTTAACTACAATAATCATCTAATTAATTTTCTGAATTCTATCTTCGCTACGGGAAAACAAAGCAGCCCAACAACAACAAAAAGTATCTTATTCTAAATAAAGAATAAAGAGTAACCTTATTTAAAATTTTCAAACTCAACTCCAATTCTAGTGCCTGAAAAGAAATGTTTGGTGTCACAAAATCTCTTCTGTGTCTACCTAGTTTTAGACAAGAGAAAGATCCTGGATTGATCAAATACAATTAAAAAAGGGAAATAACCAAATAAAAACCTTCCTCTCAACAGTTCTTGCAGAGCGAGGCTTAGCAATTTGACTCCATTATTATTTTTTAAATTAAAATGTTAGTTTTACCCCAGATCTCTAGGTTTTAGGTATCCTGTGAAACAACAGAGGTTTGAATAAACTAACAGAACAACCATCTCACATATTATAGGTTGTGCCACTTCACATCCATATGTAGGAAAAAGAGCGTAGCAAGCTGCCTCTGAGGGACAACGTATGCCATTTGACCGAACACAACTGAAAAATGCTTATTGCTTCTTTATTGTCTTCAACACTGTTTTTTTAATAAATGATCATATTTATTAAATGAGGGCATTTTCTCCAATCATGGATGTCAACATTTTTGTCACTGTGACAATCTGATAAGTGACATGTATTTCATAGATTTTAAGTATTTTTTTTTTTTAGTTATGATGTCAAACATTAACAAAAAAAACAAAACTGATAGCCCTGATAGCTAACTGATAGATATCCTGAAACAAGGACAGAAGCATGATAAGCCTAGCCAAGACACTGGATTTCAGACTAGCCTGTCAGATTCAGATTATTCTTGCCTAAATGCACTGTTGACTACAATCCATAACAACTGTCAGTCAAAGTGTCAATCGCATCAGCAGATTTTATTCTTAAGCATTGTCGTTACTTATCTTGTATAAAACTGATCAATTCAGATCATACTGCACCCTCTTGCCTTACTACATGTTCATCAGACAGATCTGTTTAAGAATATGACTAAGAATCAGAAGCTGGAAAGACATCAGTCCCAATATTCTGAGATGCAATCAGCTGTCTGTCATTTAAAATGTTTTTTTTTTTAGCAAAGCAATACAGTACCTTTGCTTGAATCCACAGCTGTGTGATAACTGGCCAGCCAGCAAAGACAAGAAGGCCAACAGTAAGTGTAGAACGGTAGAAAAAGCTGAAAACCTATTAAAAAAAATAAATAAATCCAACAGAATACTGAAAAACAAACACACTAATAAGACTTACAATTCCTCAAATGGATAAACGCAATGAAATACTTTGTTAATACATATGAATAAAATACTTACTAGTATTTCAATCCCCAGTGCACAAACCAATAGGAATCCCATGGACTGGCCAATAGGAAGTGACAGAAGGTTTGCAGCAAGGTCTTGAATAACATGAAGTCTGTTTAAAATGATGGCACAAGATAATTAGTATTTTAGCAGCACAAAAATAGCATAGTAGTTCATCCCCTTAGAAGGGGTCAGACCATGAGCAATGATTTAAGTATTGCTGCTTCTATCTGCACCTAGGAAGCAGACTAGGTGATTGCTTGAGACCCTTTCTGCTTGATTTTATTTGATTAAAAAAAAGGCAATAAAACCTTACAGGTTTCTTTCCCTCCTATTTTTGGTTCATCTTCCCTAGTTTTGGACAAGCCTCATATTACTCTTTATTCAAATTTTCTCTTATTTTATGAACATATTTGGTTATGCTGTTTAATGTCCATAACCGATAAAACATTCAAAAGAAAACACTCCCCAGTTAGCTTTTCCCACTACTTTATGAGGCAGCTCATTATTTAACTGCAGTTGGTCTCATCTTCCCAAATAATACTTATTTGCTATTTACAGAATTGCCAGTAGATTAGATAAGCAATAGCAATTAGAAAACACCCAATATTTTTGGATTTAGAGTATTAAAGTAAAAGTAGAAGGAACCAAGATATGTTTCTTTCATTATCAGAGCACAATACTGAACATAACTGGTGCATATTCTCCAAAAGCACTTGGAGTTCAGAAGACTTGACACTTCACAGGATCAGACTATTTTAAAAATTATTTAAGGAAAGGAACAACTTGTCTCATTTAACAAAAAAAAAAAGTCAGCTGCCACAAGTATTTGCCCAAGGTTTTAGCATCCTTTCYGTTACGAAACTGAAGTACTGAAAACATTTTGTCTTGGAAAGACATTAATTAATTTTTGCTAATAGAGAAGACATTATCTAGAATTTGGTAGCTATATCAGTCAGTTTGAGACTGTTCTACACACCAAATGAAATGTAAACCAGAGCATCCCAGAATGTCTCAGGAAATAATTCATGAATTTTATTAAAATTTTATCTAACAATTTTTCTCCCACTCYTTGGGAATAATTTAGTTGTCAACAAAAGGAAACAGATATGGTTCATAAAACATTCTTTGTAAAACTTGTAGTCTTTACTTACTCTTTCACAACTGCATACCATGCTGCCACTGGCAATAGACAGTATATGTAATATGTCCAAGGACTTGTTTGAATCAACAGGAAGAAAGCTATTATCATTCCAACAAATGCAAAACCATACAAAAGAATAGTAGATTCCTGAAAAACAAATGGTTAGACTGAAACAACAGTAAAATGGTTTAAACTACACAATATTTTCCACTTGTTAGTTACACCATAAAGCAAATTCCATTCTAACACAGCCACTCAAACTGCCTTGTGTATGTGCACACACTGCTTCCAGCTAGAGAGAAAATTAATGGTAGAATTTAGAAATCTAATCCTAAATAAGTCTCCACACAGAGTCCCGCTGCTGCAAACTACACAAGCAAAGTATGCTTGTACAATCTGGAAAATCCATGCATGTAACATAATTTAATTTCAACAGATATTTAAAATCCAGTGGAAGTCAGAGGTGCTAAAAGTCGGGGGGGAGGGGAAGGGGATTCTTTTACATTTAGATACTAAGTACAGACTAGGAGCGTAACTTTGTAAGTTTATGGCATTATAGTCAAAACACTTAATGAAAATTCCACTAGCACACTTTTCTTCCTCCCCCTCGAGCCACTTATAAGAGAAATAATTAAATTAAATATAACGCATTAATGCCTTGGAATAAAAAAACTCTTTGCAGGATTTAGGGACAGATTTTAAGAAGTTTCCTTGGGACAGCAGGCACTCTCACTTGCCCTGCACTGGTGTACCACAGCTAGCCAACYGAGCTGTTTGGCCAGGCAGTGCCCCGTCTGCCCCATCCTCCTGAAGGAGGCTCGCCACCAACCACCCACAGCTAAACACTACTGAAGCTGCTCCTGATCCCACCGCAGTCTCCAGCCGAGCGGATTAAGCTAAACTAGTCCTGATGTCAGTCTGCTGCCAATGAACTGAAGGTGAAAACGAGGTCGACCATGTAGGAGCTGCTGTGTGAGCCAACCCCATCCYGTCTGCCGCGAAGACGGGGCGATGGCTGAAGAAGTGTGGCTGAAGAAGCTCCAGGCAGTAGTTGCCTCAGCCATCAATCCTACACCCTCACTGCACGCAAACTGGAGCCTTGAAGTTTTGTGTGAGAGCTTTCTTAAATCGTGAAGGAATGCCACATTTGCATTGGTCCACTGACACCAACTTTGTAAATGTTTGCGATGTTAAGCCCTGCTGCAGTTCAAAAGATGCCAAACCGTGCTAGAGATGCAGAGAAGAGATAGYCTTACTCAAAAGAACATACAACTTCCATATGCAACAGAGGACTAGAGCAGAGAGATGCACTAAAAGGTTCCCAGACAAAAATAGCCTAGTTATTATATTTAATCCTAAGATACAAAGCCAGGTTTGGACTTCACTAAAAAAGAAATAAAACAAAATAAAGACTTCTGTGAGATTAGAACATTCTTCCTACCACGTACTAACATAAGCATCATCTCAAACTGTGAGCTGTAAGGAGGAATATCAAAAAGAGATATGCAAGTCTTAAAATGGATGCTTTCAAGCAAACAGGCTAATCCTTAATATGGCATCAGTTAACAGCAATATCTCATTTGCACAAAGGRGAACATTAAAGAGACATTCTGCATTTGCCTTTTACCTGACCATTGAACCACTCCTAATTTAGGAACRTATGGGTATCGAAGCATCACTAGTGAGGGAAAAAATATGTACAGATTTTAAATAAACATTTTTATCTTTATGGTTTGCAGCCTGATATAGCAAAGGCAGCCTCAGTAACTGAAGTCTTCAGTGTTATGTGTAGTTAATGACTGAAGAAACTATTTTCTTCTGTATGGCATTTCTGTTTCTTTGAAGGAGTTAATTCGACAAATATGCAACTATGTTGTATAAGCTGAGTTGACAGACATTCAATTAGCAGGTCACACAGATAGGTTATCATTTTTTCTGTTCTTCTCCCCACACTGTAATTGATATAAAGCTGCCTTGATCTAAACTGACAGCAAGTATAAGTTCTAAATGATTTTTAAAATAGAATTTCTGGTAAGATATGCCATTAAAGAAAGATAAAGTATGTCATACTGAAAGCTGACCTAATCCAATTTTAGTCTATTCGTTTTAAATTTTACATTTGCTGACATACAGACAGGATGAAAAATTTATGGATATTATATGAACACAATATAATCTGTCACAGAATGAGTAAACTCATACAATCAACCTTTTATTCCATATAGAAATATAAATATTATAGAATCCGATAGTTAGTCACGCACTAAAGATGGAAGTCAGATCTGCATTTTCTGTGAATGCTTAAAAATAGATTAAAAGTTTGGACCAATTGAAAGAACACACTACTTTAAAAGAACAAAAAAATTCTTCATAAGCAGTGTAAGAAGCCAAAAACTTTTGTAGAGGACATGTGCGGGATATGCATTTTCATTATTCAAAGGCTCCTACCAGATTCTATAAGGCTGTGCTTTGCAGAAGACTTTTTTTTAATGGTAGATCAATTTCACTGAAAAATTCTTTAACTAGCTTCAATATTAGCTATAAACCAAATAACTTCCATATAAGAAGTATTAGTCTCGCATTGTGATTTCCAAAGTATTTAGGAGCACTAAAAGTAAAATGGCTTCTATGGAAAAAGGCTTGTTACTACAACCAGGGAAAGAGAAATCTGTAGACAAGGAACATAAGAAACCTCACTTTCTTCTACAGTATCACAGGCATAAATATTTTCTTCAACAGAAAGAAAGTATATATCCAATTATTTTAGAAATGAAAACCTGGCATTGATTAAAAATTCAAAATTTTTGCTTATTGATTGACCAAAATACAAGGTTTTTGTTTAATGTTGTTATTAATATCCCCAATACTCAGTCTATTTCTTATGATTATTTTGTTCACATCTAACGTAACAAGCATCTTAAATTATTTCTTCTCAGTTATTTGATGAAAGAAAACATAAGTCATGCAGTGTAGCATTTATGAATATTTTTCCATTCCAATTTTGTTTCATYATTTTCATTAAAGGCCAAGAATATCTCATTTCAGCCAGTAGTAAAATCCTCAAGATAGCATGATAAGAATTTTCTCAGAGTAATTTACTGAAGGTAGTAAAGATGCTAAGTGAGTGCTCATTCTCATTTACAATACCTAATGAAACAACTCCTTTTATTCTGAAACAAATTCTTKAAGTTGGAATGTTTTTTCTTCCCTTAAGGCTTTAATCTTCCTCTGGTGAAATGTTAGCTTTTTTCCTGTTTAGTTTTGAGGTATCTCTCTGATGAATGATTGAAAGAAAAATGAATTTCTTAGGATTTTATACTTTGTGAAAAATCAAACCATAATAATCTTGCCAAAAAGAGCTTCCTTCATCTTTGATGTCTTCTGCTGCACTCTGCAAGCAAGGGAGCAAGCTGATCTGTGAAACCACAGTTCACCTTTCTATTAGAATAGGTTATACATTTWAAAAATGCCATGATGGAACTGCTCAGCTTCAGAAGACTGATTTTAGACTGCCACAGAGTACAGGAACAGAAGAATTTACATGCAAACACTTTTTGGCCGTATAATAAAGGACAAAAATTAAAACAGAAGCTTTAAGTCTATATTAGTAGCACCCTTTGTTCCAAATAGTGCCAACCATACCACAATTAATGCCAAAAMCAGACTTCTGCTTAAAGACGGCCTCTCTTAAAGTTTTACATTACTATGTTTGTTTGTATTTGCATTAACATTTAGCAAAATGCAAAAGGATGGGGAAAACAACAGTGATCCAGATATGGGTGGGAAGAAATTGTGAGGAAGGAATTCTTCAGATAAGAGCTAGGATGGAAAGTCATGAGAGCTTGAGATTACCTGTACCTTTTGTTGCAAAAAAATCATGTTTTGACTCTGATCCAAAACCATCCCGTTGTTCAGCATTTACCCCCTCCAATGTACAGTACCCACTTGAAGACAGTATTGCATATTTAGACGTGCACTGCTTAGGAATACGGATCCTAATTAATGAACCRAACGAAGAGTGACACTACGCAGCATTAGTGCGGCTAGAAAGCTTCAGAGCTTGCCGATTTCCACATGAAGTCAAAAGAACTGGGCATTGTAAGGTGTACAACGCGCTCTCCACCGCTGAAAGACTGTGTTACATATAACGCTGAAAACTGATAACAAAATCACTGCATGTTTCTGACCTACCTTATCGTGACTTTGGGCTGTCTTAGTCAGATTAGTATGGGTCTTGATAATCACCAAAATCACATAAGCTGTCCAGCCCACAAAACCCATTGCGATACTTAGGCCCAGGAATAATCTGTCGTAAGAATGGTAGTAAGACAGGCCTTCCAAAGCAAGGTTAATCAGGGTTTTGCACAGAGATACCTACAGACAGATAAAACACACAAGCAGGAGTTTAAAATACTGCAAGCTCCACTCCACAAATACATCTGACAGTCACCAGAGTTCAAGTAGCTTTGCCACTCTTGGCACATGTGCTCTCTGTGCATTCAAGTAAAGCATTTTGGCCAGCAGCTGCTGCTGGCATAAACACTATGCTGCTTTGGGCTCCCATGGGATGTGATTTCAATTGTCACTTGGCTCTTCTGCCACCAACAGAGGAAGGATGTCAGATCATCAGAGTGACACAGGCAGCACATCTTGAATGACACCTAATATACAGTAAGCTGCTTGTTTTTCCAATGAGCATTTGGCCACACATTTTCCAGCAGGAGTGACCCACAAAGCAGCTCTGCACCTCTGAAGGCAGACATTTAAATAGCAGGAGGATTAGAAATGAGGTTGAAACTTGATTGCTTTCCATGGCCTGAAATATCCTCTCCTTGGCAGGATGCTATCCACTTCAGCAGCAGCAAGTACTTCCAGCACCTTGCCTAAGCACGAGAAGTAATTTCAGAGACTGAACTGGAGCGCTACGTTCACACCCAAAAGAGCTGCTTTGAGCTCCTGAGACATAAGTCATTTGGACACAAGAAGGGCTGTGCTGATCTAACCACAGGTCCCTCAGCTCAGCATCTTTTTCCCATTAGGAACCATTTGGGAAACACTAGAAAGACCATGGCTTTCCCACAGTGAGGGTCATTCCTTAAACACAGATGTGCTGACACCTGTGATTTCCTCAAAGGTGGGAAACTCAGCTGTACAACTTGATCATAGTTAGCACTCTCACTAAAAACAAGAATAGGACCAAGAAAAGTATAACAAGAAGTTGAACATACACGATAATGCTTCCTATGTGTATCCAGGTATCAACTATGTGTGTGGGGCGGGGTTTTTAATTATTGTCTCTAAATTCACTCAGTATGGCCCACAAAGTCTAGGCACAGTTAGTCGAAATTTGATACCCATCTCCAGGAGAAGCAACAGCACTCTTTCTCTTGGAACACTTCATTTCTGGTCCCAGTCGAATTTGAACAAACATCGATCAATAATGTGCCATTGTTCCTTATGACCCACAAAGTAGTATGAAACTTCAGAAAAATAGAAGTCATTCATTGAATACGTCCCAGTGAAATAAGAGTCAGGTACAAGGAACAGGCCAACATTATTTTAAGATGTGCATCCTTCATTGACAAAATCCTTTGAGGAGTGGCCTTGCACACAAAATACTTGAAAAAATACAAAGTTCCCCCAAATAAATGGATTACCATATGCTGATACTATCTCCTTGCAGTTTTCAGCTAAACTGATAGGACACAGGTCGTCCTGTTGAAGCCACAAAAGTAGAAAAAGAATCCCAGCAACAATCAATTGGAAAAAGCACACTTTGCACTGAAACAATAACAAATCTACAATGGACAAGATCATGTCGCTCTTCATGATACAAATATAAACATGCATTTGCAGTGAAAGGAGCTGCAGAGTGTTGAGGAAGCGAAGCATCTTCTATATCCTAGCAGCCAGTAACGCACCAATCTTTTTGCCTTCCAGTTCAGGAAGAAGTGGATAATGAGGGCTCATGTACAAAATTGCTATGTGTTAGTGATCAAACAAGTGACCTTGAACATGGGATGCTCAAGTAAACGAGAAGTAATTTTATATATATATATATATATATATATATATATATATATATATATRTATGTATGTATATCTTTGTGTGTGTGTATATATATATACACACACACACGTATATATATACAAAATCAATAAAACACTCAATCACAGGTTCTATCACTAAAACATATAAAATACTTTCTATAAGTAAATGTGTAACAGTCAAAAAGTACTAGAAAACAAAACAAATCAAAATCTCATTCCTGTTCCCACACCAAAACAGATCCATTGATTTTCACTGAGGTATTTCCAATTTACAATGAAGTAAATGAAAAGGCATAAGGTATAAAATAGATGTAGCTGTTCTGTGCATAAAACAGTAATTGATTCCCCTGGAAAAAAGAGCAAAATCCTAGCATATAATGGAATTATTCTGGTATTTGCCAGATCAAACACATATATTCAACTTTTTCATGTACTTTTTAACACAAAACACAGCAACTAGTCTAAAATCTGTTAAAACATGAGAGTTCTTTGCAACAGCTATTCTGTGAACATCAGAATACAAGCACTGCTGAACAATGAACATGAAGTCCCCTGTCTGGTAATGACTTGCAGCAAATGTTTAGAAAAGAACACAAGAACTGGGAAGTTACAGAATGATTCTTTCTACATGCAGCTCTCAGGTTCCGGTAATCTGAATGTGAAATTAAGAACAGCTAGTTCAGGTAAGAAAAACATAAAGCAGGATCTATGACAGGGCAAGACATCATACAAGTTTTTCCATGGAACTAGCAGCCTGAGAAATATGAACATGAGCTATATACCTTAGTTTCTCTTTAAATTTACCCCTTTTTCACAGTGGAAAATGAATACATACATTGCATCTTAGTATACTGTGGAGTAATAGCAAACGGTTAAGAGGTATAAGAAAAACAGAGTAAGTCAGCACAGTTTAGAACTGAATGGCATGGAATACAAAATTTTGGAGACTTGCAATGGTCATATATTCTGTGTTAATGAGATGTGCATCAAAAGGAAGAAAAAATTGGCAATTTTATTTCCTGGTTTCATTTCAAATTAAACTAATGTAAATACGTATTTACACATAATAGAAGTTTTAATAAAGGTTTTCTAGAGGGTAGATAGAAGGTAGATAGCAAAGACACACTTACCGCTTCATCATACTTTTCCTGCTGAATATAGAGTCTCGTTTTCTTTAAAAGATTAATTTGTTCAGAATCAGAAAGCGGCCTGTATGACAAAACAGAGAGATACTAATGCTTCTTCTTTTCATGAATAGAGGAAGATGTGAAAAAACCTACCTAACTTTGTAATCAGAAGAGACACTGGAACAAACATACCAAACTACTCTGAACTTCATTAGAGGAGTATTCCGTTCCTCTACATTCCTCTTCACAAATGAGTCAACATTGCTATTGTCTAATTTATCCCAAGACCTTTGTATTAAGAGATATTTCCTTTATGTAGGCGTTCCCATCTAACGTTACTGGTGAAAATCCTCCAATTTGTGCATTACTAAGGATGATTGCTCTGGACAAGAAACACTGCGCACACAAAAATTAAGCGATTTAACTGATTTCACACTAATGGTTGTAAWAAGGTTATAAGCAGGTTATAAGCCTGTCAGCACAGGATCAATTGTTCAGGTTCCACACTTACAATAAATTATGCTTACCAATCTTTTGCTTGGAGAATAAGGGCTTGTCTCCTCCTACAAAGGAAGCTCTTAAAGGAGTCCCCAAACCAGGGAATAACACAATTATTTGGTTGAACTGATGTCAGTGACAAAGCTCCCTTTGATTTTAATGAGCTTGATCATCAGCCTAAATCGCTTCTACAATTTTTCCCTTACAGGAAATACTAATACCAAAAACAAACCAAACAACTGACCGACTCCTATAAAAGCAAGGAGGAAGCAGCAAAGTCCTACATCATTTTTTTTCCAAGTTAAGGACTGTAACAGGCAAAGGATCCCAAGACTTACTCTGATCAAGTTACAAGCCACAGCACAGTAACTGCCACTCAGGGCAGAGCAGCAGAAACCATCAGAGGTCACAACTTCGCATAGCTGACATATATATGCAGGGAAGTTTCCCTTCATGCCTTCTTCAAAACCTCTATCACACAGCATCATCTTCATCAGCATCCCCAGAACATGACACCTCAGATCCATGCTTCCCTTCCACACCTCTTACAGAAATCCCACCTTTGTTTTTGGCTATGCCAAATCAAGATCCAGTCCTGGAATTCTCACTCCTATTACTTAAATCAGCAGCAGTTACATATGTGGTCACTCATCAGAACCATGAGGATAGTTCTTGATCTTATATAACTATTGGATGCAAATGCTTATTCCTGCAGCTCACACTAAACACTTAGAAACCACTTCTGCATGCCACCTAGAAGCAGTTGAGCTACCATCAGCAATGGATATGTATTGCCTTTTGAGCCCTGATATAGATCAAATGGCTCCCGTGCCAAAAAGCTCTTGATCTTTCTTACTAGTAGTCTCCTGACATATTTTGGCGTTAGTTCTCCTCTAAGTTCAGAGCACAGCAGTATTATGCAGGACTTTACTAAAACTTATCAAGTAGTGGTAGCAGCAAAAATTTATCTTACTTTYGAGAAAGGTAAATGAAATAGCCATAAAAAAGTTTCACTGCCTAAAATCTAGAAGAGAATCTGAAGACAACAGCTATAAATGGGAAAGAGGAGAGGAAGTCAATATACTCAATAAGAGAAAAGTAAGAGGGAGAGAAAAGAAAGATAAGGTGATAGTTGCCCTCATTTGGTGGTGGTGAGAAAAGATTATAGAAAACAAAGATCTGAAAAGTAGCAGAGGTAACATTAGTTCATTCTGTGCCTTCATGCCATGTCCCTCTAAAAGCCAACCTTAGGACTTCACAGGCCAAGAGAGAGAAGCACATAGGCAGTGTGTATGGACCAAGGCTGATGATACTGCATGTTAGACTCAACTCTTCAAGATGACAAACTGCTACTGCCTTAGAGAAGTATATAATCACTCAAGTTTTGCTAAGTTTCTTGGCAACGGAAAATGAGTTAAAAAACAAACCAAGATGGGAGTTTTCACCACATGTCAAGATTAATAGGAGGAAAAAAAAAAAAGTATCTTAGCTTTTAGGTAAGGATTAAAAAAAATGCAGAATAAATATTAAGCAGTTTTTTTTTTTAAGACTCAAATACGTCTAAGATGTTCCTATGTGCATTGTCTCATTTTTATTATTTTACATCTGTACCACTTTCTACCAATTTTACCCTTGTCATATTCAATGCCAAGATTTAATAAGCTAAAAAAGCCCTATTTTTATCTTTCTCTTTATATCTTTCCATACAGTCATTTGGCTATAAACCCTTTAATTATCTTTTTATTCTCAGTGAATCATTCTATTATTAATGAAAAAGTTACAGTCTTTACCTATTCCTTCTTAGATGACAGCTCCTGGGATCTCTGCACATTGTACAGCGTAACTGAATAAATGGAGCTTTTAAGCAAATACAGAATACAATTATTTTGTCAAAAGAGGATACCTTCGGCAAGTGCATTGTTAATTTTAACAGCTGACTAATATTGTACCACACTATCTTACTTCCATATGCCTATCCTTCTAGATGCTAAATTTAGGATAACCCACAGATTATGTTTTTGCAAACCTTTTGAATACTACCAAAAATTAAGGACTGCTCATATGTACCTGTATCAAAATGCAAGTTTCATCTTGAATGTAAGGCTTTATTGTCTTCTTAGATATTTTTGTCTCCATACGGAGCAACTCTTACAGAGCAACAGGAGAATTTTGCATCTTGTAGTAGTCTAGAAAGAACKGTTATTAAATGTTTTGATTATACTTCCCTAGGGAATAGATCCTTCCACAAGGGATGGGCATGGTTCACCATAAATAGTTTATCATCTGCTGATGACTCTGATCACTTGCTAAAGCTGACAAAGTAGACAGGAGAATAATTTTTTTAAAAAAAAAAAAAAAGGTTCCCTTGTTAGATGTAACAGAGCAAAGAGACAAGGCTGAGTCATATAGAAGAGTCATCTATAAGAAAGCAAAAGCCAAGAACTTCAAAMAAGGTGAGTCTAGAAACCCTGTGGGACTCTGACCTCAGCCTAAAGGAACATACGACAGCAGAAAATAAAAAGACAGAGAAATGGATACAGACAGTTGATTCCACTGAATTTCTGCACTTCCCACACTAAACTACCAAGTCGTTTTCAAAACTTTGCTAAACTTACACATTTCTGTTTATTTCAGCAAAAAATACGTTCCAGAACAAATGGCCTGTAAACTCAGAATAATCATAAGTTTGAAACCATATAGAAGGGATGTGTGACAGGTCACTAGGAAAAACATCATGAAAGTGGGAAGAATGAGGAGGAAGACGACTCTGGCAACCTAGGGCATTTGGACACAACGGAATAGCGTTTCTCTTACAGGCCAGCAAACTGAATTGGTGCCTACAAGTGACGCTCTTACACAGAGCTTACTTGGACTCAGGGAAACTACAAATGAAATTCTTGTGTGCCAAAATCACTCACAAAACACAGTGTGCTGAGGGATGTGCAACACCAGAGACTGCTTATTATTAAAGTAGCACTGAAGAGGATATATAAAGAATATTTAGTGAGAATTAAGTGCAATGCTAAAAATGACTGGACTCAGCTCCATTCATATTCATTCAGTATTGAGAAGCTCCATAATAGCAAAATATTACACACTAAAGGATAGTCAGGCTCTGGAGAAGGAAAAATAAAGCAGCAAATTGCTGAAACCTATCCTTTTAAGGCAGACAGTAAGGAACCACCCAAAACGAAGTAAACAAATATCACCTCTATTCAAGGATGATTAAGCATCATGGTCAATTTGAACTTTTTGAACACATGTAGGATTTCAGTTCAAGAGAGCAAATAGAACAAAATTTATCAGATGCTATAAGAATTTCACCATCTAGACACAAAGTTTGAGATACTGAGATCCTCATATTTCAAAACATCAGAATATAAACTGGAAACATTTCTATAGGTTTTGATTTTGAACATGACCAAACAACAAAACCACAACACAAATTTAAGTGTGAGAAGTTAAAGCGTGAGCTATTCCTCAGATCACTGTCCACCATTTGAAAGGTTCAGAATCCAAAACAGATAGTGCTAGAAAAAAGCTTAAACTGATTAGAATTCCTTATGCCTGAGTATGCAGTATGTCAGAGGCAGTACTAGTACACCAATGTATTCTTAAGGCTAACACATGCTTACGAGCAATTAATATTAATAGCAAWTAAAAAACAATTTACTGATTAGTATTTAAAAGTCCTGAACTCTTTAAGGAAACCTTTAAGGTATGTATGCTCTTCCCAGCAACCCACCACCAAACTCCAGTTCTACCAAACACAGAACAGACTGAAGAGTGAAAACAATAGTTTTTCTAAAACTCAAAATGTCCAACAAGTTGTTAGCTCTCCCACTGACAAACACACACAAAGGGAATGTAGTCAGTAGATTTAACTCCTGTCCCTTTAAGAATAAAAGCACCTGCAAAATGCATCATTTGAGTACTCTAAAGCATAGATCTAAGATGTTTAACAAAACCAAAAACAAGAGCTCTGTGGTCACATGTATTCTAGATAACATACATGCATTCACAATCATATTGGGACTATAAAGACTTAAAATCACATTTCTCTTAGAAAATGATGGTAGTACTACAAGAGGGTAMCTTTGTTTTCCAAGACAGCAATCAAAAATTAGCTTTCTAGTCCAGAGAAAGCAGAGCTTCATCCWCAAACAAACATAATTAATTACATAACAAAAGAATTGTGCTAATTGTGCAAGTGCTTGTAAAATATCCCTTATAAGATGTTCACTACCTTCGTTATAAGCATACCTGACAAAATTAATCATTCATGCTTCATAGAAACTACACTATTTGACAGAACTAATAACAAGACTGCGATGAAGTGAGGCTACCACAGCAATCTCAAGAGGACCTCTGTCTGGCCAACGATTCCTCTTTATCACCACTGTACAGAAGTTTCCATCCCCACAATGCAAGTAGCACACTGCAGTGCAGGTGCAAACCACAATAAAAATCTTAGAACAGAAGGAGACATCCTGCAACTACATCTCGATCCACCATGGCTTGAATGTTAATTTTATTATGCCAGGTTATTTGGGTAATGATTTAYAGTCATTTTATTGTACAGTAAATTTTCCAGAATTATACATTTTAAAAATAAACCATTAGGATCTGCAGTAAATCAACATTTATAAAGCTCCAGATTTTATAATGAGCATCAAGGAAGCATCAGAAAGCAGCAGGTGTGATGTACACAGAAGAAGCCAAGTTTTTTGCCCAGCTCACTGTCAATTTAAAACAAATTTATTTAAGCTGCTTCAATSCAGCTCCCCCCTCCACACCATATGTAAAACTGAATTCCTCATGCTTGACTTTAATTTCTTGCAGAAGGACCCAATAATCTCTTCAGCACAAACTCCATATACCTAATCAYTGTCATTTCATATACACACACATCCTATCACTCCCTTTTATCTTTWTCCTTAGAAGGAAACACTTGGCATCCTACAATTCTGAGTGGCAAGATTTGCAGAAGACAGCGACGACATGCATCTGTCCCAGATCTGCCAGCAGCAACAGCAGTAAATCATCAGTAGCTGCTCAGCAGACTTTGATCTTCTATCTTTTTACACTGAGAGGCTGGAGGAGAAAAACAACTCTTCCCAAACTGAAAAAGCTAGAAGGTGAGGCATCACCTTCCTTTGACAGCCCCAACAAGATGGAGGAAGGCCATGTGGATAAAAATAATAATAATAATAATAATAATAACAAAAAAAAGCCCCCATTAGGGCTTTGTATGTGTCAGCTTCTCATGAATACTGCAAAGGGAAGACTTTCCCACTTGCTTTGCTATAGACTCTCTAGCTGCAAAACTACTAGCAGTAAAAGAGGCATTACACTGTCATCTTCAAAATATTCCAGCAGTCCTCTCTGTCAAAAGATTGGCAGACAGATTCTTGCTCTCTTTTTAGGAAGACTGGAACCTAGAAGAAATCAGTAACAGATATCCTAGCAACAGAACACCACATTTCCAAAGCTTTTTCCAGAGCAACACCAGACTTCAGCAATGGTCTTCTATGATAGCTGCCTTCAAACATTCCCGCCATACAATACAGACAGCATCTCAAAAAGCAGCAGGTGGTGCACAAATATTGCATTGCACACTGCAGTTAATTTAGCAGAAACATGATTGCATGCTTATTCCTGATCCATATCAAATTCATAGCAACATGCAATCTGTGAGTGCAGAGACTTGATATTAATGCTAGTGCAATCACAGACTAATACAACCTTGTCATTTTTCTTTTAAAGGTATGGTGCACAGGCAAGCACAGAATGGAATGCGCAACACAAAGCCCTTCTACTCCTCCATCAAGAGCAGAAGAAAGTACCATTCAAGAAAGTGAATGGCAAGTGATGCAAAGTCATGAGTTCATTCAGTGAACCATGGAAAAAATGAATCAAATAAATATTTCAAAATCAAAGCCTGTAACCATGACATTTACTTGCAGCTGAACTCACCGTACAGTACAGAGTGCAAAATGCTACTAGAGGCAATCAGGAAAAAAAAATCCTAGTGTATTACAGTTCTATGGGCTTTATCAAAGTACATCTTCACATGACTGGTCATTCAGAAGCTGATTTTCCCATTTTTAAAATGTGCTCATTGCAACTTGTTAGGAAATGCACCTACTGAAAGAATTGTTTTACTAAATCTACCCAAGAGAAACTGAACACACACATTGTAGGATACAAAGACAGTCCTTCACCTATGTTTTAGTGTTGATCAAAGGGTAAAATTTCAGAGATTAAATGATTCAGTGGGTAAACTCAGTGGTACTTTGTTTAAATGGCCTTTTAATTTCTTACTAAAAAGAACTTTCAGAAAAAACTGACAGTCTTATGAAACTTTATTTTCATAATTCAGATTTAAGATGTACCTAATTTAGAAATGAAAGACCTAGTTTACAAACGAAAAAAATTATGGTGGTAAGTCTGTACTTGTTTAAAGGAAAGGTATCCCACATAAGCCTAAAATAAAAGGCTGAAGTCCTCTATCGTTGCTTCTTAAAGCCAAGAACCCTCAATATTCCCTTTCCTGGCCTGATCAACCCCCTTCTCCTGCTATTCCACTGTCAGTTTTTCAGTCCTGTAGCATCTAAAAGAGGAGTATGTTTTTGTGGTTTTCATTTCTAATTGCTGTGTTACTCTTCTGGGTGTAAAACACCCAGTCCAGCTGTCAGTTGATACTCAGCTCTCTTTGCAAATTTTTTAAAGCAGCATTAGAAGGTACCACTGCACATATCAGGCACTCCAAAGAATGAACAAAAAAGGTAATAAGAAACTACTATTTTAAGTTCTTGGTGAGGGGAGGTTTATTCCTGAAAGAACAATGGAATGAAGGGAAGAAATATACACTTTCAGGGGTCAAAGATACCAAAAAGCATCTTTATTGAGACTTTTTGAAAAATCCATCAGGCTTTTGTACTCATATCTACAGACACGCAAAGTTGGAAACTGCGGGACATGAATGAAAGTGCAGGAAGCAGTCTAAGTAACAATGGCTTAATCCTGGACTGTCAAATCCTAAAAACTAAAATATTCTTTCAATTTCCCACAAATTACTGTCCCTGATGCAGCATATTCATGTATTCAATAGCAAAGTGCCTTAGGATATTTATGTAAATCCTTTGGATAGCAAAGATGAGAGAAAAAGGAGCAGACAAGCTAACTGCCAGTTGCCAACTCACTGAACAGAAAGAAAAGATTAGAATAGCTGGGCTGCACACGGCTGGGTTTGCATGCAAACTACTCCCCCAAGAGCTGTGGTCAACAGGAGGCCAGCAGTGAGGAAGCTGTGCTCTGAAGCAGTCCCTCTGGCCAGTTCAAAATACAACTGCGAAACTAGGAGCAGGGATCTAAGCAAGGGGTTTGGGGGATTTTTTGTTTTGTTTTTGCCTAAAGGGTCAGAAGGACATGATGCAGCAGCCTTGAAAAGGGAAACAGTTTAACAGAAAAGAGGACGATCCTTGAGGGGAAAGAAAAACACCATTTTTAAAAACTCTTCTACTTCAGTATTATAGAGGACACATGCCAATGCTAACCAAATAGTAATGCCCTACTTACACTGTAAGCAAGTCCTCACTCACCTCTGCAAACCATATGATGGATACCTTGAGTTGCACCTAGATCTGCAACGTTATGGAGATGTAGCGATGTGCCACAGTTTCTCTGCTGCTCCATGATCCTACACACCAAACACCTAGACCATAGCTACCGTTTTCCAGTCAGTTGCACCTGCAGCATGCATCCACAGAGTGGCATGTGGTAGGCTGGGCAAGCACCTGCAGGGGTGCCCCTACRGTTGCAGAAATGCGGGTTCAAGCAGGCCACCTCACTGCAATCTGCCTCCCTTGCCCTTCTCATCCCTGTTACCTGTCTGCACACAGCCTCATTACAAGACTCCTGTAACTTCCAAGAGAAAACCAAAGAGATTTATACAAGAAAATAGAAAAATACAAGCAACTTGTGATATTTTATCTTGTACATTAGCCTCTTACTTCCTTCTAAAGGCCTTACCTATTTCCTACTTGACAGTAAATCCAATTAAGTCCAATCCTTCTGTGCAGAAGCCACTGCCAGTAAGCTTTTAATGTAAAAACTAAAAGCTTCCAAGTGCACTGCTGAAATCCGAGAGCAGCAGGATGCCTGATTTCTAAGAGGATTGCATCCTCCTGATCAGTGTTTCGCTTAGCACTTCAGACATCGCACATTCAGTGAAACACAAGCTGACATTTTTGCCAAGGTGTACACACACACATTATAGCACTGACATTAATTTTTCTCCCATCTAAGAGGTAATTCATCTAACTTTCAATCAACCTAACCTTTTTATCAATATCATACTACCATTTCCAGCTGAGCCTGTCTATGCCTATAGTCCTACACAGTACTCCACTTTATGTTTATGTATATACACAGGCTCCTTGACAGCAACAGGCTAAAGGTGTCCATCTGGCCTGCTTGTACCAGCTGGTCCAGAAGCAAGCTGATGTTGAGATCCTCACATCGTAACAGAGTGGAGACTGAGTGGAAAAAGGTCCTCCTGTCTTCCTGTGGTTCCCTAGCAGTATTAAAAGAAGTAGCTGTCCCTCATTCTCGACCACACCAGGAGGAGGGTGAAATGTGCTCCCCAATCACTAGTGCCTTTGAAAAATGAAGGTTCCTCTGGAAACAAAGCATCAGACAAATGGACTGAGACGCTATTAAAATATATACATATATATATACACACACAGACATATATACATACACGCATATATATTGCTATAAAATAAGAGACAGGGTTATCACTGTTAGAAATATACTTCCCTACTGCAACAGCTTCACCCTTTCTTTCAATCCTTAAGGCTTGCTGTTGCAATGCCTTATAGAAACACCATATGTATTGCCATTTATTTCAATAATAAAACAAAAATAGGATGCCTCAAAGGATGCGCTGTATTTACTGACACCTTAAGGGACACTATCTCCATTTAATGATGGAGGAAAAAACGCTCATTCCACTTTACCCCACATGTCAGTTTTGCAGAAATATCTATTATTTCAGTTACAAAAAACATCAGACAGAATGGAACAATGTAGTGCTGCAATTTCAGTCATCAGAGGAAAAAAAAAGAACAAGTATTTGTGCATATGACATTTCTTAGAAGTTGCTGTACACCTTCAAAGACACTACACATTATGGAAAAACTGATTTTCTTTTCTATCAGCATGACAAACATGATGCGTAACTATATGCAAAGACTCAGTCTACATGATCTGCTATTTTCTTGTATCAAACCCATGCAAACATTTAAGGCAGCTGTATCCCAATTCATTCTAGAGGGTGGAGGAGAGGGAAGAGTTGTATTTTGATATGTATTTTGATGGTGAGGGAGAGGCACATTTTTATTTAATACCTTTATATTGGACAGTCATTAAAAAAAATTAGTGACATATAACCACAGCGATACAATTTTACTATACACACACAAAAATAAGCAAGTCCTTGAAATGATTGACATGCAGTATCAAAAAAAATCAAGTTACTTTAGAAAACCACCATCAAGCTATTATGAGATTTCTCATATATGAAAAGATACAAACTTGAAATTAAACACTAATATATTCAAGCTATTTCCCTACTAAGAAGCTCTTATTGGCATAAACTGTTCAAAATATTCAATGAAAATCACTGCTAGTGGAAAACAAGCAGTGATTAAAATCCAGCTGGTCATATTCTGGTTTTTGTATGTTTTTTCTTAAACTACTGCCACTTTCATCTTATTGTGAGCCAATGAGAACCCTAACAGCTGGAAGCACAGTTTTCGCTGAAAAAAATTTATACACCAAACATACACAAAAAGCACTCCTGTGCTTTTGTGTGACTTAATATTTAAAATCTCTTGCACCTGCTGGGATAATCAAATTGAATTAATTGGTTAAGAGGATTTTAGCATGGTATTGATGTCCCATCAAGTCACCTCACTACAACAGTCCTGTTCCTTTCCGGATTATTTTCACAGCTCAAAGATGCCAGCTGTGGGACTGCTTTTCAACAGCAGCATCTGGTCCCTTGGCATACTCCTCTGCAAGCTGTGCCAGCTCTGCAGTTGCCTTAAGGTACATCAAATGGTCAGAATGCTAATAATATAATGAACTTTCTTGGACATCAATTTTCCCCTGTCAGCAATCTAGATTTGTCCTCCCTCACTCCTCCTTCAAAGTATGTGGTTGATGCCTGCCTTTTTTAAACGTAAAGGTCAAAGCATTGTGATAAGAAAAGCTTCTGATTTTGCAAAGAAAATAACTTCTGAAACCTTGCCTTTCATAGTGGAAAAAAAATGTAAGGAGTAGAAAGGAGTGGGGAATAAACTCATTTAAGAGAGTAAATCTCTCCAGGTTTCCAGCTGGCATTGCAGATAAATATTCAAAGCAATTATTCAGTATCAGCCTTGCAGTTAACTTGCATGCAAGCCAGGGGACACTTTACTGCTCTGCTGTATTTGTTCCCCTGAGAGTAGGGCTGAGCACCTTGCCTGGCAGAATCAGCAGACACTTGCAGCTGAGCTCTTTCTGAAACGTATACTCAACGGTTTCACAGGTAGCCTCCAAATATGCTCTTATTCAGATCTGTTCCTTGATGAAGGGACTTTGTCTAAACTGCACTACTGACAGCCAGACATAACCTTACAAACAGCTACAGCTGCCCCCATTCTAGCCTGCCTCGGACCCACCCAAGTAGACATTCCCAAAGCCTCCATCACACAACACAGTGATCAGACCCATCCTCCCCATCCCGAGACACCTGGCTGCTGGATTTCACAAAGACCAAATTGGATCCAACTAAGAAAGGGCACATTCAAAATTGCTGCTGTCATTCTCTGCCCATTGTGCTACCCATACTGCCTCTAGAGAATAAATTCCTTGTGGAAATTGGAAGACTCATGCATCAGTACCATAAACCTTTTCTCTGYTGCCTGGCTCATCAGGTAGATGAACTAGCTAACATTTCAGGTGTGATAGATTCAACACACAACCCAAAGACTAGTTGTTAAGTCTGAAGCTCATGAACAGTTTTCTAGTCACTTGGAAAATAAAATATTTGAAAATTCAATCTGCAAAATAGGATTTTCCCCAGAGAATATTAGAATGAGCTTTTTCATATTACTTCTGGCTGAAAAAGTAAGCTTAGGATTTTGGTAAGTCATACTTTCTCAGAATATGTGATCTGTGAACATATTTTCACCCCTAAACACAAATTTAATAATAATTACATCAACTTCACTGAAAAAAACCCTCTTAGTCTGATATTTTAGATTCTGTAACTCCAGTCTACATTTCTGTTGCACAAACTTTCATATCATTTCATCAGTTACACCATTTAAGGACATCTTTAACTAATTTTAGACAAAAACGAACAAAAGAATTCCTGTAAGAATTGGCTAAGTAATCATGATGACGAAATATACATAAAATCTCTAATATTCCAATACAGAATATTTACATTTTCTATTTCTGCATAACCTTGATGGACCCAAGGCATTTAACAGACATGATATATGCTTCACTAACCTCCAATAAACTAGGGAGGAACACATTATTTTGCTAGCATACACTCCTTCTGAGCTTCAAGTTAAAAATTTCAAGCACCAGAAAGATGAAAAGAAAAAAGGAAAGGTATTTAACTCCTTTGTACAAAAACCTCAAATCAATGAATAGTAGTAGTAGAAGTTATCTTAATGAGAAGAATAGTAATGACGGGAAGAAAGATAATGCAGAATTGTGGTTAGCTGTAGCAGCAGACACGGCCAATCATAAACTAACACAAATTTGTGTTAGCATACCAAGAGATCTCTCGTTCCAGGTAGAGGAAGAAGCTATCCACAAAGTTTTGCCTTTTTAAATCTTGTTCTGAAAAAGGCAGAGTAATTGTACCGTTTTCTACCCTTTTAACCCTTACTAAAAAAAAAAGGGAAGAAATATAAATTAGTGTTTCACCTCATTTGAGGTTTTTTTTTCTCCTTCTTTGAAGGGGGTGAAAATGTAAAATCATATTCATGCTTCCTTTTGTGATATCAGTGGTACTATATTATCGGCTTTCAATAACCTGAATCACACAGGTAGTAACACTGCTTCCATTTGGGCATCAGTCCCACTAGGTGCTCACTAGGTGCTCAAAAACAAAAAGCCCTTATGTGCTAGCAAGTCCGAGGGATCTGAAAGTTAACAGTGACAAAACTAGTTGTGATAACTTCAAATGTGCACCCTCAACCTCCCCAAATCACATACACCGCCTGACCTACCTCCAGTATCACAGTAAAGCCAGCAGAAGGGGACATATGCCTTTGCCTGGTTATCACCACTCCACAGTTCTGCAAATTTAGCCTGGGCAGCTGATGAAGATGAATTTATGTTAATATACCAGATCATCAACTGCAGCAGCTGAAGCTCAGACTTGTGCTCACTGCTCCTGCATAGCAGTCTCTAGGTGAGGGACAGCCCAAAGATGTGTAGGCAGGTCATGTCTAAAATCGTCTCAAGCTTTTCCTTCCATTCCTGTAAACTGGACCACTAGGAAACTACTCATCTGCTTAAAAACAAGCTGGTGCTCCACTGTTTCATCCAAACTACTAGTAACTGGCTGGACAGGGTAGGTTGGTAGTTTCCCAGAGGCGGGCCAGCTTTTCAGAGTCAAAGAACACTGCGAAGACTTAGTTAACATCTGGCCAAACACAGCGCTCTGTGGATGAGTATTTATATTAATGCATGACAGTCTGCAGTATGAGTTCTTTCCTGCTTAGAAAAGAACTTGCTTGTCAATGCTGAAGATAATCATCATCTTTACAAACCAGAGTCTTTCTCCACACAACTTGCAAGGATAAGGTATTTGCACACCTAAGGCAGTCTTTTAGTTTCATGTACTTGGCCTAGAAGGACCATTAATCCAAACTCTGATTAGAAAATTTAAGAGTATCTAAAGGAGGTATTTTTGCATCAACCATACCAAAGTAACATCATGTTCATATCAAGTTTTATTCATATTTTTTAGGTGATAAATGTTTCTGGCATTTTCACTTAAAACAATCCAATACATTACAAAAAGGAGAGAAAACACTAGTCTATGAGGCAATCAGTAACACTTAGTTCCTTCAGAGGTAAAATTAGCATTAACTTAATAAAAATAAATCCTATTTTACCAAAACAAATTTCTTGGGAAAAAGAGACAGAAAGATAGCAAAACATAAACAAGAGCTGTAAAACTAAATTATCAGTCTTCCCCACAGAATCAAAAAAAGATAACTGAGTAACCTTTCCATATGGCATTTCTGCTCCATATGGAGCAAGCACTTCTTTGATAATGAAACTGTCATTCTTAATCAAATGTTAGGTAAAACATTTCATTATGTGGCCAAGATAATGTGGCCAAGACTTGATTGGGGTCTTAGAAASCAAGTATTTTGAACCCTTCCCTTTGAAAAAGCTAGTGGTATAAAATAACACAGTAAATCTCTGCTCAGAAAGACAGCAATCTTATTTAGCACTTAAATATACTTCATAGAAAAGATTCAAGTACTTTCCAGCTCCTATGATTTACAGACCTTAATTAACATCAGCTTTATTTCCCAAAGGAAAACAGCTGCTCTCAATGACAAAGCATTTTGGAGCACTTCACAAACAAAGCAGAACTGACGACTACCATGTGCACCCATAAGAAAGCTTTCAAAAACCTTTCAGGGGAAAAAGAAGAAAGAAAATGCAGCTTTAATTGGGTAAGACTGAGGGATGAGCAAGTCAGTAAGTCTACACACTAGAACACAGAGAGCTCACAGATACACAAACATTTTAGAAATCCTTTCATGGCCATGGAAACACTAATACCAGACAGCACAACGTTAAAGATTTTGAGCTTCTCTTTTGGCTGCAAGGGCTTTTATTTGTTTGTTTCTCATTAGCATCCTAGTTTTTAAATCACAGAAGAAACATTTCTTAGTTCAACTTTTATCTATATATAAACAAGAGTAAGAATGGAGGGTATTTCTTAAGCCTATCAGGACTTACATTGCCCAAGGCATGCTTTAAAAACAAACAAACAAAAAACAATGAGAACTACCACACAGTCTATATGCAGCTATATTATCAAAAAGGATAGGCAAATAATACATTTAGTCTTCAGTTAAGTATTAAGGAACAGAAAAATCTTAGAAATCTTTTTTAGAAAGATCTCCTTCCAGTTAGAACTTTCAAATAGAAGTTAACCGCATAACTTTAAAGAGTTCAATCTAATGCAAAATTTCATAGTTGGATAAGCAATCTCACTTAATGAAAAGACTAAAAAGATCAAATTTCTTTGTTGTTGCATCTCACAAACATCAAAGCAATAAGACAAAGTCAGAAAAAATATATACAATTTTCACATGCACTTACTTAAATGGTGTGAACAGAAATGACAATGTTTTTTCTTTTTTCTGAGTCATCTTAACCTGCGTAAAAAAAAATAAATTATTATATGCAATTTCTAATGAACTGTCAATATACCATCCAGGAAACACCTGTTACACTCTTGTAAATAGCTATACTGCATTTGTAGCTGCTTCAAGCGCTGCACCAGTGCTTCTGGAAAGCCAAATCCATTCTAAAGAAGGTAACCCCCAAACAAACTCCTATCAGCACTTTTCATAGAAGTCCTTCTACAGTTTACAGAATAAAGGGATGGTATAGTTAGAAATGCCAATAGACCTTAGGGATAATCTGATTACATTAAACTGGTGTTATTTGTGCCGGACAGGAACTAGTATGCTGCTGCTATTGTGCTGAAGCAGTACTGCTAGACTGATTAACTTGCACCTGAATAAAAGCAAAGGTTTTGATGCAGTTGGAATCACTTTGTCCAAGACTCTTCAAATACTCTTTTTAAAGTATCTTTAAAGCCTTCTGTGCCACTTTGACTGCTGGCATAAAGTATAACTAAGAAATTTCTAGCAAATCGCAGCCCAGAATCTGACAGCTTTAAGTAGCAATCTGCATGTCATCTTATCCATCCAAGACAACATCCTCTCCAAGGAGTACAAACTGTGGTCAGGTCAGCCCATCACAGCAAAAGTAAAAGCCCACTTGGCATGTCTAAGCACTACTTCTACTTCCATAAAGAAACCCAAAGGAGTTCACACACAATCCTTCCAAAACGCTCCTTCTTAGCTAGCTTGTTTCTAGAAAACGGAAGACTTAACAAAAGGATGACCTGCCTTTTTTTTTTTTTTTTTTTTTTTTTNGACCCCTGTTTAATGAAAAGAAAGAGCTATCTTCAATACAGTGGTCAAGCAGAGGTCTTCAGTCTCTGGTGGTTAGGTTAGGCATACCAGCAGTGTTAGATAAACTGCTTCCTCAAAGCCATGCCCAAACTCCAGTTGTTTCCTCTATCTGCAAACTTTCCACCACAGTCTTGGAAAATGACACTGCCAATGTAGTATCCACACAAACTACATTTGGGAACTCATGCGTTCAGGGGACAGAAGGTACCAACAGTGCTAACCTCCATGCTTATCTCATGCAGCATATCTAAGCTTAGTTCCTTGTTCTGTCCTGGTCACACAGATGTTGTGACAAGGCAACAGTTCTCACATGACGCAGATGACAGTTTGCCCTCCCAGCATTTCTAGGTCTTACCAAAACTATGATTTTTGGATTTGAGAATGTTTCTTACTGCACAGCTGAACAGTATCTAGTGAAACAGAACCTTTGCTCTGTTCAGACCACAGATGTGCTCTCCTAACATAATAATATCCAGTATCAGATGAAGTAAAAAAGAGAAGACTGACATGAGCAAATCAAGAGATACGAAAGCATTAGCTAAAAGTTAATTAAGACACTAATTGCATTTCTTTAATAGATAGGTGCCCATTACCTTTTGATCTATTTGTTTACTGATCTTGAGTTTAGGCTTTACGTCCCAAACATCGTTTCAAAGGAAATGTTTCATTTTCAGATAACAGAACTTAGCACTCAGAATCCAGCCTGCCTACCTACCTACTGCATGCAGGTATGATGCACATTAACAGCAATAAACATCAACATTTATGCTAAAAATCAAGAAAAGTAGCTACTTGTTTTCTACCCCAAAAGGTGATAATTAAAGTCTCTCAAACCCACTCACATATGGTTCACAGCTAGTCAATCAGTATTATCCAGTATCTGTGTTCAATTTTAGTTCTTTGAACTATAGCATGGTGTATACAATTTGTTCGACTATAAAAAAATTTTACAAAGAGTAGCAAGAATTATTACTCAAAGAAATACTTTTCTTCTTTTTTACCATGTGTTTAGTTACCTTAAACTGTTCCAGAATCTGAATGGCATTTGTAAATATGCTCTCCGCTTTGAAATGAGCACTATTGTTTAGATATTCCAGAGGCAGAGTTCCCTGGGGGCAAAAATATATACATATATATATATATATATATATATATATATGTATACACACACACACACACACAGGTACATACATCTCAGATTTAAATGAAGAAACATGAATTTATTGAACTGAACAGCAGGAGAAATGAACAAAAAATATTTAAATTACTACTAAAGTAATTGTTGCAACTCCATTAAAACTGAAAAGTCTTCTCATATCATTTCTCTACGTCAGAAGGACAGTTCATAATATCCCAACTCCTTTAACCACACAAAAAAAGACAAACAGTGGAAGATGTTATATAATAATCAAACTCCAACCAGTAATCAGAATTCATTCTCTAAATACTCAAGTGTTTCATTCAGACCCCACCTSGGCCTGACACACACATTACTCACAGTGAGAAAGTGAGTAATTCTTCTGCCTTTCTCTGTATGTTAGGAAACTTTTCTCCTAAGTGAGTTCAAACATCCAGCAACTGGTAAAAGTACAGGGACAGAATCCAGTGCAAGTTTCCAGAAAAAARTATTTTGCAATAAGTTGTAAATAGATGTTTTTCATGTGAAATAAGCAGCATGAAAACACAAAGATTTTATTGACAGTTAGCAATAGTTTTATATTAGACAACCTCTGCACTACATAAAAACACAGGAAGCAAATGCACAAAGTCATCTCTCAGTGAGGAACCTCATTGTTCACTAAATTAGTGGTACAAGATACCATCTAAAAGACTCAGCACACTGGAAAAAAGAAAAAGTAACATTTGAATTGCAGGAACTGGCTTTACAGGCTCAACTTTCAAGATCAAAACCCAAATGTCATTTGACCCAGACTGCATTTTTACCATCTCTAACTACAAATTAACAGAACTTTTACACRGCTTAAGAGCATAAAGTTTCAGATATTCAACTGGAAAGGCACCTGATACTTTTAAGTTCTATACRATATATCAGAAGATTGAGTTCTCCAATCTGAAAACAAATGCATAAATACATAAAGTTAAGATTACAAGCAGTCTCCATCCTCTACAACAAATTTTCCAAAACTATAATCTTCCTCTTTTACACCCTCAAGTCTTCTCCTYGATACCTCTTCCTCTAAGAGCAGCAGACTCCTATCATACGGTAAAACATTTGAACTTCTTACCACAGAATTCTGGGGGAAAGGAATACCGATAAGAGAAGCCATCAGCGGTGCTATGTCAGCCTGTGCAAACAGAAGCATCCCCATTTTAACATACTTCCAGTTTACAGAGCTAATAAATTAAGTTTGATTTTAATGTATCTGTATTTGGAAAAGTAAATGACATTAYGTGTTAGAACTTCACAGTATTAAACCTCCTCATAATATTCTTTATTGTTTCTAGTAGTCACCATGACAAGATTAGATTCAAAATATKAGACTCTAGCACTGATAAAGCTTTAAAATACATTTAAAAGTAAATATAAAAAAAAACGCGGTATTTATTCACGGAAATTCAATACCTCCTTCACTGCACTCAGAAAAGCATACCATTTTTTTATTACTATTTACACCCCAGAAAGAACTAATTCCGTATTTATAATTTTAAACTGTACATAAAGYATACTGTTCTTAACAGCACTAGTTAATCCTTTTTCCCTCTGTGCTAATTATTCACCTTCTCCTCTTTACAGAGGGATTCTGTAAGTCTACTATGTCCACTCAGCCCTTAATCCTGAAGGAGGTCCCTTTACCCACTGTAAGACTTCTCATTAAAAAAAAAAAAAAAAAAAAGCTACTGTTACTTTTTGCTTGTATAAAGATTGACTTGAACTAGGTTTATATTCTCCCTTAATGTAAAACTATGCACTGAAATTCTTTTTTTTTCTCCACTATAAAATTGAAGCAATTATATCAAAATCAAAGGCACTGTTACAGCTTTAAATCTGCTGTACAAAAACAGACTCCAAACCATTATTTGTAGAGGACAACACATCCGTAGTGTAATATCAAGCAGGAATCTGATTTGCTATTTTTACCTATAATTCTACATGTACTATAGAATATTGGAAAAGGCTGTCATTGGGAAGTCCATTACACTAGGAACAAAGTGACACTCTAGAGTCTTGAAATAACATTCCCATAACTCCTGCAACCCTTGAGACCAAATTCACACCCAGCTTCACACCAGAGCTTTACTGAAAGCTGTTGATTCAGAACTTYCCAAACTTTAAGTTATGAGCCTGASTTTCCATGTRTGCCTGCATGTGTGTATAYGCATGCATGTGTGCTACGTTAYTTTCATGATAAAAAGTCAAGTTGGCTGCTTCAGTATCAAAGGTTAAAGAGTTCACTTTTTTCTTCCTTTACAGTACCAYGCTATATATTTGTCTAAATTACCACACAGCTGGGGCTTAATCACAGACCTTACAAAAANAAAAAAAAAGCATACAATTCACAAGTATAGCAAAAGTTATTTAATAATGATAGCAGCATCTGGAAAAGAGTAACAAAAAAACAGACATCAAAACAGATAACATCGGAAAACCACACTGAACACGCACATAGCCAACTTCACAGTGTAGTAAAAAGCACACGGCAGCTGCTCACTAACAAGGACAAGCCTTAGACCATGCTCTGTGTTCAGCTGGGCACCTTCCCAGGATGCACAGAGGAGGAACCATAAGCTCAGTTCCAGAATRCTTTCAAAGTAGAAAGTAGAAGGAAAGTATCAAAAATTATTTCTAAAGGGTTGGGGGTTTTTGTTTGGGGCTTTTTTTTGGGGGGGAAAGGGGGGAGGAAGGAACCGAATCTGAAAGCATTAGATGCTGTAGTACTTTTGAAATAACTGGCATCAAGTATCTGGAATACTGTTCCATACTCCACATTCTTTCTAAAATGCCATATGATCAAACAATTACAAATGGTGCGATAAGTCTTCTTCAGGAAGAGAAGTTGTATATAGTTGCCACATCTGTTAATACATGATTTAAGCTCTTCCATGTTATGTTTAGTCTGAGAGCAGTTCCTGCAACTCTTCATTTAACATTACGTAACGYATTCCAGGAAAATGTTATGTCTGTTTGATCACTCATTCAAGTTCCTTCCATTGGTCTAAATCACACAAAACTCATGATTTGTAAAGAAAGTTTATGACCTACTAAATCAGATTTGTTTGATACCTGATTGACATCCAGCCTCTTCAAGTTCTCCAGTTTCCATTCTACAAGAAATAACAGAATACATGAATAGTTAATCTAAACGGATTTGAAAGGGATAATTCAGTTGACATGTAATGTCTTGTTGCCATTTTTTGTAGTGTTGTTACTAAATAAAATTATAATTTGGCTTCAGAATGCTAGCTCAAGAGGGGTTACAGATGGAACTCAACAGGCAGAAAGAGTAAAACCCTTCAATTTCAGTTCACGTTTTCTTTTATCCATCAGGATAAATTGCAGGCAGTAATTATGACCCAGATCAGTTGAAGAAAGTCCAAGGTTCSCCCCCCTCCTTCAACACAGCACAGAAAGTGATATATTACCTCTGTGCCAACTGAGATTCAAATGAAGGTTTAGGAGAAGGTCTGCTTAAATCTCTTTAATAGTTTTAAAAAAGGTTAAGCCAAGGTCCCCAATATACTGGTAAAGAGTGGTAAACATACTTCACAGTATGGCACTTCACAGTATTGCCATATGCAATACTGGCCAAGAGCAAGCTCAAGGGAAAAGTTCAATGATTTAGCAATTAGAACAAGTACAATGAAAGCATAGACAAAACCAAATGTACTGCTAGCCCCTGAAGCTGTGGCACATCATATAAAAAGCTGATTCAAAAACRGTGTTTTTCTGCTCTCCATTAGCCTCCTAGGAAATGAGGAAGAAATTGTCTGTTTTCTTTGGAGGGTAGAGAGTGATTTCAAAATAGTGTAGCTGTTTKTTTCTTTTTCCCATCTGTGTTCTTTTCTAAATGTTCAAGTTAACTGCCCCACTACTCACAGCAACRACAGGGGGGTGGGGGAAAAAGATACACAGTTAGGAAAAAGTGATAGGATACAGTACTGACACAGTACTTAAAATGCTTTCAGCAGTCAGCTACCTACCTGAAGCAGGTCTCAAGTACAGACAGCAGTAATCAGTGGCAGTTGTCCTCCAYCCACTGAGGAGCCACAATTAATACTAGCAAGAGGGACAGAGCCCCCTTAGTACACCCAGAAAGCTAAACAGGCCAGTCACAGTCTTCTGTTAATGCATCTTCTAATTGACATTAAGGAATACAGAATTGCAGCCAGCTCATTTAGTCTATTCTCTATATAGCCACATTGTCTAAAAGCATCCTGGGTGTTCATAAAAAAAAAAAAAAAAAGCCAAGGTTTAAATGCACTAGATCCACACTACACAAAGAATACTGGTAAACCATAGCTCAGAATTCTGGTTCTACCTTATTTATTTTCCAAACAACAAAAAGACTCAAATCCTAGACTGTCCCCATCTTCATCTTTCAGCGGACCCTCTCCTYGCCAGACCCCATCAGTCTAGGCTGAAAACTGCTCAAAATGGGAAATATTGCTATTTTGAGCACAGTATGTGCAAAACTAATTTTAAGCAATTAGTTTATATCACAGCTACTTTCAGGGGTCTGATTACAGCTTCATTGTAATTTATGTGCAAAGAGCACTCTAAACAGCAGCTATGTATCTTAATGACAGTGAGAAATACAGTTACAAGGCATTCYCACGGCAATACACAGGAAGTGTTATCAGCATTAATCATGAGTTCTGTGTTAAATTTATAACAGCATGAACAAGTTTTTGTTTACTTTTGCTTCTTGGAAAAACAAACAGGTTTATATTTCTAGAGATATCAATTCTCACTTATATTTCCGTTATATAATAGCACAGTTTGTTCTCCTTGAACTAACATTTTCTAATGAAAGGCACGCTGACCATCCCCTTTTACAGTTCCAGCATTCCAGTTCACTATCTCGGTTTCACCTGCTTGATAGGATCTTTTCTTTATCCTGTCCAGCTCTTACTGCAGTCTGCTGGGCAGTTACATGCTAAGAGCTCAGGGAAAGTAGCAGAAACGTACCAGTTAAAAAACAACAAGACCAAGTACAAAGCTATATGACATAAAGATAAAAATCTCACAAAAAAAAAAAAAAACCTCACACAAGCAAAATTAGTGAAGCAATATACAGATTTCCCTCAGCTGCTGCAAGCCAGGGCAAGCATCCTCTGAAATGTGAAGGCCTGTAGATGAAGGCCTTCTCCTTTCCTATATAGTTTCATCACCTGCCCTCCTGCTGCAGAAAACAGTGCATTTAGCTTACTGGCTTCTCCAGGTTCGCACCCTAAAGCACCTGGCAGGCCCTGCACTGAGAAGCCAGAGAGCAGCTTAATATTTGCCTTTCTGAAGAAAGGTCAAGCCAACACTATGCATTGCCCACAGGATGTGGCTTTGCCATCAGGAACCTGCCTAAGATGGTTATGTGGCTGGCCCTGAGGGAAGATGAAGCACAGGTGAAGAGACCGATAAGGACAGGGCTGTCATCTCAGAGCAAATGGTGTGCCCTTCCGGCCACCCGAGCAGCACACTCATTCCATGACAAATGGGACAGACCAAGTCTTGACTGCAGGAACTGCCTCCGGGAATAGCTACCCTTGATGGGGATGATGAGAAAAGAGACAATTCACTGAGCTGCCTAGAGCTGGTCTGCACTGAACACAGCMTAAGTTTGTCAGCTTTAAAAATACTGTGCTGTTTCCATGAACTTTTAACTTGGAGAAATTAGGAAGCATTGCCAGTAGATGCAAGAACTTGGAATGCTGATACACACCGTGTCAAATGTAAATTGGACACCTACATATGTCAGTGATACAGCAATCTCAGGATGCTCTCCTTTCCYATATAGTTTCAGTTTATTTTGTAAGGAGCAGAAAAGGCAAATCCAGAGAACTTTTCGGGAGACTTCTTTCAAGCATCTTTTCTTTCATAGCTCAGCTTTATGAAAATATCTGTGAGGTTTTAACTTAGCTCAGGAGCTGTTCTCGGTATTGACCTGAAAAAGTGCCAAGTTCCATTTCAACAACCACTTTATTTTTAAGACACACAGCCTACTGGGAGCTGCTACTGCGAGTGTACTATTGCAGAGAGAGTACTCAGCTTTTAGAYGATATTCTCACTACTGAAAGATTATTCCCAATAATTAAGAAGCCATAAATATAGTGTCTAAGCAGACTTGCACCACGCTTTTCAGACAGAAARCTACACAGCAAGTTCAGAAGAAATGAAGGGGAGGTGTTTAAAAAAAAACAAAACAACAACAAAATCCCAAAACAAACAAAAAAAGCAGTGCAAGACTATCCAAGGGACACAGCAAGGCACAGACATTCCCTCCTTTAAGGGGATAAACGTTTTCTAACAGGTAGCAACTAAAAATCTTCTATTGCRTACCTGGAATTCAGCTCAATACTTATCTCACCCTTTCCAAATGCTCTCTCACCATTTTCATCATTACTTCAAATCAGATCCTGAGGTTTGTACTAAAATGGCTTAGAATGGAAAGAACTGTGACAGCTGTAAAAATCAGCTATTACAGATCAACACTTAAAGACACTCAGTGTCCTTAAAAATCTAGCAGACCAGCTATCACAAATATGCATCAAAATCAGTAATTTTTACTCTGTTTTCCATTGTTCTACAACCCACTTTCAAATTTGTTAGAAGTGATGTAATTTTATACCAGCTAGCGACCACAGAAAGCAAAATGCTAGCGTGATCTATATCTGAGAAGTCTTGTTTATAAAACCTTAGCTACTATGAATCTTCAAGAGCCGGGTGGAGTTAAAACCTCAGGGCTAAAGACATTTCTCCATTTTCTCTTCTCTAATGTAGCTTGACAAACAATTCAATAAAACAGAAAAACATTACCTCCTTGATTCTGAGTAATAACCTAAGAGATTCAAGATTAAGAAACACAACAGGCTGCAAAAACAGAGCATATATAAAAGAAAGAGCTTGCACAGTTTATCACATGAATTGTTAGAACCCCAGGAAAAAAAAAAGATCAATAAGCCACTATTTATTATGTTATATACTTGAAATATTAAATAGGTTAAAAAAAATACAGTAATGTCTACTCCCCTTAAGTAAATTACCAAAAGGAAAAATAACAGAGAAGAGTCATGACACCTTTTACTGAGAAAGACTGCTTAGATTTCCAYGAGAGCCACAAGGATTAAAATGAGATAAGACAGCCCCTGGCAAGTTCCCAGGGTTCTACTGTTAAGCCAGAAAAGGGTCTTAGGGCATGCCAAGTTTCATGTTCCTGTACAAGTAACTTTTAACCTCTAGGAGGCTTACTAAGAATTAAGCCTCCCTTGGAACCAAGTTACAACAGTATAGTCTTCTGTACCCAAAGAGAGAAAGTCCTCAATTCAACAAATAGAAACAAAGAATTACTCTGATATTACCTACATGATTTTACAACATCCTCCACACACACACCCTATCATCTTTTCTTTCCACATTGCACAAAGCAAGACACATTACCCTGAATGGAAAGAAGCCACAGAGTGAGGCCAAACAGGTGTAATGGTCAATCATTAGGCACAAAATTTTGGTTGAAGGACAAAGTTTTGCATTTTACATACCTTTCAAAAAATTGTCTTGAAAGAATTGGGATGCAACCCTCTGTGGATAATTCACTCCAGCACCCCATGCAATCAGTGGCGTTAAAGTCTCTGAGGGATGACCAGCTCCATGAGATCCTAAAGTGCACCAAAACAAAACCAGTGTAAACAAACCTCAAGATGCATGATACATACATCTGTTACAGACAACCTGCTCTAGCTTCTACCTTCACACCTTATTTTCTACCACTGCAGCTCAGTTCAAGTTACAGGATGGAAATTTGCTGCCATTTAAAAATCAAGTCTATAAAAATATAAGTTGTGGATTAACAGGCTTTGTTCTTGATTTTTAAAATACAGAAACAAAAATCAAAGCCAAAGCAYGGAAAGATGTAGAGGTGTCAACTGCTCAAAAACCATGTACACACCTATCTGAGTGTTCCATGGAAATCATGGATGACCTTTTGTGTGAAGTCAGGTGTGTACCTAAAATCATACAAAATTATCTCTTCAGTACCTAAATAAGGATTAGATTTCTATCTCAAAACAACAGTGCACAATGACTGCCATGCTTTCCTATTGATGCAAGTTCATTTTTACCATTTTAAAGCCTGGAAGTACACTCCTTAAGAATTGATAAAACATGACTCCCTTCCCTGAAGAAATTAATTTCCTTCAAATTAACATATCAGCTGCCAAAAGGGGAAAGCTTTAGCAATATGATGCCTCAGCAGCAGCTGCACTGAAGCAGAAGCCACACAAGCTCAAAAGAAACGKTGACCATTCAAGCTCAGTGGGTGAGGTACCACAGCAGTAACATAAGCCAGCCATGGAATGAATGAGATTGTCATACAAACTCTATGCTGGTCACTGCACACTTCATATAATTATGTATTTTAGGCGTGCACAGATACACGCTCTTCCTCTGTATGTGCGTACATATATACGTATGTATACACAAATGGGCATTTACRAAAATTATAAATGTCGTGAGAGAACAGCACGTTGTTCCAAAGTATTTTACAGAATAAGACAAAACTGGGAACAGCACTGAGACCGAATGTGTAACAATTACTATGGCAGAAAACAAAAGTCAATTTTGCTTCCTTTTAAACAGCCCTAAGTTTAAGAACATATAGATCTGAGCATGATAAGAGAATCCAGGAGTAAAGAAACTCCTTGCAAGGCATTCTCTGGCCTCAAAAGCAGAGAGCAACAACTTTTCTTCTTTGTGGAGCTTGGGAAAAGAGCAGATGGAGAATTTTCCACTTCTAGGGAGAGTGTTCCCTCCATCCTCCTGGCATCAGTTACTTCTTTCCATTACAGTAGGAAAGTGTTGGTTTTGCTAAGTTCTCATTTTAGATGAGCCACTAGCTATCTAAGCATTTTTACTGAGGCTGCACTTTCATTCATGCTCAAATGCAGACACAGCCAAGAGACGCAGCCCCTGCATAAGGACCAGTTTTCAGCCAGACCTGAATTATAACAGGGCAAAACAACAATTTTCAGCTGGATGTGTTCCCTGCTTCATCCCATCTCCGAAACCCCATGGTTTTGCAGCGGAAAGGGAGGGAGAAGGTGCTGCAAGCTGAGCTGCTGCCCCCAGCTCTGTGCCCCATGCAGCGGGGTGTGGGCCAGCAGCAGGGGCAAAGAGCTGAGATGAGGGTGAGCATGGGACCACCAATGCTGGCAAACAACCACCACTGAGATTAGCTTGAAGCAAAACTGCAGACTGGGAAAGCAAATGAGTTTATGGGTCTTTGCCAACAACCACAAGTTCTTGGGTTGTGCCAAGTTTAAAGCACGTTCTCTTCCCTCAGAGAAKGAAATCTGGTGTCCATCCCATTCTGGAAACGGTCACTGAAAAACAGCAGTAGCTGCTGAAACTACAGTTCTAGTAAAAAGACTACTAAACTAGCCTTTAGCCTGCTGGCTGGGGTCCTGTGCATCTCCTTTGAGCTTGCTCTTGCACTCATTGAAGTCAATTTTGACATCATTAACACTCTTGGCATAAAATCAGGCTTTGTCTTCTTTAAACAAAAAGGAAGCGACAGAGAAAATTATGGCAGACTGGAAGTTCTCAATGTCTCAGAGATTAGCCTTATTACCTTTTCTTTCCTCTTCAAAAGCTCCAGCTTGCAAGAACAATATCTCAGGATAGTTTTCACTAYCTTTTCCCTAGCTGCTCTTCCAGATGCACCGACAGCAAAGCTGAACATTGTTCACCTAYTGACACAAACCTACATACTAACTCAAAAGCAGATTGAGATGAAAGGCAGGTATCTGATTATTATCTATCTATACAGATGTGTATACACACACACCCATACATATATGTACATACACAAATATATGTATACACACAAACCAACTTATGAACAGGACCTGAGGACCTTGGCAGATGAGCTGAGCATGAGCCAGCAGCACACCCTAGCAGCAGAGACGGTCAATATCATGGGCTATATTAACAGGAGCACAGACAAGAGATCAAGCAAAAGGATATTCCCCCTTTATGCAGCACTTGTGACATGGCCTCTAGATACTTGCATCCAATTTTGGGCCGCTCAATAAAGAAAAGACATCAACCAAATGGGCAGAGGACCCTTGAGTTGGAGGCCGCAGCCCTTACCCTATGAGCAGGGCCTGAGGGACTGGGGCTTCTGCACCCTGGAGATGAGATAGTTTAGGGGAGACCCAAGAACAGCCTGCCCATGCCTGTGAAGGCAGTTAGTGAAAAGCTGGATCCAAGCTCTCACTGTGGTGCATGGTATACAACAGGTATAATATGAAACAWGGGAGATTCATACTGGATATACATAAAACCTGTTCCCTAACGAGGGGAGCCGAGCAGAGGAGCAGGTTGCTTAGATAGGCTGTGCATGCTCCATCCTTGGAGGTTTTCAAGGCCTGACTAGACAACCCACTCTGGCCTCAGGTCATCCTGCTTTGAGAACAGAAGGTTGGACCTCCTGAGTTCCCTCTGATCATATAAATTAAGCAAACAAATCAAGGAAGAATACTTGAAATACAGAAGAGAAAAAATGTATGTTTGAATTGAAATCTTTTATTGTAAGTCACAGATAGCTCTACATAAACAATATTCAAATGGACTGTTTTACAAGTAAGTAGATAGTAATTAGGACAATTTTGAATAAGTAAGTAAATGAATACTTTTCTCATCTCTTAGAAAAGATCTGCATCTCATCCTTTTGAAAAGTTTAGGAGAGCGCACATAATGTATAACCCTGAGTTTTGTCATGACCACACCTGAAGTATCCCTGGTTCCAAAGTATCACAATTAATAGCTACAGATAGACCCAGCACAGCAAGTTTCTACAAGCACTAGGCACCAAAGCTGTTATGGTTTACTGCTCCCTGGAGTTTAGCTTTCTTTGTAATTCAGAATTACCAAATGCTATATATGGCAATTTATCCGTTTATTTTGCTTCACTTCCAAGTTCTTGTACATTCAGAAACTGCCCATAGTATTTCATCTCCAAAGCTAGAAGCATGTATAACTTGTAAACTGTTTTTTTTTCTTTTTTCTAGGAGGGGAGGAAAGGTGGAGGTGAGATTTGCAACYGATGCATAAGCTTTCTTTCGCAGAATCACAGTGATTGCTTGAAACAAGCAACAGGATTTGTACTCAGCACCTCTTAAATGCTTTTTAGAAAACAAAGAAAAAATCAAGTATCATTGAAACCAGAAGGTTTTTTTGTAGGCTAATACTACTGATAACTGTCTGAAAGAAAGCACCCAAGTATACTTTTACTTATAGTCTTTTTAATCTATATTTCTCTTTCAAAAGCTGAGGTATAGAGTCTTTTTTTGGGGGGGGAGGGGGGGGGCTTTTCCACTAAAACGTTTAGGCAAGCTCCACACATGTTCCTTTGAAAAACAACAGCCCACCATAACACACTCTCTAATCTCTGCTTACCAGCAAGAAAGGCTACAGACACAGGGTATCTTCTACGACAGCACTACTGCTGCCATATTGGACTGTTAAAATAGCTCTTTAAAATAGCTCTTCCYTTTTATTGTTTGCAATAATAGAATTATTGGTTTTTAATCAATGTTTTAAAAAATAGGTAGTCAAGGTTTTAAAAATGAACTTGCCCCTTAGCACAGCCACTAGCAATGTGTTAAAAGGCTAGCAAGAATATTATAAGGGGAAAATCTGAGCTGATCAAAGAACACCACACTAAGCTCTTTTTCCCCCCTTCTCCCTCCCTGTACGAAAGCAGTATAAAGCTGTAATTTAACCTTGCTAAAACTTAATTAAAAATTACGTTTATAACTGGTATTCTTGTGTTTTATGGGGTTAAAAGAGACACGTTTTCCACTTGAATTGGTTGCATGCAAGGACAAGAATTTTAAGAAAATTCCTTCGCGGGAGGAGGAATTTGTCTAAATAAGTTCRACACAACAAACGCTCCCCATCTGCCCTAATCTAGTTCTGCCAAAATTGCCTCAAGTCATTCGGCCACTACGGTCACAGCCTTCACATGTGCCCCCTGCGGGTACCAGCCTGGCCAGCCACCTGCCTCACTCCCTCCTGTGCTTTCAGCTGCTTCACCTCCTCCTCAGCTCCAGCCTTTTCTGAAAAGATCACAGAGCAGTCCCATCCTCTCTTGTGGCCTAAGGGCCAAAATAAGCAAAAAGACAAAGTTTGTCTCCAACTCCCTTCACCTCCACCAGGCACTTCAGAGTAACAAAGTGATAAGCATTTCTGCCTCATGTAGTCTTGAACAAGCCCAAATTTGCTGTTAACAGCCAAATAACACAATCATCTCTTGCCCGGGCTAGCTTTCTTCAGGGAGGCTCTGATAGAAGTGGTATTCAGGTCTTTTCCTCCTCTCCTGGCTCTCAACTCCCCTACTAGCAGCAGYTGAAAGAGTTCAGCTTTACCCTGTAACCCTGTTTACAGGGTTTACAGTTTACCCTGTAAACTCTTTTGCTGCCCAGATACCCATCCCATTTTTCACAGGGCTGGTGAAGACCCCCGCAGCCTATTACCTCTCTCCTAACTCACACAGGCCTCACATAAGGGCAAAACTCAGGATACCTAATCAAAGCAGAGGCTCCAAACCTTCTACAGGAACAGAGCTCTAATGTTATTCCAGATATCAGATACTCATCCACAAGCTTAGCTAACTACCAGCATTTAAAATGTCTCACCCCAATCTGTCATTCCATGGTCGGAAGTTAAAATAAATGCAGTTTTTCCATCATCTCCATAAAAATTTTCAAGCATTGAAGCAATTTCTTTTATACCTTCATCAACTTTTCTAATATTCTCCTTGTATTCTCTGTTAAAAAACAACACAAAACAAAAATAGTATTAGATTCAAGGTGGCTCTTGCCCTTAATGTAGAACAAGTTATCCACACCCAGTCCCTTGATTACGGACAGCATTATCCTTTAAAGAACCATAAGCTAACGAAAGGTACCCTAGATTTGAAACCTTTCTTCTTTAATTCTCAGATAAGATACTACTTTGTCACAGTGCAGTTTTAAGGCTCCTGAAACCATAGTCTCAGACGGCTTATTTATGTTTCAAATCTGATCTGTCTTTGATTGAAGACTATATTTAATCACCCATAGCTATTAGGCAAACAAAGGTGAACGTCAAAGCTTAAGGAATTCTGGGAAATAGAAACTCTAAATTGTAAGTTTTGAAAGTTACTTGAAGCTAGTAATTGAGTAGCAAATAAAGAATTTTCAGTGCAGGGATTGTTTTGAGATATTTTGCAAACCAGCACAGACCCCAAAGTTTTGGGGAACAGAGGCTCAAAATTGTATCAAAATTTGTATGTTTTTTTTAAAAAGTGGCAGTGCTTAACGTTCAACCAAGCTCGCTATGCGTTGTCAGTTTTAAAACTGCATCTTTAAAATAGTAATTAAAAAAAAAAGCATGAGAAATGCAGCAAGTACACACTTTGTAGTGGTGAAAAATTCAGGCAGGGATTTTGAAGTATGCAAGAGAAAAATACAGAATTCTACATTAACGCATACGAAGAAGTGAAACGAAAACTCTCAAATGGCACAYGTCAAGTTGAACAGATGATGCGCACTGTTAATGATCTAAACTTTGCTTTTTGCTAGTGTTCTAGGAAAGCGAAAACAGTGCTGCAAATTCCAGCATTATTTCTGAGCTTACTGTTTTCCATAAATTCAACCTTACCGTTTTTGCTACGCAGAATTCAAGAACTGTTTCCATTTTTACATTTAAAACTGCAGTGCCCCACATACCTTTAAGACAACCTGCTGCAAATCAGATTTGACTGAGGAAGCATTACAAAGTGCAAATAAAAAGAGTAAAATTTGCCACTTATACAGAGACCACCTTAAAACATCAAACCTCAGAAAATTCAGAGCATGAGTAGTCACAGTGACTTATATGACCTACTGTAGAAACTCATCAAGACAAACATCATGTTTTTGTCATGATAAGTAGTACTATTAAGAAAAACAGGTTAGAAAAAAAGTTAGCATTATGCATTCAACGTTAATAGGAAACCTATATTTAGTCTCTCAAATTACCTTGAGTTTGGTCGATGAGCATGGCCATTTGTGTCTATGCCTAGCAAATGCAGGAACAGAACCACTTTTTCTTCATTTAGCGCWGAGTACAACGTTTGGTTACTTCTGGAAGAATTAAAGAAGCTCTGTATGGAATAAGTCATCAAGATATTAACTGAGTATAATGAAATAAGATGTCAGGTAGCCTATTAAAACTAAAATGCAACTGTTTATGTGACAATACCAGCAGTTATTAGTTACGAAAGAAAAATTAATTGCTACCCAATTTACTTATGGGAGGATAAGTACCAACAATACAGTCAACTCAAGATTACTCAAGATTTCAGCTTATTGAAGACATCCAACACAAGTTCTCAAGGGCTTTTTTGGTTGTGGGTTTTTTTTTTTTGTTTTGTTTTGTTTTTTTGTTTTGTTTTGTTTTGTTTTTTTTTAATTTCTTTAGGCAGTGATAGCAGATAGCTGCATCATCTCTTCTTTGCCTCCTACACAATCATGGCTATGCACCATTCCTGAGCTCCATTTATGGCTTTCCATTTCCAKTAATTTCTTGATTTAAAACTAGAAGCAAAGCTCTCAAGTACTCTTGCTTTGGAAACAAGTTCTGCAGGATTGAGGCACCAAGCTACAAGTCATTCATAGAAACCAAACAAACAGAACAACAACAAAAACATGCTTTGCAAATACATGGACTACAGAACRCACATATATCTGCTTTGCACATGTCCTACTTAAGCATCCCTGAGGCTAATGCCAGGGGGCATTTCCCCCTCAGATTGAMTAAGTCTTGACATGGCCACAGCTTCTGTTGTAGACTAACCACATTACAGCAACACAAGATGCAGGCAGGCAGCTACTTCAGCATAATCTCCCTAATAACAGTACTGCCCAAGGAAACAAAGTTGGGTAGGATTGGAGGGGGGAATTCCAGAAAAGCTTTCACTAGCAGTAAGAGATACAAAAGTGTCTTTGGATTTCATGCAGCAGTCTATGAAAAACGTTAGTAGACACAGTGATCTATTTTTGGCACAATAGGAGAAAGGAATCTAACAAGTAGACACCTTTGCGATAACAATGGTGGTTTCAAGAACTGAAGCTCATATATTATATAAACCAAAGTCACTGTACCACGAGGAAAATCAACTTGATAGCAAGAGCACCATTGTCAGTTTTGTCAGAAAATCATGGTAATACTTGATCCCACCTTAATAAAAGTAAATTCAAGAAAGYAAAGACTTTTTCTGAACATACACAAGTTGCAGACTGACATTCATAAGCAAGTGCTATTATGTTCTTCTCAACTTCAGCTCTTCTCTAAACAAGATTATGACTAAAGTCCAGAGATATACAAAATCAGGATAYAAAGATAAAATCTGCTAGCATTGTTTTAATAGCAATATAATTATTTTTTTTAGAGGTTTCAGTTTCCCACAGGGGTCCACCTGAACGTATTTGATTTAAGACCGAAAAAGCCTTCCAGAGTATACTAACAACACTTCAAAACAGACAAATAGTAAATTTCTGCAATTAAATATTGATCTAGTTTAAGTTTTAAAGAAAGGTATTTTTCTGCTGAGGACAAATTAATGAATAGAATTTTCCAGGAGCAAAACAAGGCCTGAAATTTTCAACTAGATGGGTTTCCATGACATTCCAAAGAGACCTTATTTTCCTAACCCCAAAAAACCATCTTAATCCAGACCAGCAGCAGTCTGAACAGCTTGCCTAATCTCAGGCTAACTAAGAGCAAGACAACAAAAGGAWAGACAGTGTAATCTAAGATGCAGCATCTTTTCCCAGAGCAAAGAGCAAACTTTATCCCACAGAACATCTTGAAAAAGGTCTACTGGAAAAAGCAAATAGGAAGCTCACTGCAAGGAGTTATCTTAGGCTGATAAAGGTGATGAGGTGGCAAATGGGACAGCAGCAAACAGGAAGGGCACTTAATCTTGCTCTAGTGGTTACCAATAGTAACCTTATATGTCCTTGTAGCATGCTAAGTACTATTTCTTTTTGATACCTGCAAAATTTAAAACCTATAACCCTTTGACACTAATTTACAAGCCATCACTGTATGTTGGCTACATCTTTTTGTCTTTTTTTTTTTTGATTTCCCCTTTAATCCATTCAGTTGCTCTGTTCAGTGATATTAYCTCCCTTGTATATTTAAGCAGAGTGCCACCAAAACAATTTGGGGGTTGGAATACATGATTTACATTAGCAGGCTGAGAGAATTCAGTTTTTCCAGTCTTGAGAAGAGAAGGCTACAGAAAGCTCTAATTGCTAACTACAACTTACTAAAACCTACTGGGAAGATGTGGAAAAGACGGAGCCAGAATGCTCAGAGATGCCTGATGACAGGACAAGAGGCAACARACACAAATCAAAACACATAAAATTCCAGTTAGATAAGGAAAACCATGAGTGTAGTGAGATATTGGAACAGATGGTCAGCGAGGCTGTGGAGTTTCCTTGAAGATGCTCAAAACTCGACTGGGCAAAGCCTGAACTACCTGCTCTAACCGGACCTCCTTCAAGCAGAGGGTTAGACTGCACGACCTCTGCAGCTCTTTCCAACCTACATTTTTCTGCAACTMTAAGACACAGTAGTGAAAATCTTTATGAGGAGTAGGTGATGCATTTCCTGAATTCCAACCAGGTTTTCACTTTTCTTGCAAATAATAYGAATTGATGCACAGTCTAATAAGATTAGTCATAACACACAAGTTGATTGATTATAATACAAGTAGTAATAAAATATTACACAGAAAGTTTGGTTACAACTGTCTAACCTCAGTACCATATGAAGTCTTCCTACCATATCCTTTCTTGACYGGGAGAAAGCAAAAAGAAAAATAAAAAATGGGATTACTAAGGTCTAGCACATACATTATTTACCAATATGAAAAACATATAGGCTTCACAGATGTCTAACAGAAATTTGGGGGGACCATTTGTTACCACAGAGAAAGGCCTCCTCTTCCTTTTATAGAGCTGATAAATTGTTGTTGACTGCATAGATGCATAAGGAGAAAGAGCGATTACACATAAATTTGCTCCTGTCATAAAGCCCCTCCACATATAAATCCAGAACAATTTAATTAAATTGGTTGATTAAAGCAGTGCATGCTGATTTGTGCTCATGTAAGGGTTTAAACAGTTATGCCAATTTTTAGATGCAAACTAAATGTACAAAGACAAGATAAACARATATACATACACCAGGTTTATATCAATTGAGCACGCTCATGCACAAAGCTGCTACACATACTTTAATAAATCATTCAACCACTGTACTGCTAGTTAGAGCTACTTGTCTTGAAATTCAACTGCAGAGATAAGCATCAAGTCATGGCACTCTGTCTGCAGAGATTCAACATTTAACATCATTCACTTCTCAATTCTAATCCCTACCCTGCCTGGAAGGGAGAGACTGAAGTCTTGGCATGGCCCCCTTCCAACAAAAAGGGGCCACCAAAGGGAAAACAAAACACTATGTTCTAAAAAAGATAGAAATGTTTGCCATCTGCATCACCATGTCCATTTAAGTCAGGAAAAGATCACATTTTATGATCTTAAGAAATTAAAGCATGTACACTGACACACTCACGAGTGCCTGGGATATTTTAATCATTTTAACCTCAATGTAAAGTTCAATGTCAAATATTTTGAGAAAAACAATTCGTTTAATGTATCAGAAATGCATATAAAGAAAACAATTATGTTTTTGTTGATAGTTAACCTAGTCTTATAGTATTTTGCTATTTAATTTTTTTCTTTAGCAGAAATTCAAAGCATGCTCCAGGAAAAGGGTGTTTAACTGTGAACTGTTAAGCCACATCAAGGAAATTCTGCTCAGATCCCTAATTATTTTTGGAAGACTTCCAACCAAAATGCTCAGTCAGCTCCACACCCGTCTGGTTCTCTGAGCCATCCCCGAACGATTAACACAGAATAAAATTCTGTAAAGAGTTTTAACCCACCTATAAATGCAAAAAAAAGATGGACAGTTGGGTGAAAAAAATGAGTCTAGATCAAAGTAAGGGCTAGGGTCACTTTGTCCCATGAACAGGCATAAGGAGAACTACAAAGCATCATAAATTTTCTTTTCTCCACTCATGATTTACAAGCAATCTGCTTTTGATCCATATAATATAAACAGTTCACAGGTCTCCTTACCAACTGATTTATTGTTGGTTAGCACTTAGAGAGTGAAACAGCAACTTGAGGGTGTCAGTGTTCATGGCCTCAAACTTTAGGCCTCATTTTATTCCTGTCCTCTTGTTGTGTAGAGGAAGCCACAAGCAGCCCTCCTTACCCTTGGGATCTACTGACTACACAGCAGAGAGACCTTAGTGTCTTTTACTTCCTGGAGCAGAAGCAGAAACCTAGGAACCACCTTGCCCGAGCTAGAGTCAAATAACATGTMATTTAGTATCTGAGAAAAAAAAGCTACATGGGAGAGAAAAATATTTTAGGCAAAGCAGACTTCAGATTCAGATTCTCATTGTTACCGGTGTAGTTGCTGGAACTGTAATAGCAGAGTGATCTCAGTTTCAGTCAGCCTCAAGCTTTCATGCTTCTGAAGCAATCATTGATGTGCAACAGAAGTGATGATTAGTGGAATCAGTGTTTTAGACTAGTTAATCAAGTCCCACCCATTCAACAGTATGAAATTTAGATAGGCAAAGTATGTACCTAAAATAATAACCATGATTCCAAGGAGGAGGTCACCAGTAAGCATATAATTATAATCTGAAAGGAGAAATGTTGTGAGGTTTTTTTTGAAGTAAAAAAAGATAGTATCACTCTCAAATACCCGTGCAACTCCAAATTACAGCAGGTTATAACTAAGACAACAGTTATTCAAGTAAAATTAAAAGCCTAATTTGATTTGTATTATTCACACACATTAGAACATGTAACCTGGTAAAAATGCAACCCACCCTTGGTTTACATTAATACAGTACAAAGATCTTGTGGRAAGTTTTATTAAAACTTAAATTGTATTTAATATTATTATGAGATCCAGAAAGTCAAAACTCATCTAATCGCTCCATGGATATAAATAGTTAAGCCAATATCCACTTACAAACATTTCATTATCTAGTTCAAGTGGGATAGCACAGCATAACATGAACACAATGACAAATAATAGAAAATAATAATAATAAAAAAATCAACCTACCTGCACTGGGATACTAGTACATACAGTGAGGGTATCA
>NW_028185595.1:2111189-2136162 GCF_003343005.1 Rhea americana
AGTTCAAGTGGGATAGCACAGCATAACATGAACAAAAAAAAAAAAAAAAAAAAAAAAAAAAAAAAAAAAAAAAAAAAAAAAGTCAGTGGACCAGCACTGACTCGAGTCAGCTGAGCACAGCATCATGTGAGTGAGTTATGCTGCTTTAGGGCCCAAGCTGCCTTTATCACAGAACTAGCTCAGGCCTCCCTGTTAGCCACAGCATAGCATAAAGTCATAGCAGATAAGTCAACTACATATATCACAATAAGAATTATTTCACAGTTATAGTAGCTGGAATACTGACAGAAGCTAATCAAGAATATTCTCCATTTCTCTTTCATTATCAAGACTTATTGGCCCTCCTATACCATAATACTTAGTATAAAATCTTCAGCTAATCCTATCCAAGATTTTGAAGGGTCTGTAATATTCTAAAAGGATGGGTTTCAGATTCTATKCAAACTTCAGAGAAACAGAGTACTTTAAAAGTGCGTGTTTTAAAATTAGTGTTGAATTACAAATATTTCCTTTATTTCCAGCACACTAGGATGTTAATGAATTCAAGCATTTTTTTTTTAATAACTAAACCAAATGACAGATATTTCATAAATTCTGTACTTCCCAAATCTATATAGAAAGACAGAATTAACATCATCTTCCAATCGTGCTTTTTATACACAGGCAGCATAAGAATCTTTACTCACCTTAACATGATCAAAAACCCAAGTGTCAAGCTTTGCCGCATCTTGTGCTCCAAAATCTTCACTTTCTGCTGTGTAGCAAAACATATAAACGTGATCTCCACTAGCACCTGCAAAAACAACATAGATAGAATACAAGACAATAGCAAAAAGTTTTCTTCCTTTTCTCTTAACTGAATTGAATAACATGAATATTAATGCACAGGAGCAAAAAAAAAAAAAAAAAAAAAGGAATGTCAATCTAGAGAAAGTTAGGAGAAAAAAAGAAAAAAGAATTTTCACTTTTTCACTTAATTTAAATTACTCCATCATTTGTCTTCTTTGAAGCCTTGATACTGTTTTAAGTCATTAGCTTATCAGCATCTCTGAGAGGGATGAGAGTCAATGTTATCCTTTATGTTCAGGTGAGGAAATAAAGTATGGAAAAGCAGACAGGAGTAGAACAAAACCAATTAAAGCAAATAAAGCAGACACAGAACTTAATTTTGAAGAAAGGAGTTTCACCGGGAAACTTAACAGAGGAAGCTAAGCATCCAGGGTCTCATTTGATCACACAGGGATCATTTTAGGACATGCTATTATACTGATTTAGTAATTACATGAYAGAAGACAGATTATGGTATTAAAATCCTAGACTCTTAAGCTTTAGTTATTAAATTGAATCATATAAGACAATGCCTTGTCATCATACACTACAGGTAAGGGAAGCAACAGGATGGATGCAACTTAGCCATTGCACATCAACCCCGGAAGGCAACTTAGTACTGAAAATTAAATGGAAAACTACATAAAGACAATATTCAAGGTCTGTATGTTTAAAACACAGGCTTGAAAAACGAAAGGGAGAACTATCAGACCTATGTTCAGGCATAAAGTACAACAGCAGATCCACTGATGCAAAAAAACAGCATCTAGATGAGACAATTTCACTCTGTACTCACTGTAAAGACAGCAAAGCAGAGAAAGGCAAAATAAAAACGAAGACCTAGAAGAAAGTGAACTTCTGAAATTCCAGAAAGATCTGAAATTAGGTAGGTTTAATGAAATTTCTCAGTCAATTGCTGAGTTGTTAAAGCTTGCGGATGTTATTTGCATTATGTCTGTGTACCCTCCCAAAGGGGAAGTGCTCTTCTGTCACTGGATAGCCAAAAAATCTAGCTGATTTGCTCAACATCACAATTATATAATGCAGTTTTGTAGACTTCCAGGGTTGCAAGCAAACTAGTATCCCAGTTTAAGAGGGCTCTTTTTCCAAGATTATGTCCCAACACACATAAGTGACACAGGTATTTCTGGCCAGGAAGATGAAAGCTAGCTTCCCCCATCGCCCAGATGCTACTACTACTTGTAACCTTGAATACTCACTGCAGTTTCTGAGTCTGAAAGAAAAGGAACAAAAGACTCCAAGGCATTAAAAAATTCATTAAGGAGATCAACTCAGCAGATAAAGAGTTCAAAGGAAGAAAAATAAGCCATGGTGATCACTGCAAGAAGGACTGATAATCTAAGAGGGCATAGTGCTGTACTGTTTTTCCATAATTTTACGTGAAACCTGAAATGATGCATCTTTTGAGAGGTACCATACCAAAGGCAGCAAATGAGAATCAAATGAAAAGTATACACTAAAGGGACCTATCTATCGCTTTTGAATTCCAGAGGAAAAACATCAAACTCCACACTGATACAGATAAAAGTGATGGCAAAATAGGGTGACCCTAGGACAGTTTTGAAGTGCTTGGCATAGTTAATAGATTAAAAAAACAAAGCAGAATACACAGCCTAAGCCTACCACTTAAAATATTTCATATTTCTGTCTTTTGAAAGGTAGTAGACAATGCCTCCTGTGTCTGATAAGCTTTTTGTGGATCACCAGAGCCCAGACCAGAGGGAGATTTTTATTAGCAAAGTTTACATGTGCAAAAGATGGGAAAAAAAGAATGAAGGCATAAAGATAGTCAGATGCTGAATCAACAGAGCTCAGATATCAGAAAACTGATACAACAGTTTTCCAAACAACAGAGCAGAGTGAGGAATCTGAGCTATTCTGCTATACTGGTATACTGCAGGAACAATGAACTAGAAGAAGGGTCTGTTTGGATCAAAATGCAAACACTGAGGTGCACAGTGTTTCCAGAATAACCTTGACCAAAGCTGAAAACTAGCCTTACYGCTAATTTTGTACAGAGAGAATGGGAACTCATGGAGTAAGTGACAATCGCGGTGCAAAGGATTAATATTTACCTCCCTCAGCAGAAGCAAGAGCTTCAGATCTCTTTTCACTGTGSCTTTTAATACTCTGGATTATGCCCCAGTCCAAATTCATGACAAAACAGTACAAGACTGGACAGATCATATCTCAACTTTTGGCAAGTCTAGAAGAAAACTTCAAAATATGAAAAAGTATTCTAGAAATAAAAGTACATAATTTTCAGATAATTTTAAGGTCACAAAGCTTCTCTAGGAGTTGATACATTCTAGTCCAAAAATGTCACAAAAAACAAAGTTAGAATTAGCACACTAGTTTCGTGGTGGTGAAGTAAATTGAACCATTAGGAAATGACACATAGTAGTTCTGAAGATACTTTAGACTTTCTCCTCAGACTAATAAACCACATAGCCCCCCAAAAACTTGACAGATCCAGGTTTCTTAAATATAAGTATTTTGATATGCAAAAAGAATTGTAACCATTTCCAGTTATTTTCTCTACACAGTCCACACCCATTTGACTGAAATGTGCAGTGAATATTATATCTATTTATTTTATGGTGAGACAAGGACCTTAAGAACCCAGACAATGATAAGAAATAAAGGATTCTTCTTTCCCTACCAAAAACCAGCAAGTATTGTATACCCTTTACTCATCATCTCATGAAAACAGTGAAATAGTTATTAAAATTCTGAACATTTTGGCATGATAAAAGAACCAAAACCAGAAGTTGTCTTGCAAATTACTCCCTGATTTGCAATGGGGAAAGAGGGAAGGAAGATACTGTAAATACTTGATTCTATTCTGCGCTTCTGTTCATCCCTCTTTGGAAGACTAACATAAAAACAGTGGATTCATTTAGTCTATACATGGTCAAAAACAGACTGCTTGCAGATAAATCTTACACTGGAGATGAAAAAGAGAAAAGGGGAAATATCTTCTCCAAAGTTAATCCACCTTTCTCTCATGACAAACTACAATCCTTTTTCCAAGACAGCATCTGCTTCTCAAATACAGTGCTGCACTAAGTGTTTCTCAAGCATTGTAGTCACGGGCCATGTAAAATAGACTTTTGCGGAAGGCAAAAGAGATTAAAGTTCCAGTACTGGTGCCCACTCAGAACAAGCCATATTTTGAAACACATGAAAGCTGTAGGTATTACCCTTGCACATCTCTCCAGATAACACCAAAGAAGAGGACTTCCAGTCCTCTGCTTATCTTCTTACTCGAATAAAACTAGTTAGAGGACAGAACTCCGGGAAATTCTTAAATTCACCAAATATTTTCCCAAGAACACATGGCTCCAAAAAATGTAAATAATCTGCAGAAGGGCAGTGTACTACCTCTCCCCTCATCTAGCCTCCATCACAATATTCCCAAATACAAGCTGCAATCAGAGGTCCTGGGAAAAAATAAGTTATTAGGAGATACTTTAATAGCTTATGAACTTTCTGAAGATCAATCCAAGAATGTTAAAAAAAGAAAAAAAGCATGTGTGGGAAATATTRAGGGGGGAAGAAAAGACTAGAGCTGAGACAAAGCTCAAGAATCCTCATGAGGAAAAATATACACTTTTTATAAAATTAGTGATCTAGTGCTATCCTCCCTATCATTTTTTCTGGTTTGTGAATATTAATATTTAAATATAACAGCAGTATTTACCCATATCCCTCTCAGTTCTCCCCATTTTACTCAGATTAATGGAAATGGTGCATATGTCCCCATTTTTCCATGAACAAAATGGGATTAAACTCAGAAGCCCTCTAAATGCCTGAAACATTGATCAACAATCACATCATGCTCATTAAGAATCAAGTGCACTAGTCTGACAGAAAACGGCAACACACTGCCCACAAGGGGAAAAAGATCTCTGCCACAGAAATGGTACTGTGCAGTTCCTACTTGAATACAGTTCTTCCCTCTGTACATTACTGTTCTGAAACAGAATTGGGGCAACCCACGATAAACCAGTTTTCCAGTTCAGGCACACAAAATGGATCCAGCTCCACCAACTGATTCACTGTGGGCTGCACGCAAAAGAAAGGAAAGTCCTAGCTGCACAGTGGCAAACAGGAACTAATGTTCAACCAAAGCAAAAACATTAGTTCCTTTTCTTCATAGTTGTGTTTTTGTTTTAGTATGTCAATAGAATTAGGTAAGGCCTATTAGAATGGATGAGTGATAGATATGGATATCACAAAATTTAAGTCTTACCTTTGGCAAACATTGGCAAAATATCTGGGCTTCCCCAGCTCCAAGTATATTTACTCTCATTGAAAACTGAGTCAAATTCCACTGGATTCTCCTTCCAGCCTGGTAAAGAAAAACAGTAACACCCAGCATGCATAAATACATACACACACACTTCAGTGGAGTTACCAAAACATTTCATCAACTGTTACGACTGACGAAATGCATTTAAAAGTCTCCATCATTTCACAATGAATGACATAAAGCAGGTCTGTTTTACTTCAGTTTCAACCCATTTCCAATTAGTGCCTCATTCAGTATGAAATGGGCTGAAAACTTAAGCCAATCCTCTTAGACAAGGTTTCAAATAGACAAAAAACACAGCTGGTTTACTTTTACAAGGCTAAAATTCTTCTCAATGCTATATTCCCTGTTGTCTGACCTCTGTTCTCAGTTTTCAACATTTCAGGCAATAAATTACACATTCATATATTACCAGCAGCTATGTTCCACTCCTTCACAATAAAACCTTCAAGATTTTCTGTTTCCATGATAAGGCAGTTGACAAATACATAAAGAGATGCTCTTAACAGCAATTCTTGTCAAATCTACGTTTATATCTGAGAATGAAGACCCTTTTGATTAGAAACTTGAACAACATCAGATAATTCCTCTCACCTCCCCTTTCCAAAAACAACACACAACATTACAAGTGTTTGGGCCTGGGATAAGGCAGAGCAGCATACAAAACAGCAGATCAGTAATGTGAGGGCTTGCTCCATATTATTAACCACCAACTGCACAGCAATAACTATTTCTGAGTAAAACATACAGTTGGGGTTTTGGCAATGTTTTGCTACTGATCCTCTAGCTCAGTTTAACAATGCGGTTGAGCTAAAATGCTGCAGTTCATTTCTTGTTTTTGACATCTATATAACCATCTCCCAGTATGTCCCAAATCACAATTAAAAACTGTTGCATGAAGAAGTCAGTCATAAGTCACCTTTGCTTTACAATTTAGTAGCACTATATTTAAATTTCATTGTGTTGCAAAATATTAATTTATTCTAAAAGCGTGTGAATCTATTTTTCAGTTATCGATATTCACCATTAACAATACCTCTCCAGAAGAAGCTTGTTTTCCACATAATCTTAGTGTATAAATAACTATGCCAGTATTTAGCTATCATATAGAACCCTAGTGCATCACTGAAATATATTATTTTGGAGGACAACATTCAAAGCTTTAGGATAAGTATACCTTTAGCAACCGCACTGACATCTTCATAAAATCCAGCTATAAGTGCAACATGGCCTGGCCTAGACTCTGTTGGGACACGGGTGTGAGAGATTCCCCAGCTGCCGTTATTCTCTAGAATACTCCTGAAAACAACATAAGMAGTAGTTAATGGTTAAGACTCCTTGGGAGTACCGCAGTTTGTACATAAGAGTGACGGGCAGATGCTAGGCAGGAAATGCAAAAATCCTCAGTTTAAACAAATTTTCACTCTGCAGCAATACAAACGGAATGTCAACCTGTAAGCAGCTCAAAATGGTAAAATCCCTCAGAGACTATTACTACTGGGGACTATCATCACTTCGGTGAGATGAGTTTAGCTAGAATTAGAATTAATATGTTATTTTTTGGCTCTTTTCTAATGTAGTTTACTTTTTCCCTCATCAGACTGTTGCTGTCTGGTATTGTGTTTTCTTTGTTCTTTCCCTCCAGCTTGAAAACATTTAGCTTAATCTCCCTTTATTCATTAAATACGCTCAATTATAATTAGTTCTTGTGAGCATGTCCATCTTCTTTATCTGTGCTCAATTTTGGAAGTCAGCATCAAGAGGATTTAAAAACAAATGTAAACCTAAGGTGCAGATCATTTGAGAAACATGGACAAATTCAGGCAAACCTCGTATCTTATGCTATTACATCAAAGTGAAAGAGGATTCGTTCTCATCATATGCATGGAAGTGTTAGTTGCCTAAGTATTAAGTACTTGATAAAAAATGAGAAAATAGAAGCATAAGAGACAGTCTTACAAGCTATTCTTGTCTGCTAGAGACATGAACAGCTGGAGTTTGTCAGAGAGCAAGCAGTGAACATTACCAGGAGCAGTGAGCACTGTTTTCCTGTCTCCATCTTCTGGAAGAAAAATTCACTGCCCACTGTCTGGGCAAGGCAAAATAAACAGGACATATCTTACACTAATGTTTAAGGTATAAAAGAAAAGAGAAAACCCACACCAAAGCAGTACAGGCTTCTGAACTTCGTTGTTCAAAATATATTATTTAAGATGTAAAAGAAAAAAAAATAAAGTAGTAGAAGCTTCTGAACTTCGTTGTTCAAAATATAAATTATAGAATTAGACTGACAGGGGTTTTTTTGTTGTTTTAAAACTCATCTTAGATCTCACATTCTCAGGCCTACATTAAACATTTAGGCCAAGTATTAGAGTGAAAAATGAAAAAGGTGACATAATGCTCTGTCATTTTACTCATAGCTCATGCCCTGCTAGATTAAGACAAGTTATATTTAAAACAAGTACTGCTTTGAAAAAGGATTTCAGTGTCAGTTAAAGGGGTTTCTAACTCTCTCTCTCCCACCCTCTTCCCCCCACACACTGGAGACTGACTGAAACATTGCACCAGCATTAGTGGAAGATCTACTATTTCTAGATAGGTATGGTAACACCAAAGGGCTAAACCTGAAAAAATTCAAGACATTTCACTTTTAACAGCAAAATATCTCGTGTAACTCTTCCCCAGCTGTTAGAACACTGCTCCTAGTGATGGGGCATTAGGGCAGTCCCATCTTGTAGACTGTGCAGAAGACTAGTACTTTTACCACTACGAAAAAGAAATGCTCTGCAGAAGCCATGAAGTCCACTATCAAGAGAAGGCATGGAAAACTCATGTTGATGTGGCAGACGCTGTAAGTGGCCTCCAGCACCTTATAAAAACACAGCAACTCAACAGAAACAGCAGCTACAATTAATCTCATGTWTGCCGATAAGTGTTGCAATGCAAGATTTTCCTCAGATTTCTATAGCAGATTGAAAATGCTGTAACAGCTCCAGACAAATGACTATTTGAATTTGTTCTGATAGTCAAGCTAAACCAACACTATTACACAAGAGTAGGTGTATTTAATATTGTCCACTTTTTTTTTAGTCTAGGAAATTAAACTTGACTTATAGTCAAATACTTACCTTGATATAAGGAAACAAGGAAGGGTGAGGAATATGAACTTTAAACACCCTGGGGAAAAGGCTCCTACCACTCCTTTATGGCTGCATTAGTTTTTCTACAATCTTAAATCAAATCATGCCATTAAGCAATGAGACACAGGCTAGTGATAGCATAAAGSAGGCAGTGGGTCATGCTCCCAGAAAAGGTGGAACAAATGGCAAGTGGCAGCATGTTGTTAGATCCATTTGGCCCATCTTTTTTTAATCTCTCCTTTAAAACGCCTCACCAGTAGCTTAGAATGAGAAGATAAGCRTGTTAATGAACAACTCCTGTTAAACTAAACATCCAGGAAGCCGTTTAAACTAATGACTGTAATAGGTTTCAGAATTGGTGCCATGCTGGTGCAAATGGAGAAAGTTCACGCGATTCTTGATTACTGGCTATTTGCTGTTTTCAGAGGACAGTACTTAATTTACTCTCTGGTCATGGTTTAACAAATTTACTGATAACAGGGTGGAGGGCACCAAGTTGAATCAATTAATTTCTGCAGAGTGCAACTCTGTGAAAGTTTGCCACACAAGTGAGAGGGAAGGCGGTACCAAGGCACCAGCATTACCTTTGTCTCTCATATTCCTCCTGAGAACCCTTTCAACATTACACAGAACTGTTTCAGCTTGCACATTTAGCTGCACATCCTGGATCAGAAGCAYTTTCAGATGGACTTACCGCAGGAAAGGTGCTCGAGGAGTACCGTCGCTGTTCAACTCATACAGGGAATCTGCCCGCAGACCATCAGCGACAAAGAGTACGAGACGTTTTGCTGGTGGTGGCAGTGGAGTCTGCTGAGGAGTCATACCATGAACCAGAGGGGAGGTGAAGTAGATGTCAAAAATGGAGGCCAGGAAGACACAATGTACAAGGAGAGCAGCAAGTATGAACATTGGCATACCCATGATGACAAGGGCCTTGTAAGGCAAAACAACACTGAGAGGAAGTGAGAAAAAGAAATTAATCAGATGTGACCTATATTTATTTGTTATAGAACAGGAGTACCATAACTAGACTACCACAGACTACCTTGACCTGGCTGAYTGCATGACTTAGGCAGATACAAATCAAAGATAGCTAAGGAAAGCGAAAGGACATCTACAGTGAATCCAAAGCAGTTTTTTTTTGTTTTTTGTTTTTTTCAAATTCACTGTCAATTCTGTGCTCATTACATGCCATCTAAAAACAAGGAAAATTTTAGTAGAACGAGATGCCCTATTTAAGCACAGAACATTATTGCTCTAGAAGACATGGCAGAAGTACAACAGCTGAAGACTGCTTTAGCTGGAAAATGGTATATGCTTTCTACTCTTTTATCCTTCAAAGTAAGCCTGGGAATATACTTAAAAGTAATAGGTACATTAGGTACACTAGAAATACACACCTCTGCCACACACATACTCAAGGTTTCATCTGAAGCCTACTGAAGCCAATGCAAACACATATATTGATTCAGATAAGTTTTGGATCTTAGCCTGAAGGAGGCTGGCTTAGAGAAAGGCATTGTTGGTTTTGACCAAGCCACTGACTTCCTTATTTAAATATCAGCCTTACCTAAACAGCACCTCCTTTCACCAACTTAGAAACAGAGATGTTCCTAAGAGCCTAAAAGATTCAGCTACTCATTTGCCTCTATGTGTATACACCTCCCTCTAAAAGAAACTGCCCATTGCAGAAACTAGTTAGTGCTTCTAAATGACAATATATAAATTTATTACTACCTACAGAACTTCAATATTTAGAAATATGAACACTGACAGACAAGCAACAGCACACAACAGCAAGCCATTACATGGTAAGATTTTTTTAAATGAATCACAGAAAAAGCTTCATTATCACACAACCTTAACCCTGACCAAAACTCAGAAATTACTGAAAAAAAAAAAAAAAAAAGAAAAAGGTAGCTACACACATTGTTACTCATTAATCAAAAGAAAATTCAGATCTACATGTAACTTAATCATAACCTGCAATTTCATTCATTTTACCTATTGAAATACAGATGCAATCATCTCTGCTTCAATCAAAACCATGAATATAGTAAAGATTTCTCATTTTAGAGACCGAGGGGGGAAAAATAGGTAGTAATCAAAACTGAGATAACTACATAAGGCATTTTAAAGAGAGACATCTAGTGGTCATAGTTAGGTAATTAAATAAAAATGTTTTATTACGCAGGAACTTATATGCTTATATGTCCAAAAAGTGAGACTTTGAATATTCCTAAATATCATTTTCTTCCTTTTTAAGCACACAGGACCTGTCTTTTTAAGCACTCTGATTTAGTGCATGAAGTTAATATATATGAAGCCATAGACAGTCATAGAAATATCATCAGTTGAACAGACGACCTTATCTACTCAGTCAGTTTTGTTTTTAATCAGGTTTTTCCTCTTGCTGTGGTTGTGTTTTTTGATACAAGAATCGAAAGTACTCATGCTTTAAACTGATGTATCTAAATATCCTGTTAAACAAAGCAGTTACTTTAATCAGATACTTGCTGTTGTATATTCCCAGTGCTACAATGCTATAAGCTCAACATAGTCTATATTCTTCTAATTAAAGTATTAGTAACCTAATCTGTTTTTAGCACTAGATAGCTCTCTTGGCTTTAACTCCCCAGGCCTGAGCCCTAGCTGAAAAAAAGTGTAGGGAGTGTGGTAATACAATTCAAGTTTAATACTGTCTCATCTGATGATAGTGAGCTACAAAATTAATTCAAGAAAAATTTCTTTTGCAACTACAGTTTAATTACATTATACTGAACTGTTCCACCAGGGAGAATGTATTCAGCTGCTCATCACTATCAGAATATTTCAATACAGGCAGTTCTCAATTCACCTGCTTCTGCCATGTCCTTCATAGCAGCTCATTCTGCTTCTAGCTTAACTTTGCTACTTCAGCACACAGTACTGTGTGCAGTGACATAACATTGTCAACAGCATCCTGTCATCACACTCAAATTCTTTCTCAATAGTATGAACTATTTTTGGAAATTTATTAAGCAAATACATTCTGCTGAGATGCAATTGGGTAAGTTCTACCTTGATCCCTTTCCAAACCACAGTTTTGTTTTCAAACAAATAAGCCGTTGCGTTAGGTTCCGTAAATCAGCACAGTTCTGTGTTCAGAGAAAGCTCCAGCTCCGTGAATGATGTTTAAGAGCAGTCAACAATGATCTCCTGCGTCTTTTCCTACCAATGAAGTTACAACTGAATTTGGTAATTGTTAGCCTAAAATACCTAAACTCCTGTTACAATAGCCAATCTATAAAAGAACATACCCTCTTCTGACATCCAACATGCTATGGAAGAACAACCAACACTTCCAGTAAATTGTGATTTTCAATGAAAAGGGAAGTTATATCACTTCCTGGATTTCTTTGAGATCTCCAGTCAAAGCACCTGTCCTACCCTTGGATGACAGACACTCAAGATCAGGCTTTTTTTGATCAAACTTTCCACAGGTCCATTCAGATACCACTGTCAGCTCCTCTCAACATACACTCCATTGCTCAAAGCACACCCTTGTTTCTTCTCAGCCTGTAACATCAAGACATTTAATTACAGAGAAGGGTAAAAGAAAAACAAATGGGTACATGGATGACATCTCTCATAGGGATTCGGCTACTGCCAGTTGGATACTAATGCTTTTTTCACCTTCAAATATTTACCTACATGCCCATCCTACGACTGCAAAGGCTTCTGTTTGAAACCTCTTAATCGTAGTCACCAGTGAAGTTCTTTAAGCAAACAAACCATTTCAGCAGTGCTTCACTAGGGCAATAGTTTTGGGAACAATTCAGCAATAAGCATAATTCAGGTATCCACTTTAAGCAGGCAACGCCACAGACATTTTTAAGCATGGCTATAGAACTTACCTGACCAAATCTCTTCTCTTACAATTAAACAAGGTGGCAGGAGGGATCAGATGAAGTGGAGCAATGAAATGGTATCAGAAGAAAATGACTGTGCACATTAATCCTCTCAGAAATAGAGAAGATGCTCAGGGGCATGTGAAAGACTTGGTCTCTAAACGCAAAGGGAAATAAGTAATCCTTGTTACCCATGAAGTAAAAACAGTTTTGCCTAAAAGTTATGCCAACAAGAAAATGGGCAAGTTAATTGTCTGAAAGGAAAAATTCCTAGAGACTGTAAGACAGAGAGAGGAGTCCCATGGGAACATCATCTGCAAAAGACACCACACCTGCCAGTTCTGGGCAGACCTGCTTTGCAGAGGAAATAGCAACCAAGATAACGAATTTCACAAGTTAGTGAAATGCCAATTACATTACTTAAGAATGCAGGGCTTAAAGAACAYCTGTACTTGGAAACAAATATCAGATTTGTACATTAATGGAATGAAATATTCCCTACTAAAGGAATGCCTTCATAGGCCTCTAAACTTATATACTATGTTTTCAGACAGACACAGGTGGAGAAAGTTGAATAATGGGCATAAACCAGTTTGCATGCACAAATCAGTTTCCATTTTGAAAAAAAAAAGTTTCTTATTGATTTGCTGTTGTGCAAAATAGGTATTGGGTGATACTAGTTCAGTTCTTGGCTGAATCACTACCAGCTAAGACTTCAAACAGTCCTTTTAACAAAAGCCAGCAAGTCAGAAGGAGTCACAGCAGTCCAAAAATAGTGTCAGAGCTGTCATTCAGAATACTCCTTCACTATGTATCTATCCAGTTAAGAAAATGAATATTCACCCCTCCTAAGAGCAATCACCCAAGCTACAGTCTAGGTTAATAATTATCAAAGTGTGACGAAGACAAACCACTAGCACTTTATTACGAATATCACATTTAATTGTAAACTTTGGGGATTTCAAATGTGAAAATAGCTGTCTTGAAAATTGGATGACAATCCTCTTCCTGAATTAACAGAATTATTTCAACCAAAGTTACCTGAACTCACATATGCAGGTATTTAAGCTTCTTAAGTCTACAGTGGGTTAGCACCTCTCATTCTGTTATGGAACACGATAATTACGTCCATGAAATCTCACTTACTTGATATGAATGGGGACCAGCCAAAGGCAACAGGAAAAGAAAAAGGTGTGTGTGTGTGGGGGGGGGGAACTACACCTCTTAGAGCAGCCATCCATCCTCTAAAACCCTGCTATTAAAGATTCATTTATCATGGATCACTGAACCATGAAGGGCAGGCCATCAGTGAAGAAGTGGACACAACAGATGGAGAGACCTCCAGGATTTATGAATGCGCCTTCCCAGAACAGGAGGCTTAATGTAAGCAATGTCTGTGCTGTGTAATTACAATTACAAGTACCTGTGGCGCTATCAGAAAGATGACTCTGATTTATAATACGGATTGGTTCCCTGTGGTGATCTCCTCTAGTGCACTCTATAGCGCAAGAAGCCATTGTAAAGCTAAAAGCTTTACAAAGATATCCTGAAAACATCCTTCCCCTCATAAGGTCTGGATATGACCTTCAAGAGACAGAAAAGGGAGATTTGGAAAGTGGAATCTTTTATGCCGATCTCCTGGCACATCTGAGTTTTATTGCTTACAATGGCCTCTAACATGAGACTTTTTTCCATTCATCTCCAGGAGGAGCAGAACTATCACTTGATCTGTATACTCAAAGATGCAGCGCAAGATCTTGGACTTAAAGTTTGAGGAGGCATCCARCTAAACGGTCAACACGGCCTTCACATGACCAGTGCAGGAACAGCCAGTATTAAAGCAGGAACTGGTTGACAGCACCAGTGAATTTGAAAATGTGGCTCTTCAGAGCCCTGAGCTGAGCTCTCTGCAATATGGAGATCGCTTTTATCCTCTTTTCTTTTTCCTCACTTCGTATTTTTGCATAACCATTTGACAGCATGCCTCAGAAGCAAGCCTCAATCCAAAGGCCCAGTGTAGGAACCAAAGGATCTCACAGGTGCCCCAAAACAAGCTCGTCAGCATCAGGAAGAGCTGTAGATGGAAACATAGGTGTCAAACTCCTACGTGCCCAATAGCCTCTGGCATGCTCTTCTGGCAAGGAAGAGCAGAGAGCACCTGACCCAGAACAACTTGAATACTCAGACATCCCTCAAACCTGTAGTGTGGACTAGCTACAGGAAACATTTCCCAGGAGTATGCACCTGCCCTAGCAGAAAACACATTTATTTATGTACTAGTCCTCATAACAAGGCTCACATGAGATATAGAAATGAAATTCAGCCTCTGTGCTTTTATAAGGTACCCTACGGGTGTAAGCAAATCAGTATAAAAGAAATACATTAAACACACCTTTTCACTTCAGAGGACCGTAAGTTAGATCTAGAGGACCATAAGTTAGATCTAAGGATTTATTACTAGGGCAGAAATGTCTCCAACCTCAAGCATCTTGTCATCTAAAGAGTGGATACACAAAGTGCCACAGGGAGATAAGGGAACAGTTCCATCTCTTTCTATCAAGTAAACTTAAGCCAACAACACTTCAGTAGTTTTACATCCTCTGATGCTTTCTCAGGTACTCTTGCAGCAAATTACTTAGTGAGCGACCTCCCACCATTTTTATTTTCTCAGAACAAGACATGAACTTTGCCCAAATCCAGACTGCATTACTCAATATAACGTTAGTTATTGTCGATCACATACTAAAAGCACAGTATGTGACTACTATTCTTAAAGATAATAGGTTGCACCACATTCCTGACTTTCACTATGACATGCTATGTCTTACTGACTATCAGAACACTTGACCTGTTATAATACAGCTCAATCAGCTCACTTCCTTTAGAGATTCATCCCTAGTAGTAAACAATACATCAAATTAAGATGTATTCTTTTCTTTCCATAATTTTTCTGTTTCTCCCATCATCTCCTAAACTAAATACAGAGCCAGTAAGGATATCATCCAACCTCCAGTACATCTGAATTTAGTCTGTCCTGGTAAGTTATCTTCTGTTTTAATAATTTGGAGCCAATTGTACAAACCTGGTATTGATTCTTAAATAAAGATCTTTTTCAGAGTTCTTAAAAGAAAAGTATTAAAGATCCACTGTTCGATCTTTAAGAAGATGACTTAAAGATGACTGGATCTTTAAAGATGACTACTTGTTAACAAGTTGTCCACACAAATGGAGCAAATTGAAAATTAACAGCCATGGCTACCCTACTGGCTTCAGCTAACAGTACGTTTATAATTTCTTATTTCATTGAACTTTGTTTTCTACTGTACACTAACAAAGAGTATATACATGCACAGAGAGAGTCTGTCTAAAAAACAACTAGACAGAATTAGCAGGTATCTTAAAGTCAAGGAGATTAAAGGGGGGAGGGAAGGTGGAAAAAAGCAAGGACCTTTTGACCATAATTAACTATTTTTCAAGAATAAAGTGATCTCAGCAGATTAAATAAGTTTTTGTTTTTTTGTTTTTTAAAGAATCTTCAGAGATAAAGTTCAGCTCATCTGCCACCTACTAGGAACCAAAAAGATCCACTCTTTCTGCTCTACTCTTCCACTATCAAAATCACAGAAAAAATCCAGTAGCTGTAAGTTCCTCACCAGCAATCATGTAAGTGCGGAATCTAAATACAGAATACCTGGACCATGACAGTGACATAGTATGGGAGCAGGAAAGCTGCAATGAGCACCTTACAATCAAAGGCTTGAAGCAAACAGTTCATTTTGTACTAGCTCTTTCTTYTTTTCAAGTTGATCTTTAGCTTGCTGATGAGATTTCTCTCTCTCATTTTCTTTAAAAAAAAACACTTATATGGTACAGACCAGAACTTCCTCTGCAGCAAGCCCTGCCTGCCACAGAACATATATCTACAGCACCAAGCTATATCAGAGCCTTTAAATCTTACCAGGAATACTGACATAATTAATGTAACGAAGCCCTCATTTCCCCCAAAGCAATCAATATCCAAACTGTGTTTCTCTGAAGTTATAATCTCCCAGTATTACAAATAAAGCAAAAAAAAATCACTCCTAGCACTTGCACAAGAGTACAATATAATTCTTTGAGAGAAATACAACATTCCCTTTTTCTATTTTCAAATATGCAATAAAACATACACAAAATACTACACAAAATATGTGCTGTTGGGAGAAATACTTTTATGGATAAAGTGTCAAGACAAGGAGCTCAACATACATCAGTCTTTAAAAAAAAAAAAAAAGAAAGAAAAAAAAGAAAAGAAAAAAAATAAAAAGGACCATGCTCACCATGCTCCACCAAATATCAAGTCTGTTAAGGTGAAGAAAATCCTTTGGCAATGCATATTCAATAAACATCAATGGCCTTCATAAGTATCTTTTACAGAAAAAAACAGTAATTCTGCTATTATTCTGGTTGACAAATGTACTTGTCAGCTAAACAGTGCTGTGTATTATTTAATTTAAGATGTCAAAACTGTGACTGTACAATTTGTCCATACATAAAAATGAYCTTTTTACTTAGGGTAAGGAAGCAAAATTGAAGTTTTCTGGTGGACGCAACAGTATTTTTCATGGTATGACAGTTATATACCATCTAAACCGGTACTGGCAGCCTTCGTCCTATTCTTTTATTAATTCAGAACTTTGAAAAAATTATACTTGTCAAGAAATGTAATCAAGTGATTCTTGCCGTCAAAAAACATACACCTACTGACTTGTAAGTGTATTTACACAACAGACTTAGCAGCCAGCCTCAGAGTAACCCTCACATACACCCTTACGCAACACTTAAGCATAGCAAACAAACTCTTCATCTTGGCCTCAGAAGATATAATCATATAATGAGCAGAAGTGGGATAATGATTAATCCCCTTTTCTTCCTTTCCAAAATTTCATTTTCTTTACCAATTGAGGCGCAATACATTCTGCCAGACAGCGAAACTGCAGCTACAGTATTTCCACTTGCTGTTGTATTGAAGTGGCTTTTGTGATTCAGACTGTTTTGAAATTATTTTATGTTCAACACCCTCACTAAGCATTACATAGATACAATAACAAATGACATCTATTTTAAATTCTAAATGTGGTTCAGTAGAGGACGTCCAAACCTGAGGCAAAGAGCTCTGAGAAAATTAAATATTCTTTTAACATCACTTGATAATCAAGATTATTCCACATAGGAAATGCTTCCTTTGCCAAAACTTTCAAAGGAAAATTCTGATTATGATCTAAAAGGCAGAATGACAGATAAAGTATCAAATGTCACAATACTTGGATTTATCAGCAAGTCAGTTAGGCAAATGTCAGCGTAAGCAGTTTTTTTCCAAATTAGCCTGTAAATGTGGGAAATAGCATCCACAGATCTCCAAGGCACAGGAACATACTCAAGAACAATGCTAACAATAGAGAAAAAAGAAAGGGTATTTCTGAGAACTGCTTTAAGGCACACACGCATGTGCACACACACACAAACCCTTTAGCAATCCTTGTAATCCTTTGGTAGTACATGTTAGCCAAGTGGACAAAACTAAGAGTAAATATTCAGCATCATACTGGCTTAGTATGCAGGCAGTTAAAAGTTCAAATCTTCGAAAAACACAACCCAGTAGCAATGAATCCTATGTGTTTTTGCTGCAAATCAGCTAACTCACTGGGCTGGGGCACTTTGTGGGACCTAAGTCTGTTCTCTAGAAGCATTCATAATTCCTGTYGGCTACTTCTTGCCTTCTCTTCAGAGTCACACAGCTATTCCGTAACAACTAGTCTTCCTCAAGCATCACTGTTCTAGAGCTGATCATATTTTCATCTCAATATGGAATATATGTTTAACTCTTTCTCCTGCCAAAAAATTCTTGTGTTACTTTTCGTAGCTTCTCTATTCCTCTAGAGAACAATTGGTTGGGTTTTTTCTTTTTTTTTTCCTGTCATTGATTGCTTTTGTCCCATTTGATACACATACAGATTTTTTTTTTTCATTTTACAAGTAATATGGTATATTTGGGGGAAGAAGAATGTCAGCCTGGGAGTGTCTACTGGAGCCTAACACACTTGCTTCCAAAGCTGTTAGGGTCAAGGATTAATGAGCACTTATGAGAATACAAGTACACGAAAGACAGCTTGCCACAGCAGTCTTGCTGTCTCACTGGAGCTCTACTTGACAATTCAAGGCTCAAAGCCCCCAAGACACTTTCTAAGACATGTACTATGCAATAAAGCACATGCAGCAATATAAGCAGCACAGTTCCTCCCTTTAGCAATAACAGGGAGCAGAGAGAAACTCTTCAAAGTCATACAGTACATACAAAAGTAAAGCACACAAAAAAAAAAGGATGAAGAAAGAATGATATTCAGCTCTATTAACTTCTGCAAATTCATTCTGTTATTTAAGTCATATTTTCTTATTGATATCAATTGTAACTAAAAACTAAGTCTAATAATACAAAGCCACTTATCTACTTAAACTTGTAAAGGAGCCTCTGAATGCTGATTTTGCAATATTTTCAGGCTCAAGGAAAGAGAAAAGAACTCCAGGAAGATCTTTTAAACATATAGTAATATTTTAAATAACAGCAAAGAAATACAGAAATCAGATAATCAATTCAAGGGTTCCCATCCTTAAAAAAAATAGCTTTTTTTTAAGGACTTATGGGCTCAAAAGCATTCCTTCAATCAATTATGCTAACTACTTGAAAAATTTTAGCTACATAATTTAGCTAACCTACTTCTATATCAACGTTGCTGTAAACTGAATTTTCTCACTAAGAATGAAAAAAAAACAGAGGAATATGTTTTAAATGGTTGATAAGATATCCTAATTACCTTGAGATGTGATTTTTTTAATAGGAGATTATACTACACATTTCACTACTAAATAAACATGTCAAAAAGAGTAATCTGTTAATGAAAAGGAGAAGTAACGATCCAGTTAAAATATTTATAACGTGTAATTGAAGGCACTAGCTTTTTCCRTTCTCAGTAGATGGTTGCTCTCCAAGGTCCTAAAACATTTCCGTTTGAAATGCAGCATTCATGTCCTGATAAAACAATCATGCTTCCTGGTGTGACTTCATCACATTCAGCACTTACTCTCTGAAGAGGGAAATTCCCCATCCATCATCTTACATGTCCTTCTAAAGTCCTATGCAAATATTCAGAAGGATCTTGCCTCTGCTCCAACAGTACTTGGGCTCTGTTACAAACCAAGTCACTAGGACACTCCATCTTAAGAACAGATGCTTTTAGTAAGTATAGCTTCATCATAAACAAACTAGTACAAGGGAAAAATCTCTCCAATTTCTTCGCTCATCAAGTGAGCAAACTATCCAAGAAACTCCAATAACTGATTTGAAAAATACAAGAAAAAAACAGCAAAAGGCTAGAGTATATCAATTTCAATAGAGCATTCAAATTCTAAACTGGTAGTGTTAAGTATATATGGCATTTGATCAAGGATACTTTGAACTTTATTAAAACGCTTCCTTGGAAAGAAATTACCTCCTCTAACTCTTCCTCTACTAGGCATAGTTATAGAGTGCTAATATAGAAAGCATTTTCCCAAGAATATGTGAAACTGAAATACTAGTTACTGCAGCCTGAGATACATTTACTTTAGAACAAAGTTCTCCTTTTTGCTCCAACAGCAGTCTCTGCTAATTTAGTAATTATCACTTACGGTATATGAAACTGTGAACAGCCTCTATTGAAATATCATGTGCTAACATTTGATTTTTGAAAGACTGAAACACTTAATTTGTACATGACAGAGGTTTGGTTTTCAGCTGCTGACTGACTCTGATATAAATACAGCCAGGAAATAAAAGGATTCCTGGAAACAACAGCGTCACTGTTGATTTAAAAAGAAAGCTCCCCACCACTCAAAAATTCCCTTTGGCAAATTAGGACAACAGTTGCACAGCAGAAGATATCTCAGAGAAGGCAGCAAAAGCAGTTGGACAGAAACCCAGAAGTTTGGAAAACACAGACGGATAATATCTCTCTAATTTTTATTACACCACTTCCCTGGGGAAATGAACAATTATTTGCACTTTCATAATCTCTGCTACCATAATGGGGGAGTCCTACAACACTGTAATGCAGCAGATTACAAACAGCAAATAGTTACTGTTTCTAGAGAGAGACATCAAATATAGTTTCATGTTAACGACATGAAGGGAAGGCTTACCTACCTATCTTAATATCTGCTTTCAGAGAACACACAGCCACCTAGCTTTAAGCTGACAGGAATTCACTTTTGCGTAACAGCTATTCAGCTGTGCTGCAGCATATTCAGAAATTTGCTTGTAATTCAAAGCATCCATTTGTCAAAATCCTTAGGACCAGGAAAGCAAACAAGTTTTATCAGGCTATGCTACAAAAATAGCCAACGTGGAAGCAGCAGTTGGAAGAACAAGAGGTCCCCACAATCACAAAATACTGCAGGAGACATTAAACCAGTACTGCTGCAGAAAGTTCTCTTCTACTCCTAGCCATTTCCTCCCATGCCAAACTCTCGGACCAGTACAGTTGTCTGTACAACTGCAGAGTGAAAAAGACTGGAAAATGTCTCCATTTGGAAATAACCTCAAGAAGAAGGGGGAAGGAGAAGGAAAACTTCATTGTAGTTCAGCTGCTCAATTTAACTCGCAACATAAGCCCTTGCGTTGGTACAAGGACGGCACCTCCTCCAAACCACCATGCTAACTCAATGTCGTCAAAGCACATCCTCAGATTCCTGCTTAGTTCTCTGAACAAGACTGCATCTCATGCTATTCGCGTTCCAGCTATTAACRCCCTAGTCTTTATTGCATGACCTCCTCCACAGATTGGCTCAAATATTCCCTTATCACATGTCCACGTATATTTGAATGTCTGAAGACTAGCAGACTGCATAAGGAAATCTGAAGTTTTGAGGAAATGTAAATTTCAAATTGGCAAATACCAATTTGAAAAAAAAGAGCAAGGCACAGCAGGCAGCCCTCAGAAGCACAGAGCAGCACTGTGGAGTAATGTCTTTGACTGCAAGTCAGGGCATGGTTCTGCAGTGACAGGAATAAATATTTCAATGTTAAGTCTTTTCAATGTTAAGTCTTACCCATCTTCCCCTCCAAAAAGTTTCAGTAAAATACACATCAAAGAAACCATATAAAATAACTTTCTATATGAGTTTATTACCTTTTGACCTTAGAACTCAAAACTGACTTTACAATTACTATTTTCATACTTCAGTCTATTTTTCTTTCCCTGTCCTTCAGTTTGAAGTACATAAAGCGTATCATCTTAGCTCCTGCATTCTGCTAATCTCTACAGCCGCCTCCTGGAAAGCGCACATCTCCAGACAATACACTCATCTTCCAAAGTCTTCCAGATGAGTGAGTGAAGCCCAACAATTAAATACTCAAGAGTTTTTCAGTCATTGCATTTATTCCCCAAATTAAGCCTCCTGACTCAACAATAACTGCATCTTTTTCTGTGCTCATCCTCACAAAAATACAAATTGCCTATCATGAAACATCAACAAAGCTTCATTTTCGTTTTTCTAAAAAAACTCCTTAGGCTCTCAATTTGTTTCTTTACAGTATTTCTGACATCTTCCAAATATCCATCATTCATCTTAATGCTTCAAAACAACTATTTTATAGGTAGAAAACTGATCAAACCTTCCCCCTACCCCCATCAAAGCAAAGACGTGTTTTTTGGTTTGGGTCTCACCCACCCACACACAGTTCAGGGCCTTATTTGACTGGGGCAAGTCGGGGAATGGGGAATACATTTTCGGTGTGGTTAATAATATTTTCAAGAGACTCTTCTCAGTTCTGTGTTACTTTTATTTCAGATTCCAACTTCACAAGCACTTTATAAAGCTTGTTTCTATGCCTAAAGCTGTATGTACTTAAAATGTTATTAATAGATTTTGTGTGTTATGTCAATATTAAAAAAAAACATGCCCTTAAAACTAGAACAGAAATGCACAGCTTGGAAGAAGCAACAAATTTTGTACATACAARCAATTGATAGCAAGTATCAACAGTTGCACTATTAATTTCTTGTAGAAGAGCAGAATAGTTTTGAGCTTAGAGTTTAAAAAACACCGAAATCCAAGTTTTTAAGTGTCAGTAAAAATAATATAAAAATTAGAACTACCATAAAGTGTTTTCTGTTTTTGTTTGTTTGTTTGTTTTTTAAGGAAAAGAGGGATAATGTTGGATTTAAATAAACATACATAGACAAATGTACTTTCAGGTAGAGCAGTTTTTAAAAGAGAATTTAAGCAAAAGTTGTCAGAACTCACAGATTTTCATTATTTTAAGGTAGAAATCTAATTCACTTTTTTTTTTCTTTCCTATAGCTTGATTGGGACTGCAGTAAGTCAGCCAGAAAAAGCAACCCTACTTCATTGCAATACTCACTACAAGAAATTAGTTTATTTCAACTAATTAGCATAGAAACACCTAAGGTGAACCCAACAATTACAAATATGTTATGAAATTAACTTTTTCTGCAGAGGTTGAAACAGAAATCCTTCAGAGTTTGACTTGCAACGTACACACTATGAGAACAGTTTATGCTAAACCAGAGTAGCACAGAAAACAAGAACAAATTACATACAAAAACAAAGTCTGTAGAGGGAACCTTAAACAGATCACGTGTTTATTTAAATAAACTTTGAAACATTTGCTCAAAATCCAACAACTCTATAAAAACAATAGAGTAAAATCAAAGAAATTTTTCCTACTCATTTTCCTGCTCATTAAATAAGTTTAAAAAAGTTCATCAAAAGCATGCATGGATTCAAAAATAAGATACTTATACAAAACAAATCTGAACCTATTTTTCCCCCTCTCTCTATACAAATCATGTATTCTAGATATCTATTTTGAGAGATCCATTTTTAGAAATACAGGCTTTTTGGGATGTATTTAAGTACACTGCTCTTTGCATACAATTTCTGCAGTAAGCAAATATCTGAAAAGGTAGAAGAAAATATTCATTCCAGTAAGAGACAATGCAACTTGATGAACAATCTGCATTCTTCAGAATGACTACTGAACAATTAAAAAAAATAATTTGTAGACGTCTGCCTCAAGCATGCCCATACAGCATTCATGCAAGTTTTCCATCTCGCTTATCTTCTAAGGTGCTCATCCTTTTTATATTGTTTTCTCAAGTCTCTCTACACAAAAATATCCCTGGAKATGTTTTAAAATGGTTTCTTAAACTATACCATTAAAGATATTTGAAAAACATTTTTCTTCCTGCAGCTTACAACTCTGAGACATTCACTTCAGCTGTGTTAATTTTATCCCAGTTGTTCTTAAATTATTTTGGAGCTCCATCAGTGTAAATATTTCAGAGTTTGTTTCATAAACCCTAATGAAGCTCTTCAGAAGTAATGAAGCAGGGAATATTTTTTGATTCTTTTAAGTGAGGGAGGAAAACGAAGTCCTTACTGTAACACCACATGCAAGCCTGCAGTTATAAGTTTGTCTCTTAAAAGGGTAGAAGTGATCGTTTTAACTGTCAACCAGCTTTAAATCACATGTAAACACGACAGTTGGCCACTAGAGGCTGCTACAAGACATCGTTAAGCTTTTCTTGCACTTCAAGTGTACAGGTAGAGCACCTTCAYGTAAGATTTTAAGGCATTCAGACTGAGCTTGCTTTAACTCTTCAGAAAAGAAAGAAAAAGCCACAAGATCTCTTTAATAGCTCCTAATTCTACTGGAGGCACCAAAAGGGAAATTGGTTGTAGCATAAAAGTAAAATGCTGAAAAGTGTTTTGAAATCTAAGACTACAAATAAAAATGAGAATTAAAAGTACTTATTTCTCTTCACATTTCACTACTTTCTTTTTCTATAATATAGAAGATATTAAACAGTAAGTTATTAAGACAAAACTGTTAAATTTATTACAGCACACAAAGAAAGTTTGATTGCAYTTTTTAGGAAAACATATGTAAGTTAAAAACAAAGTAGTGTTAGTATACAGCATCCTGAGATGATAGACACTGAATGGTTTGCACAGTACTAGGCACAGCTTCAGTATCTAATAGTAAATCTAGTAATTCCCAGTAAGTTTTTAAAACTGTATCTTTTAAGCCTTCATTCAGGTTTTTAACTAATTTGCAGAATCATCCCATACAAACACTCACATTTGTCATTCACTTGCGTAAAGCCTCAGTATCACAACCAAACACTGCCACTACTTTATCACCAAGACTTTAGTTTTGTTCCTAGTGAAGCAAACAACAAAATTCCTACTGAATCAGCTTTATAGCTACAAGCAATGTCCTATTCCAGTTTCCTGAGAAACTGGATAGCAAGCAAAGCTGTCTCTGTTGGGTATCATCTCCAGTGAGCTTTACTTCCTTCAGTAAAAATTACTTTTCGTTACACTCGGGCTTCAATTTGAGTCCCCTGCCTTGCACCTGTGGCTTGAAGTTCCTCATAGCGCTTTAAGAAGGGTAATACCACACTTACACGATTTACTACTGCTACGTTTAACCTCCTACGTCCATCCTCCCTGCTTTAAAGCTTACTAAGCAGCGCTCACACGGAGGCACACTCCTCGAGGAACAACCCGCCCGGACGCGGCGCTGAGGCAGGGCCGGCGGGACGCGGCTCCTCCCCGGCGCGCAGGCGGCTGCCGCCCGCAGAGGGCCCAGCCCCGCCGGGCCTCRCCGCTCCCAGCGAGCCCAGCCGAGGCACCCAGGAGGGCGGCCGGAAACGCGGGCGAGCTCCGCCGGCGGG
>NW_028185595.1:2136344-2293026 GCF_003343005.1 Rhea americana
TCCGCTTCCGCTTCCGCCGCGCGCCCCGCCTCCTCCCCACAGCACCCTCCGGGCAGCSTCGCGAGAGCTCACGCGAGGCACTAGCCCAGCACCCGCGCCCACTGCCCCGGCGTCACGCGCTCACCCCGCCTCCCACCACCCCCCCGCCTCGGGGAGGCCCCGCCCCGACCCCCCGCGCGGGRGGAGGCGGGCTCTCGGCCGGCAGGGGCGGGCGCTGGCACGGGTGCGGCCGCTTGCGGTTGGCCGGAGAAGTCTCGCGAGAGCTGGKTTCCGGAAACCGGTAGTGGGAGCGGTGGGAGGTGGCTGAGGCGGAGGCGGAGGAAGGTGGCGGCGAGGGAGCGGCTGTTGCTGCCGGCGGTCGCGCCTGTAGCAGCGGAGGGGGCTGGCGGCGGCGGTGCCGGCCGTGCGCGAAGGGGCAGCGGCGGCGTCGCGCAGACTCGGCCGCGGTAAAGCCTGGGTAGCGCCGCGTCGGGCTGTAAGATGGCGGCGGCGGGCGGGGGCAGCAGCGTGAACCCCTTCCTCAGCGACTCCGAGGAGGACGAGCCCGAGGAGTCCAGGCCCGGCGGTGGCAGTGGCAGTAGCCATGACCCAGGCGGGCCGCTGTCCCCGCAGGAGGCGGCGGCCGCCGCCGCGGAGAGCCCCGAGGCGCTGCCCGGTTTGCGCCTGGCGGCGCCGGGCGATGCCGGCGGCGCGGGCCCCGGCGCGGGGGAGCCGCCGCGGGTGTCCATGGACGCGCTGGCGGCGCAGCTGCTGCGGGACCAGTTCCTGCTGACGGCGCTGGAGCTGCACACGGAGCTGCTGGAGAGCGGCCGGGAGCTGCCTCGCCTCCGCGACTACTTCTCCAACCCGGGCAACTTTGAGCGGCAGAGCGGCACGCCGCCCGCCGGCGGGGCCCTGGGCGGCGGCGTGCTCGGCGGAGCCGGCGGCGGTGGCAGGGAGCCCGGAGCCGGCCAGCTCAGTAAGTGACCGGGCCGGGCGGTGGAGGGCCTGCGGGGTGCCGCGGGAGCGGGGCAGGAGYGTGCGGTGCCGGGGCCGGTCCTGCTCGCACACCTTGTCGAGCCWTGGTCTTCCTGCGGGGTCATGCGTGCTGCAAGTGTGAGAGGAACGTGAGGAATTTCAGCCTTAACGATTAGCTGTCTCAGGGCTTGTTGYGCTTTCCTTAGTGCCTGCTATCTAGACATAGGTCATACGTTCAGGATTCATATTCCCAGGGTTAAGCGATAGTCATGACTACTGATATGTTTCAAGCCTAAAAATCGTCAAAAATGGGCTGTCAGAGGCCAGCATGCTCTTTCTGCTGATGTGTTGGAACGGCTAAGTCTTTGAAGGATAGTTCTCTGAATTTTGCTTGCATAACTTGGTCATGGATAGCTAATACAGTGTTTTATAWGATTGATACTGGTAGTCTTACTGAGTGCCAGCAGTCTCTGGTTCACCAAGATTWGGGGTTGGGGAACAAAATATACTCAATTAATATAGCTTTGGGGAGAAAAGGCAGTGCAGATATTTGGAAAATCATAACATAGCTGGGCTGAAGAGCTTTTGAGGTTTAATGGTAGAGTAAATAGCTTAGAATAAAATTGTTTCTGTGTTTTATCAATATTGCTGTCAAGATAACTAGAGTTTTAAAAGTGAAGTCTGTATTATATTTTTAAGGTAGCTTATGTAAGTGACTTTGAGAGGGAAAAGCTGCACAGCTATCTGAATTCTGAGGACTTAATGAACTTGGAATGATAGAGTTTGYGATCAACAGACAGTTGAGAGATTGTATCTATGTATATGTGTGTTCTGACATCTACAGAATTTTTTAACTAATCTCATTCTTTTGCTTATTTAAAAAAATGTTTCTGATTTTGCAAGGATGTGCAGTTAAAATTTGGAAATGGCTAATGTTTCTAGATGGCTGTAAGTATTAGGAGATATCTAGACTTTCATCTTATTGTTTTTCAATATCTCTTAGAAATKATATGGATTTTCTTATATTCTTACTATGGTGTTTAAACTCTAGTTATCTTGTCTGTGAATATGTAGGATTTCATAGTTGACTTTGAAGGACTGACAGCTTCAATGAAGTCACCGTCATGATAAAATCAGCCAGTGTTGGAAAAAATTATTGCTTCAAGGCTGCAAAGTACCTATTTATGTTTAATTAAAAGCAGCTTCATTTGAGATTCCAATCAATTAATCCAGTTGACTTCACATTTTCCATTCTTTATTAACATGACATGTTGCATCCATGAGTTTTACTGATAGTGAATGTACTCCAGTAGAGTTAGAAGAACCCACAGCCTATGTAATTGTTGTGTTATGTATGCAGAAAGTCACTTCTTGGAATTCTAGATCAACGTTAAATTACTTGAGAACATCTTAATGATTACTGTGCTGACCTGCTGTGTAATATACTGCAATAGAACCTCACAATAAAAAAAAAAAAAAAAAAGTGGGGGAGGGAGAGAGAAGGAGGAGAACTAAAGCTTATTTTTGGAGCAGTATAATGATAACGAGGCATGATAAAAATAAAGGTCATGATAAACCTCAGGTTAAAGCTTAAGTATAGGTAGCAGTCTAGAGAGTTTTTTCAAAGCTTTTTTTGTTGTTGTTTCAAAAATGATTCCCCAAAAATTAGCATTGAGCGACATTGAAAGCTAGCAGATCCAAAACAATGAAACAAAGTATTTTAGGATAACTGAAGTAGACTTATGTCAATCAGACATTCTTGAGATCTAGAATGTAGCATGGAGCTAGTAGTTGTGTCACTGTTCTTCGTCCCGGTTGTGGTTAATGTTAACAAGCGATAATAACATCTCYAGCCTCAGAATTTAAGCCAACTTTCAAATGTTAAAAAACAGATTGCGAAAGACTCTGGGCTGAAAATTATGYGATCTTTTTCCAAGAGTGTTTTTCACTTTCCTCTGAAGTATCTGGTATTAGGTTTTGTTCAAGAAAAGAAAAACATAGGCAGTATACTAACCTAGTTGAAGAATTTAGTTCTGTTAAGAAGTCTGGTCTGTTGTTCCTGCATTCTCTTAAGCTGTTGGATGGATCTTCTCAGGGAGGGTTGCAGTGAATTTAAGTGGGAGTAGTGAACAGYGTCCAATTACCATCACTCTTTTGCTGTTACTGTAAGTACACAGCAAAAGAGATTCAAGAATCAAATGTTAGGTTTCTTCACAGAAACTATTAATATAGAAAAGTAGTGGAGTTTAGCAGAGTTATCATTTGAAGGTCGCCTGAATCTGATATTTGAGTGAGAAAAATCTTAATGTGCCCAAATGAAAATTTAAAAAAGTCATTTCTGTTGATATTTTAAGTTATAACTTGTTCGCTGCACTTGCTTGCAGCTGCATTTTTTTCCCATACAAGTTACATAAATTTCTATTGTACATTGAGGTTTTAGTAATGTGAACGGATACAGAAGTATGACAGGCAACTCTCATTGAATGTGAAGTATGTATGGAATGCTGCCTGATGATTTCTGTGGAGCAATGCAAAGTCCTCAGAATCCTTTTAAACAAGCTAAAGAAGAAGCGCATGCAGGAATCTCTTGTGATTTCTTACCTCCCCCCCCTCCAACTGCTGTGAAAAGGTTTTAGTGAAATATTGTAGGAGCTAGAAAAAGGCAACTAGTATCATGTGGTCAGCAAGTGACTTAGAAGCACTTTTTCTTTCAGCMGTGCTTCAGAGTACTTGATTACATAAGCATGTGGTAGTCACATGACTGAGGTTTCTTGCATTTTTGCAAAAACACCCCCCTCATTATTGCTTATCAGCAGTAGAGTATCACAACTGCAGATTAAACTGTATTGTGAGGAAATTGGGAATTGTGTTATATTCCAAAATGTCCACACTGCCCTTTTAGATGTGCAGCATCCATGTGTAGCCATCATCCTCCTTCACACAAAGCTCTGCTACATCCTCTCCAACTTAGAATCATAGAATCAGTAAGGTTGGAAGGGACCTCTGGAGATCATCTAGTCCAAACCCCCTGCTCAGCAGGGTCACCTACAGCATGGGTGACAGSGTTGCAACCAGGCGGGCCTTGAAGATCTCCAGAGAAGGAGACTCCACCACCTCTCTGGGCAACCTGCTCCRGTGCTCCGTCACTCTCACAGGGAAGAAATTCCCCCTCACGGTCAGGYGGAACTTCCTSTGCTTCAATTTCTGCCCATTGCCTCTTGGTCCTGTCACATGGGACAACTGAAAAGAGTTTGTCCCCATCCCCTTGACACCCTCCCTTCAGGTACTTCTACACATTGATCAGATCCCCCCTCAGTCTTCTCTCCCCCAGGCTGAAGAGGCCCAGCTCTCGCCGCCGTTCCTAAGAGGGCAGGTGCCCCAGCCGTCTGATCATCTTTGTAGCCCTACGCTGGACTCTCTCCACTAGCTCCATGTCTCTGTTGTCCTGGGGAGCCTAGAACTGGACCCAGTACTCGAGATGAGGCTTCCCCAGGGCTGAGCAGAGGGGCAGGATCACCYCCCTCGACCTGCTGGCAACAGTCTTCCCAATGCACCCCTGGAGACCATTGGCCTTCTTGGCCACAAGGGCACATTGCTGGCTCATGGTCAACCTGTCATCCACCAGCACTCCCAGGTCCTTCTCTGCAGAGCTGCTCTCCAGCAGGTCAGCCCCCAGCTTGTCCTGGTGCCTGGGGTTATTTTTCCGTAGGTGCAGGACTCTGCACTTGCCCTTGTTGAACCTCAKGAGGTTCCTCTCCATCCAACTCTCCAGCCTGTCCAGGTCTCTCTGTATGGCAGCACAGCCCTCAGGTGTGTCAGCCACTCCTCCTGGCTTGGTATCATCTGCAAACTTGCTGAGGAGGCACTCTGTCCCCTCATCCAGGTCATTGATGAAGAAGTTGAACAGGATGGGACCCAAGACTGAGCCCTGGGGGACGCCACTAGCCACAGGCCTCCAACTAGAGTCCACACCACTGATGAGGACCCGCTGAGCTCTGCCTTTCAGCCAGTTCTCAATCCACCTCTCTGTCCACTCGTCTGACTTCTTTTATGTCAGCTTCCACCATTGGTTTATGTAGCAGTAGCTCGAGATCTGCTAGAGCATTTTGATACATTTTTCTARAAGTAGTGGTATGAGTATTTACCTTGGCAGTTCCTGCTCTATGCTGTATTTCTCATGTTTTACAGGACCTTGATCTATGTAGTGGTACTTGCCCCTACACTTACTAGATTTAAATTCATTTCCACTTCCCCATCACCTTTTGTATAAGCAGGTACAGTACAAATGAGGCATTTAAATTTAAAAATAATGCTAACTGAAATGTCTCATCCCTGTTACCCAACCTTAAATGTTGTCCTGCTGAATCCTCTGTGTTGAAAGCCATAATTCAAATCTGAGGATAATAGATGAAGATTTTTTTTTTCTCATGTGGTTGATATTGTGCCCTTCAGATGCTGTGCTTGACAAATGCCCTTTGCTGAAAGGGTGCAATTTACACAGCTAGAAAGGCTTTTTAGTCTTAAAATCTGCCATTTGTTTTCTTGTTCATGGCTATAAAAGCTCAACATTCTCAAAATTTAAAATAGGTATAATGCAAGTCATAAGAAGGGGTTGGATCTTGTTACTTTTATGGTTTTAAGGAGATGCTTTTTGCCTAGTTATTTCCAAAACAAGTGTTTGTAGTTTTCCACTGAGTTGATTCTGACTGTATTAATCTAATTTCTGAGCACAAAAATGTAAAATTGATTCTGCTTCTGTATGTCTAGTTTTGCTTGGGATTTTGCTGTTTCAGCTGTAGTGAAGTGTTTTGCCTTTGAAAGTCAGTTGAGTCCTAGCGGAAGAAGCTGCATGGCAAGAGCAGATTGAATCTGCTATTGTGAGAAAGGGGTGTTTTGATAATGATTCTGAATCCTGAATTGCAGAGAAAGTGACTCTATACAGGCTCTTGTTGTGACCAGTGTTCACCACATTTTTGCTTTATGTGAACACATAGCAAGACAGCACTGTCTCAGAACAGTTTGCTGTATCTCGGCTTAAATGGCACTCTAAATAAGATTGGAAAYTGGGAAGAAGACAATACCAGTTGTCCTGATGACTAGGTTTTTTGGTTGTCAGCTAGTCTTTGGTTGTTAGCTCAAAGCTCTTTTTGGTTTCCTTATGAAAATAAACAAAGATGTATGTGGTCTTGTTAGCTACTTCTCTAAACACTGAGGCAGTAGGAGGACATGTAAGTGAAAATAGCTTAAAGAAAGGTGCATCTCTTTGTTCACATCTATCTATTCTRTCCTTCATAGGAAAACAAAGCTGCTGTCACTGAAAGATGGCAGAAACTGAATTTCCTTAAAAGAAGTAAAGGTTTGAAGATGCTTGTGTGTAATGCTGAAGGAAAGAGGAGCTACRTGCCCTTCAGAACTGCCTGAATGAAACCTGAGAGGAAGTGACAGTGAGCTCTGTCATGCTCTGAAGTTGGCTTTACTAATAGAGAGGCCAGCTGAACTTCCTCCAGATGTCAGTTCTTCTCACTCTCCTTCTCCTTTTCATCAACATTGATATTTATGAAATATTTTCAGTGGGAGATGCACTCTATCATTCAAGACCTTGTTAGCTGAGAACTTTGACAATTCTGTTCTAGTTGCCAAATGAGTAGAGCTAGGTCCACAAGAATCTTCTAATTAGATAAGGCAAGCCTTCTTTCTGATGGCTATGGTCAATGAGTGAATAATTTAAACTTTGGATAACGTCTGTGTTGGGATGATTTGGAATGTTATGACTGATGGCTTCGAAGAGAGACTAGTGTGCATAGGGGTGTAGCTACACGAAGAAATAACGGGGTATGGCAGTGTGAAATAAGCGTGCWATTATGAGCAAGTAACAGTAAACTASTATCCGCTGAGACTAGGTAGGCACAAAKGAAGCTATCACTGAGTAGCGTAGTGATCCATGTGCATCCTAGTTTACCTCAAAGTCACTGATCTGTCTTAGGATGTGATATGCAGTGAGGAATCCAGCTGCAACAGTCTTGGCTTWCTGCTGTGTTCCTGCACCAGGGGTTACTGTTAAATTTCCATGGTTGGCAAGGCAGAATTGAACATCCATTCATAGGCACCTAGTCTAGTTATGTTTGAGTTCATAGCCTTCAGCAAAGGGCATACTTGCACATGACCAAACCAGCTAAGGCACCTATGGACGTTCAATTCTGCCTTCCCCACCATGGAAAAGTTTGGTTGAAAGTTCCAGCAAAACAAGCATATTTTGTACTGAAGCAGCACATGTTCCCTTCTGCCAGCTTTTATGTCAGGGGAAAGGTTGATCTTCTTTGTGAAGAGAAGAAGGGAGAGAGCAATAAGGTTAGCTGGAACTTGGCATATCAGAACCAAGCATTGGAAGCTTTTTAAGCTCCACTGTGTGTAAATTCAGTCATGGCTAAAGTATATKGAGTTAGCTTTTYTTCCTCTGAGAATTATCTTTCTCTTGGTTGAAGACRTGACCTGTAGATCTTGTTCTGCTGRGAGAGCACTTGATGGAAATTTTATACAAGATTCATTGCCTGATATTAAAAGGTTTGTCTAATGTTTACAGACAAGCCCTGATAATTTAGGCAGTTATATCAACTGTTGACAGCTGTTCTGTGTGCAAAGCCCATGATCTTGATTGGTTTAAAGAAGTTTTGGAATAAGGTCTGACATATTTGTGTATATACATATATAGATATTGTAAAGAATTTCACTATTTAAAATGCCACACCAGAAGTCTCCCTTAACAGTATAGGGAGATAAGTCATAAACTTTCTTGTATTATGCTSTTGTATGTTCAAAGTCGTAACTGCTTACCTTAAATGTGTTATTTRTATTTGGTTTTCTAATATATTTTAAAAATACAGAGATAAAACAGGTTTGAGAAACTGGATTGGATCCTCCTCTGGCCTGGGGTCAAACTTTGAGTGATTTCAGTGAAGTGTTTCACAAGCCTTGTATTTTTGTTAGGATGCACATGCCTGAGACATGGCACAAAGTAAGTATTTGAGTTTGTTGGACAAATAGTTAAAACTTTTTTCTTAAAACCACTTTTTTTTTTAAGAGACCGAGATTAAAAAGCCTTTGAGAAATACTGAACTCTTTCCCTCTGTGCAGCACATGGGAGAGGCAATTTACTTCCTCCCTTCCTGCAGCGTAACACTGCATGATGGTGATGCATCTGATAGCTTTGCTTTTGAATTGGAGGAAATACTTGTACATAGAAACTCACAGAATAAGAATTTCTTATTTATAACAAGTACTCTCTGATATTGGGGGAAAGAGACTTATGAACTGTCAGACTCTTTAGAAAGGTATCTGTTTGGATGTTGTCACTTGACAGGACAGTCAAAGAAAGAAAAATGATGGCAAAATATTCTAGTCTGTTTCTGATCTAATTCATTATAGAATACGCTTGGACATGTTGTTAAAAATTGAAGAATTTACTCTTGTCCTAAGATAAATGAAGAAACCAAGGAAAGGGGAACGTACTARTACTTGAAATATTGAGCAAAATGGGAGAAAGCAATGCTTGAGGACTAAGATGGGCTCCATCTTACTCTTTAAATAGTTCCTCATCAAAGACAACCTGTTAGGGACTGGATTGATATAAGATAATTCTGCTTAATGACAGAGARCATAGAGAGCTACCTCGCTGTGGGGAATGGAAAACTCCTTGTATGCAAGTCATACGATACACTTTGAGAAAGGCAGGGCAGCAGCACTGAGCATATGAAGTTAACTTGATTCCATTGCTGCTTTCTGATTTCTGCCAGAGCCTGCTGGGGTCTGGAGCAGAGGGAGTGACTCTGCGCCCTGCTCCTCACTTAGCCCTTTTGTTTTGGGAGGCTCTGTTGTCTCAAGCGCTCTGCAGCACACACACAGGAAGCCAGCCTGGGTTTGATGCTATGCCCAAGCTAATATACCCCCTRGACAGCAGTGTTCACTGCAGCAACATTCAAAGAGCTTTCTGCAGGGCCAGCTTCATTCTTTCACTGTATTAATTTGGCTGCTGCCTGAGATTGTCTATACAGTACCCCCCACACACACACACACACAAAGCAGTATATTTGTTGTTGGTATGGCCCTTTAYGAAGTCAGATCAGGTATAGCTGTATCTATATCTTAACCCAATTCAGTTACTTGTGAGTGRCTTATTTCCGTGCTAGGGTGCAAGATCTATATAGTTTCTATTTATTTCTTCCTTCTTATGAGCTTCTGCCATGTTTCAGGAGGACATTCCCCTCCATACATACTCCCTCATGGGGATTAGTATTAAATCTCTTTATTGCACTGTATCTACAAATTTTTTTCTTGTAGTGATTGGCTTAATTTTTTGTTCTTGGCCAGCAAACATAGGTTTGTTTTCTCCAAGCAGTTTTAAATTTCATATAAGTTCCATGAATTTTCATTGCTAGTTAATAATGTGAAGAAGAAAAATATATTGATYGTCTGTTTTCAGTCTAGTTCGGATTTCCTCTCATGGACTAGTGTTATGTGATCATTTTAAAAACCTGTTGAAGAATTCTCRATAACTTGTAAGCTCTAGCAGCTCAAAAATTTAAATCTATTCTAATAGCTTTACTTATCTTGATTTCCTTCTCATTTTATGATAGTTTGAGAACTTCATTTCGGCACACACCAACTTTGAAAATTCAGCTAGTCTCATAGTAGGTGAGAACTTCTGGAACAGGGCAGGATAGCTGCCTGCAGTTACRAAACAAGGTTGATAAGCCAGGTGCYTATAACATAGTGCAGAATAGTATAAATTAGAATAAGTGTCCTAGTTTTGTAGCAGTGTAACCACAGCAGTGTGTTATATGTTGATGTGGTTTAAGTTCCCTTTGCAGGTTCAAAGTGGTTTAAAATTTTGATGAATAAGTCTGTTTCTTTTCTGTAGGGCTTATGCTAGATCAGATATCTGCTGTTGTGGATCAAGTTTGCGTWGCTAGCTGATCCAGCAGGGGTAAGCTTGGAACAAGTGGAATAGCAGAAATTTTAAAGGCAATGGCCATATTGAGACTTAAATAATGTTGCTCAACAGTTTTCTTGTGAAATTTGGTCAGACTTATAGGAGGGGAACTTGCAGTATCATCTGAGGTGAATTTCTTTTTAAATAGTTTAATTCATTTATTCATATGTATTGCATGATATATTTATTCCAGTTGCTACATAATGCAGCTGTAGATTCAAGCTCTGAATTGATAAAATCATTTCTGAGGCATTAACGGTGTTTTCTCCCTTAATCAATGTAAAAGGGAGTCCATTAAATCTCTTTAGGTTTTTAATCTTCTTCCACATTTGTGAATATTATCTAGCTTGTCTGTTGGTTTATTCACATACACACTTGTGCAGTTCAGCAYCAGTGAGGATTTTAAGCATGTGCAAGTAATATAACAAAGTCCCTGTCCTCAGTTTCCTCAGATCCTGCCATTTCTGCCTATGGAGGATAGTGGAAGATGATGGTTATTCAAGAATATAGACCAGTATTTCTAAAAGAAAACAGGACATTTGTTCCATGGTTGTAAGGGTTAGCTTATTGTAAGTCTTGAGTGTTAAAGGATGGTAAAATACCTAGTTGGCTGACTTCTCTAACAGAAACAGATCTAAAATATATTTTTGTATACTGGCATTTCCTTAGGCCTTAACTTGAACTAGCTATCACAACTCTTTTATTGTACCTATAGCACAGAGGAGAAAAGGTGGGGGGGAAGTATCAAATCTGATTAGTTTCTAAGGAAACTTGTCAACCAAAATTTCTTATCAGAGTATTTACTGGTTTACCTTTATCTCTTTCCAAAAATTAAAAATTAGATGGGATGTCCAAAAGCTAAAGGTAATCTATAAAATGTGTTGTACAGTTTGCCATTTCAGATGTTCAGTATATGGAGTTTTTTCAACTTTTTGATTTGCAGATCCCTYAAGAAATCATGACTTAGTCTTTCTTTTGATGGAAAATTTGACTTAAGAGGTTTCTTCAACTAAAAAAGGCTGTATGTATTTATTAGGAGTAGGGAGTATTTAACTTAGAGTAATTTACAGTGTAGTCCTATAGACAGTTGCARTAGCCAAATTTTGCAGCAGAAGCTTCTGCGTATTTTCTAAAACTAAATGGARCTTCACTGTTATCTTAAAGTTTGCCTTAGTAATTGGATCTTAGATTGAAAACCRTTATGGTAGAGGATATTTTTAGATTTTCACTTCTCATGAATCTGAAGGAATATCTCAGAACTATACAGTTGTGATTGTACACTTCAAAACTAACTTGAATTAGATTTTTTTGACACTTACAATTCTAACTATTTTCACTGTGTGGTATCTCWTGAAATTGGACTCTAATTTGTTGCCATCCACGAAGGTATACCTATTAGAATTAACGTGCTTTTTAACAGCTAAACCTCAACAATTGCCCATTGTGATTACTCATCRTGTTCTAAATTTTCTATGATTAGGTCAAGAATGAAGAACAAATTAAGATGATAATGGATAATTTTTGATGACTTGTTCATTTACACAGCTTTCAATATCTGATTTTTTTTTTTAATTCAAGACATGCTAGAAGACACTAACTCAAACTGATTTGTAAACATAATTGTGCCTGAGACTGAAGTGAGAAATCTTGGTAAGATTTCTCCTTAGTGAAATCTTACCTTAGTGAAGAGGTAGTGCTATTATCAAATAAAATTACTTCTACTAGATCAAGTTGCTTATGTAATAATTATATCACTAATGTTAAAGCATTTTAACCTTCTCTGAAGTAAAAACTTGCGTCTGATTCATACCTCTGGAAGCGGAGTTTCTAGAGCTCTGCTTGCATAAGTATTCAAAATTCTCTATATAAATATTTTGTTATAGTCAGTAGCATGAAGAACGTTTCATGGCGGTTTTTACGAGTCTGTGATACATTGTGTGTTTGTATTTGGTAAAGCTACAATAACTGACAAGTAGAACTGTATTAAACAATCATGTRTAATTTCTTCAAAGACTATTTTTTCTTTTCTACTTTTTATTTTATTTAAATTTATTTAAAAATAGTAGTTTTCCTTTCTTATCCAAATAATGAGATACTGGGATTGATCTCTGAAGAGTTTGGATGATRGTTTTATACTAGCATGTCTACTTACAGTTATTTTTCCCTGGATAAAACACAATATACATAGTCCGACTTAAAATGGAAAGGRCTTTGTCCTAGTATATTGAATATCCCAGGGAAAAGCTACCTTTGATCTTTATTGGGAGGAATTTCCTCTGCAYTGCCTGTTGTTCTGTGTGTATGCTAATCAAAAATAATCTTCTAGTAGCTAGTTATTACTCTGATCAGTTYAAATTGTGGTAACAGTCTTGTTGCAGGTTACAAATACTCTTCTATGTAAGTGAACATTTATGCTTGTAGATGCAAAGTGTATTTGCCTTTTACAAATATGATACCATTATTACTACTTCTTGAATTTCAAGGAACAAAAATGGACTTCCTSGTCTTCATGTGCTCTATTTGGTTAATTGTTAGTATTTGCTAGTATGATTTCTATCATCTTATAGAAAATATGGCAGTTTATTGGCTATTTTACCAACAAGTGATTTTTTTTTTTTCATTTTTAAATAATAGGTTCCAGGAGATTTGTCTTAGTGATGTTTCTTGAGCATTTCCATCAGGAAGTAGAGTTGCTTGGTTTTTCTATGCTAAAATATTCTATCAGCTAAAAACTAATTTGCTGTAATACTCATGTAAAGATCACTTAATATATTCTTGTAAAGGATTGTAATTTTTCTGTTTAATTCATGTATTGTGAAATGCTGATTAATGTGAACCTTGTAAGTGTACATTGAGATAAGCTGATAAAAAGTAACTATTTTTATCATAATGCCAAATGAAGCTTACTTTTTAGCCTGTATGCTGGTGGAAAGGACTGTAGCACTTTGTTTTGAGGGTATGTTGCATTTTGTTCCTTATATGGTTATACTTAACTTTCAGTGAAAGAGCAAGATAATTATGATAAGAGAACATAAACTGTGAGCAGAAATCTTCATGTAATGCAGTTGACCATTCTGGGAATAAGACGGAGATTAAAATTCTCTTCCTCTAAAATGAAGCAATATGTTAAAAGATTGTATGTGTTCATGGGCAAACCTGATGACAAACCTGATTTGTAACTTTGCAGATGTAATTAAAGCAATTGCATTTGTATTTTATTATTATATGATTGAAAATTTTAATCATTAATATACAGCATTAGCTACATTTTTGTATTTTAAAATTGTATTTGATTAATGGATTAAAWTTTTTCTTAGCTTTGAGTATCGAATATAATTCTAAGCTTTTTGGTTTTTGTTTTCCACTGGCTGAGATGAGAGACGGGAACTGCATGCAGGCTCTCCTTTACTATCTTGTCTGTCTCCCAGCATTTTATTAGCATGAGGAGATATGAAGAGCCTAAGCCTGTTCTATTTGTCTTTTCTGTGCACCTGTGGCACTGGTCTTTGCCTTATCATGGTAGGTGAGAACCTTACTGGAGTTTTTTCTTCCTGCTTGTCAAAGCTTCTCTTGTTATGCTGTTCTGATATTTCTGAAATGTTAAACCACCGGTAATTATTTTCCATTATGCCTATTCACTGGGAATGCTTTTAGCAAAAAGGAATTACTGACTAAAAAGAAAGGTGTTTTATTTCAGCATACCAAAATAGGAAGTGTTAAAAAAAAATCCATATACAGGAGACTGTTCATAACAATGTATATCATGACAGCAAAGTGTCTTCCTATTACAATGTCAGCTCAATCTTTTTCTAGAACAGGAACAATTCAGCTAAAGCATACTTCTCCTTTTCAGCAGTTTTCCCCTGCAGGATTTGGTTTTGATTATTCTTTGCCAAATAACTTAAACCTAGATTTTTATCTTCTATTAAAGAAACTAAAGACATAATTTGTTTTCCTAACAAATTTGACTTTTTTTTTTTCGGCTGGAAAAGTAATTCTCTTTCTGAATGCTTTAGTTTAAAATACTTCAGCTCAGTATACTGGAGTAGAGCTATTTGATGGTGTTCCACGTTCCCCAGGTGAGCTGCACAGGCTGAGCTCAGCACTTCCCTTGCTGCTTGCTCTCCCTGCTAGTTTTCCTGCTGAATGAAGCCAGTGTGTTGCCTGCAGGGACATACCCTTTTCACCCCTTTGTTGTGCAAATACATCCCTTAGAGAAGCACAATATTTGAGGTTGTAAAGTGTTACTCCATTATTTTTTGGAAGACGGACTTATTCTTAGGAGGTAAGCCTCCCCTACTGACTGCCTCCAGATAAAGCGTAGGGAAGGACGGGATGTGCGTGGTTAGCCGCCTCGTGTGTTACACGTGTGAGGAGTTGGGGCAGGCATACCCTTGTTCAGCTTTGGGCGTTCTTCAGCGTGGCTCTGCCAGGTGGCAGGTGGGTGCCATGACTCTGCTGATGGTATCACATCCTGCATGCTTGCCAGCCCTGGGGTTTCCACTCGCCCACCTGGACAGTATTTTCAGTTAACTATCTCACATGCCTTTTTCTTCTCCCCTTGTTATCCCAGATAATCTCATGGACTGATAGGTTAGAGACCTCTATCAGAAATCCATCTTTACTTGCTATTATGTGCTGTTTATATTTTCTGTAGAAGTCAGTTCTRTTACCTCAGAAACTCCAATACATTGTAAAATAACTCCTCCAAAATTCATCTGACCTAGTGTGAGCAGTGAGCTAGTGTATCTAGGTCAGTAGTGCTGCTGTGGCATTTAATGGAAAGTACAGATCCAGTTGCTGCCCAGTATTCCTTAAGCCTTGGCGCAGGAGCAGCTGTGCCTCGGGGCAGAGACTTGCGCAAGGTTCCTGTGGCACTGCCAGCTTTACGGTGCAAGTGCAAGAGGGGGAGCTATGCTTGGACCTCACCCAGCTTGGCTGTGCTCAAGCCTTTCTAGGCTGGCAGCAGAAGTAAACAGCTGTACCCATAATGAAGGGAGAGGAAAGGGAGCAGCTCTTGCATCTCTTCCTTTTCTGCTACTTGAAAGCTCTGTTTCAGCAGGGAGCTGTGGCAGTGCCACATCAGCAGGGACTGGGCTTTCCACATAGCTGGGACTTGGCAAGGTGAAGCTTCAACACTGATGGTTCACTGATGCCTGTGAAGCCAGTTTGCCTAGGATGCATCTCAGCCAAAGTGATTCAGCACTGTTGTCCTCTTACTTTAACAATACAAAATCACTGCTTTGTCTGCACCTTGTACTTTAAATGCAACATAGTATAGCAAAGTAGTGGTGTAATGTGTTTTGTTATATTATTCAAGCTATACATTTATTTAGCTGTAAATAGCCAACTCGAAGTTCTGCAACATGTATAGTCTGCTATTGATTCTTTTCCTTAAGCATTCATCTGGCTAGTCTACCCAGTTCTCAGTGAAGATGTAGATTCTACTTCTTCCAGGTGCAGTATGATACCTAAGGTTTAAAATGAAAACAGTCTTTATCTCCAGTTTGAATAGGGTGAAGATGATGATTTCAGCACCCAAACTGACTTGGTTTAGTCATGACAGCACTAAGCTTAACATGGGCTAATTTATCTTTCCAAGAAGAAAGGTGAGCTACRTGTGAGGGAGACCAGTTGATTAGGTATGTCGGACCAAGCGTGTTGTGAGGAGGATAGTGAGAAGACCTGCGGCAGGTATTTTTGAGACAGGAAGGGGGATCAGGAAAAGGAATTAATGGTAGAAGGAACCAGCCGTGACATGAACTAATGCTTCTTGGCACATCAGATGGTTTTTTCAACAAGTTTCTGGCTGCTCTGGCAAATATGCTTGTGTGTATTATGACTGGAGTATTTATTTTATCAGTTGGGGGAGGGCTTTGCCTTTAAGACATACTGCTAGTTACGTGGAAGCACATTTGTTGCATACAACTTTGGGTACTTCAGTAATGATGGTGAGGTTGACTTGACCTGAAAAATTAGTTGTTCTGATGTTACCTGCCTTGCAAGAGAAATTGGAAGTTGCACTTTGAACACGCAAAAGTGCAAGAGGAGAAAGAATTGTGTTCCTACTTTTGCCACAATGAAGCTATATAAGACTGAGTCACTTAGAAATACCAATGAACCAACACTTTTTTTTTTTTTTTGGTATGTTCTCAGTTTATGTTTAACTTTAGACTGGAATCTGATTTCAAAAAATTATTTGAGGAAACTTCCACCTACGAGTGAAATAATTTGGAGCAGGGCTTAGCATTATGCTGAACAAAGTGCAAGGTGTTCTGAAAAGTCAGATCTGAAGACTTTAACGCTGTGTATTCAAAGTTTATGTTTACTTTTGAACTTAATCACTCTAACTGTGGTTCCCGATGTGTGAAACCAGGAAACCTGGATCGCAACTATCCATTTTGTAGAGGTTCTGTAAAAAGAAGAGTTCTTACTGTGCTGCTAAGCGCTGTAGAACAGCCTATAGGGAATTACTGAATGCGTCTTCAAAGTAGTGCAATAAATAAGACCAGAACCTGCAAATAAACAGCGAGATTTTAACCTAAGTACTAAACGGAGACTCATTCAGGAATAATAACCTGTTTCTTTGTCTGTTTGACAAAGCATACTCAGAGGAAAAGTTCAGGTGGCTAAAGACTATCATAGTATTGAGATACATAGATATCTGTATCAACCAGACGAACTAGGGTTGCTGGACACTTTAGTTCTGGTACTGTAGAACTTAGCTTGAGTTRGCAAGTTTTGTATTCTCTAAAGCTTTTCAAGTAGGTATAGATGCTTTAATCAATCTGAATCCAAATGTTTGTGTTTCCTTCTAGTGCTGGCCTATTATGTAGAGAAGATGTTGCAAGACCTTAAGGGACCCATAAGACCTAAACTTAACTATTAAAAAAAGGAATTTGTTARTAGATTCCTCTAATTTTCTGACACAATGCACAATTTATACTTTTCTTAGGTTTAAATGGTTTACTTTCTGTGATGTTAGTCACAGCAGAATTTGACTGTCAGGTGCTGAGATTGCTTTTATTCCCACTGACAGATTTTTTTTTTTGACAGCCATGTGGAATTTGTTCTTTGTTAGTGTGGCAGTAGTTCTAATGTAATTAAAGTTATTCTTCTGCAGAGCTACGTAGAAATTTATTTCATAAGGAAGGGAAAGATGCTAAGATACTTGGTATAATAGTTTAATATTCAAATTCTTTAGGAACATGTTCTCTGTTTTGAGTTCTGTCACTATTTAAGCATTTATTTTCTCWTTTTTTTTTCTAATAAGAAGGTGGATGTGTACTCCAATACTCCAACAGACATGAAATTACCAAGATTGTGTGCATTCTGTTTTCATATTTTTCTGAAATGAAAAATGTTGAGGTCAGATTAGAACCTTATGCTGCTTACTGAATTTGTTGAATGTTTTGTAATTAGGAATTAAATTCTATAGTGTATTATAACCGCAGTACCATGAACTGCACTTGTTTTGCTTTCACTTTGCTAGCTAGTATGTAACTTAGTAAATTCTCTGTTAAGTGGGTAATGTACTGATGTTAGTGGCTGGAATCAGAAGATAATGTAGAGAAACATTTATCCATACTTACATGCCCTAAAATAGCAAAAAAGGGAAAAAGCTGGAATCAGAAGATAATGTAGAGAAACATTTATCCATACTTACATGCCCTAAAATAGCAAAAAAGGGAAAAGGAAGCATAGGATTTGGGGTGGTTAGACTTGCATAAAATGGGGACAGAACTGCTCTTCTTTGAAGTTGTTGCAAAGCAGTTATATTTGTTTGTTTTTGTGTGCACAGCTGATTGTCAAACAAAGCTCTCAGGCAATTGGTGGGAAAGGGAAAGAGCTATAGGACTTTCTTCCTGACATGCAGGGAAGGTAAAAATACTACCTTTTGGGGAGTCAAGGGTAGGAATTTTTTGCCATATCTGTTCACTGATCTTGCTGGAATGCTCTGTGTGTGTGTGTGTGTGTGTGTGTGTGTGTGGTGTTTTGTTTTTAACTTTAGTCATGCTTTCATTATGGTCATCTGTCTACTTAAAAAGTTAGAGGCAGACTTTTAGAAAACACAATGAAGTTTCAATTGCACAGAACATTTGCTTAGCCTTTGATTTACAGTTACTGAAATGATGTCAGCTCTCTAAGATATTTTCTGCTTTTCAGATGTCTTTTTTTTCCCTTCCCTTAAGATCGCACTGGAAGCATCAGTACTCTTGATTCCTTAGATTTTGCAAGATACTCTGATGATGGCAATAGGGAAGCAGAAGAAAGAGTAGCAGGTAAGTTTTTATATGGCTTAGGAGTCATAGAACACTTAACTTTACCATTTGATTTGTTGTTTTTAGCAGTAGTATATTTAAATGATCATTCCTGAAGATGAGAAGACTTTGCTTTGGTGGTTTAATTAGTCACTTTGTGACATATCATATTCCAGATCCATCTACTACTAGAGCATTACTGTCGAGTGCCGCCCCTCCCCCCCCCCAAAAAAAAAATATAAAAGCACAATATCTTTCTAAATAGCAAATATTCAGGTACATGGTACTTGTATATGGTTTTGCATTTCATCAGCCCGGTAGCAACCAGTATACTTAAAATAGTGCCCACTTGTTTTGACAATAGAATGATGTTTTGATACTGCTTACTGGCCACTACTATTTGGCTGAGACATGTTCAACACATGCTCTACAGTAGYCTGTGACCCAGGTAAGTAGCTTTACAGTATACAGAGCTCTAGTGAATCATCTGTTAAGCGTAGCCTATGTGTGGATCAAACAAGAATTATTCAAATCTAGAGTAAATCTGGGGTTTTCTCAGCTCCACAGATCTTTTCTTTTACAAATCTAAACTATACTTTTCTTCTCTCCTTTTGATTTCTGGGTTGTATAATGTTTCAGGGAAGTAACAGGGATTTTTTTCTCTTACAGTTGTTCTTAAACCCTATCAATGGGGAGTTTTCACTTCAGWTTTATGATCATCTCACCAAAGGCGGAGACTGTTTTTCTTTTACATTTGATTATAACTTAGTTTGCATGTGAACCATGATACTCTAATTCAGGCTCTTTCCTAAATTCAGAAGTTAAGCTGAGTGTTGGAGAAATCTCATTTTTATTTCCTGGCCATTGTTGCTCAGGCAAATGACTGAGTGAATTTAGGAACATAAAATATATTAAGGTTTTTTGATGCCTTGGCATAGAACAGTAGGTATTTGTGCTTTCATTTATACAGAAACTTATAAATTCTTAATATTATTTAATTAATATCTTTTGCAATATATGTAGTCAAAGTTCCAGTTTCAAGGAGGGAAGTAATTCTAAATAAACAACTGATGTTCTATGTAAAGTGTATTTAAAGAACTGAAGTGTTCCTAAATCATGTCTTGGTCTACAAGGCAGAAGCAAGGAGATTTCAGATTTTTAAAAATTTTCTCCTTGTCTTGATAGATTTTTTTTCCTCTTTATGGTCAATCCTTCTTGGCAAACATATTCTTGATAGAGCTAATTTGATCTTTGCTGGCAGCTTTCTGTGTTGGAAAAGAGCTGTTTTAATATCAATAAGAGAATTGACATCCATCTTCTGAGGGAACCTGACAAAATATTGACTGCTGCCAAAATGAAAAAATTATATGCTGAAATTAAATACATGAATAATACATAAATATGTGATAAGAGAATTTTGAGGTCCACAATGTGGTGTTTGTCCACTCTGTTGTATGTAATAAAGAAGCAAATTATATGGCAGGATATCTGCTCATTTAAAGAGGTTTTTCTATGAGCTGTTCAAAAAGTGACTTGAACCAAATAAGCTTGGATATTATTTCTAGATGTTTGTAAAGACTGGAAGTTTTCCAAAGTAATCTACTCAATTCAATTATAGCTGCTTCAAAATCTCTTACCTGAATTCTGAATAAAATCATCTACCTAAGCAATAAGCTGACTTTCACAAAAGTTACTGCAGAAAAATCTTCAATGTACACATAAGACATTATTTCAACAAAAGCTTCAAAAACTTTGCGTTTTCAATTCCTTCTTTGAACAAAATCTGGCTTATGACTTCTGCTTCTGAAGTAGTCCTTAACTGCAAATATACTTTGAAACTTAACTAGAAGTTCATCTTGCTTATTTCTTCTCTTATGCTTTTTTTCCAGCAAAGTGGAGCTTTGCTTAGGAGCTAAAATTATAATCTGTTGAAAAAGCTTGAGGCCATCATCTAATAGTCATGTTTTCTTTTGATATTTCTCAGAGTGGATTTTTTGTTCTTTTTTGTTTGTTTTTGTAAATATCTTTTCTTTCATGTTATCTTTTGTCTTTTATAGATTTCTTTAGACAGAACCCATTTCTAAATTGATTTCCTAGTGAAATGAAGGATAGTAAATCAATACACGTCAGTCACTAAAAGAAACTGCTTCTGAGCTGGAAGGTCTTTAAAACCAAAATTATAGCATATCCAGTTACTAGCACTTTTTTTTAGTAGTGTTGGAAAGCACCAGGTAATGTTGGAAAGCACCAAATCAAAAACACGCATATCTAATATCTGAAGGCGTTATATTTCTGTTTTGGTCATTATGGATGATGTTACACTTAGTTGTCAGATTTCTTAATTTGTTGATCTAAAAAATCCAGAAAATGACTAAAAAGATACTTGTTTCAAATGAATTTCAGTATTTGAAATCTACTAGTCTAGTTCATTCCAGGTGCTGTTAAAATGCCTAGAAGGAAAAAAAAAAAAAATTGGGAAGAGTTGACTGAAGTATGTAACTTGGGAAATCTGATCAGAGGAAGCTAAGTGAGTCTCTTCTATAGTGTTATAATCAACTGGACTGAACAGATGCAAGTCACAAAATCAAGTCAGGATGTGAACGAATGTGACAAAACTAGTTGCAATTTAGATTATAGTAATTTTTTTCTTATCTATCTGATTTTAATACAAAAGTTGAGCTGTGTAATAAATTGCATAAAAATTATAAACCACAGGGTTTCAAAATGCATGCTTAGAGCTTGCAATATCCTAGCCTAAAACAACTTGTTCTCGAAGACTTGTTAGTCTTAAATGTACATTAAGTGCTGAAATAGTTGGTATTAGTCAGTGCTGAAGAATTTATTAGGTTTATTAAATGTCCTCCAACTATACATTTTCATAAAATAAGTAATGAATTTCCATTCAGTAGGAACTTCTTCTGTTCCTACCAGACAAGAGTACACCTAATTTGAACTGAAATACCCACAAAGTTCTGTATTAATAGGACACCTGGCATTCAAAGAGCTGATGCATCTGCCATATGATAAATCACTTGCCAACACTGTGTTCCGTTTGTTCATCTTGGAAGCAGGTCTGGTTTTCAGTTGCCATGTACTGAATTAAGCCCTGCTAAGCAGTTGTATACCTCCTTGAATTCCTTCCAGGTTGGTAGTCTCCACAGGTTGAACCCAGAGGCCGGTTTGTTRTAGTTCAGGTCTCTCTATGGCTAATCCTATCTTACTAGCTTACAAGCATTAATAAGGCTAATGAGCCAAGTCTTCGCTTCCTACTTTTAGAGTGATAACCGATTCTCTAAAGAATTGTTCATGAAGCCACATGCAGATCAGAACTTCTCTGTAGCTTGACGGTCATCTTCAGTGTTGTATTACAACATTCTGGTTCCTTTTTTAGGGTCGGGTTTTTTGGTTGGTTGGTTTTTGTCCTGAAACGTTTCATGCGGCCTGTAAATGTAGTCACTTCTTTTCTTTTGGGGGGGGCTTGCATCAAGAAAGTGAGAATTAGGAAACATCAGGTACTGAGGTATATTGTTATATATTTTGCTATCTCTAGTCAAGAATTCAGATTTCTCCTAATTAACTCATTACATATATGCAAATCCCTCAAACATAAAGAAATATTGTACAAGTTTTGGGGCGCATAATTTAAGACCTTTAGAGTTTTATACTTAATATACAAGGAAGAACTTGAAAATGGCAGTTAAAAAAACAGTCAAGCAAACAAATTGTTACAGATTATGTTTTAATTCAGGGAAAGTTATATAAACACAAGAGGCTCTTATACTTAGCTGTCCTTTAGAGAACTGTGCTTTTGTAAGAAAATGACAGGATGCCATTAGTAGCTTCATAATGCAGAGTTACCTTTATTCTACTGCCTGAAATATGTAGAAGGCTGACATGGTAATTCCTATGTAGAATGTAAAATTCCAGTAAAATTGGAAAAAATACTGYTTATACGAAAGTAAATACTGAAAATCAGAAAAAGTACAGTTTATTCTTCCAACTTCTTTGCTTGCCCCAACAATATATTGTTGCTCCTATATTAGTTTCAAATTGTTCAATATCCCAAATTCCAAATTTTTCTTTGTAATGAACTTATCCACAGTTTAACAACTCAGGTCATTAATAAATGCGGGTTAATAGGCTAATATTTGAAAAAGCTTGATTTTTGAATTTCTAAGCTGAGCATGTAAGCCACTTGCTCTTCATATGCACTTCTCTTTCAAAGTTTTATCATATTACCTGTGTAAAAACTGAAGTATTTAAAAATAGCTAATCTGAAAATCTTGGTCTAATCCTTAGTTGATTGCTTGAAAGATTCAACTCTTTTTAATCATTGACCTGGTAAAGGCTCAGTGCTTTTTTCAAATTCATAGCTGTAATGATTTAAGTTTTTTATAAGAAGAAAAAGCAAATGACCCGTTTAAATTCAGAAGGAACATTTTTTTTCTTCCTTAAGACAAGATAGTTTGTATAGTAACATCCTTTTCTTATAGGAATATTATTGAACCTCTCTGCTCTAAATTTCTGTTCTCTATTTTCCTGATGGAGGGGAGGATAAATGCAGTTTTTTCTCTGCTAGGCAGTCTGCAACAAAACTCTTCTATGCATTGTTCTTAAGGAGCATTAGCTCCTCTCACCAAGTACTATAGAGTTACACAAGTTATCAGTTCAGTCAAACATGAAGTTAAAATTGAGTGGGCTTTTTCAATGCATTTGAACGGTTAACTTTCTGAATGTATGTAAGCTTTATGACAATGAGAGAAAGACCCTGTCATTTGTTTTAAAAGGCAGTGCTTGATAATGGTTACAAAGAAAGGAGTTGATTTTTTTTTTAAAAAAAGAGGGCATCAGATCATCAACAAATGAAGATTGCTAATATTGATGTCGTAAGTATAAAAGGAGTTAAAAAATGATTGCATATTTTGACAGAAGATTGCGCTTCGTTRTAACTTCTAAAATAAAGAACTTTTAGATCATATTCCCAGTAGAAATTTTAAATAATAAGTAACGATCTACAGCTATATATACTTAAGTAAAGAAACTGAAAACAAACTTATTCAAATGAAAGCTAAATTTGTGACTTTAAAGATTAATGAGGTTTGTATAATGGCAATTAGAATGGTTGAAGTGATCACAATAGAAAATAAGGTACAATTCTAATGGTACTGTTTTGTGGTGATTTGGCTGTTGTGATAAGCTATAAAGTAACTTCTCAAATATACTGTGTTCAGAGTCTTCTACTATATACAGAGAAACATGCAGCAGAGTAATCTACTTTTAAGGATGAATGGGTAAAGTCATAATGGCTTCTGACAATTTTCAGCATCCTCACTGAAAATTAATTTTTGCCGTCTGACATGGGTTTGTCTGACGTGTTTTTTGGCTTTCTACGCTTCAGTCATGTCTTATTCCTRTTTTTCTTAATGAGATTCCTGAGTTCTTCTCATTTCTGTTTTTTCTAGTTTTTGTTTCATTTTGTTCTACATTTATATCATTCTGATGCAGGGCACTCCTGATCTGCAACAGTTCTGGTCTTTGATAATATCATTAGAGAATCAGATGCTAASATAGTCATTTTCATCAAAAGAATTACTTAATTTGAATTCTTTACAATTTTAAAAAAGTCACAAATCAGTAGTTTACAATTTAGAGTCTTAACTGTGAATTAGTAATTCAAATATAAGGAAGTATTGAAATGATTAGATGCTTTACTGCAAGAACATTTTCTRACTTTGTTGCACAGAAGTATTTGCAGATCAGCATTGCTGAATACTGGAGAGAGATTTTACATATTTTATTCATCGTATCCTCAGTTGTGCTTTCATATCACTGCAGTAAAATTCTGTGCATCAAACAAGGTACTTTCATGTAGAAAATGTGATGTACTGTAGTTACTTCTTCAGTTTTTATGGATAAATGCAAACTGAGTGAATGATTTTTTTCCCATGCATGTTAATGACCCAAAGATTCTTACAGTTCAGAAAGAAAACAGATCTATTTGTAGTTTTTAATAGCATATCTCACAATATTTCTGAATGTGCGTTATCCTCTGTAAGTCTTTCAAAATAACCTGTTAAATGATTAAACATCAGTGATTAAAAATCTGGTGAATATATGCTTATTAAAAGCAGTTACAACAATTTTAGCTTTGTCTGGCAATCAAAGTTAAGTAAATGTTAGATAATTATTTAGAATAGCTTAACTAACTGCAGTATGTGGCAGTATGTGTCTTTYCTAACTGATTGCAAGAATCATTCCTTTGGTAACTGAATTTTAGAATTTGTTTAGAGTAATCTGAGAATTAATGATATTCATGGAAATTCCTTAAATAGGCTCCCTCAAAATGTAAATGGCTATAAAAAGCATCTCATAAGTGCTTTGTAAAGGTACAGGGTTTTTAAATTTGAAGCTGCAGTGCATATGTGATCTCAAAATCAAACCATGTGAGATTCTAGTGAGGAGAAAATAGTTCTGGGCCTTTATAGTAGAAACACTAGAACATGAGAAGCTCATAACGATGATTTGGAGGATAGCTAAAATTTCCTATTTCTGAATCTCTAAAGCTAATTCTAGATGATGGAAAGTGTTGTATAGATCAAGACTCACTGGAAACTTCTGAGGATAATAGAACAAAACATTGTTGTTGCAAGCTTCTTCTAAATACTATGAAAGTGCATATTGTGCATCCCTAAATGTATTCAGCTGAATTCAAAATCTCTGTTGACTCTAGAGCATTCCTGAAAATTTGTAACAAGAAATAAAACAAGAAATTTTTTAAAGGAGGTTTAGTAATTCTTAGTAATGAAATACGTTATGTTTCAAGTCATGCCCTAATACTCAGTAGTAAAATTGCAGTGCACAATTTTCTTTTTGAAAGAAATTTGGTAGTCTAGGTAGGGCAGTGCTTTCACTTTTTCAGCTTTGTTACATGGAGACAGCGTCCAGTGCCACCAGCATGTATTTGCCTTATTAAAAGTTGTATGCTTGGATTCTCTGTGTACTCTCACCCACCCACCCAAAGAAATTAAAACATTTACAGTATCTGTTGAGAGTAAGAGTCAACTTTTCCAACTTTGTGTTGGAAATCACAAAATTTTTTCAGTAATAGGCAAAATTTAAAGAAAAGAAAAGGAAGAAACAACCACACAGCAAGTCCTTGTCAGACAGCTTGAAATTTTGATTTAGCTAACTTAAGACCAATAAAACTATGGAAAATATTCACCAGTTTGCTTTCAGATCAACTCTGCTGCATGCGTTCATGAGTTCCATAAAGACTGCATGCTTTCTGTTTAATACAAATTGTATATTTCTTTTCACACCCATCCTTGCTTTTTATATTTTATTTTTGTTTCCCTTGCCTTGGTTGGATGCCTGTGTGTGTTTAATCCAAATCCCTGTCCAGTCCTGGAGTTTGAACTACGGAAAGCCAAGGAGACCATTCAGGCCCTCCGAGCCAACCTGACTCAGGCTGCAGGTGGTGTACACAAACCTTTACTTAAGTTTCTACTTTGAACAATGTAATTTGAACAAAGTAGTTGAGCTCATCCTATTTGAAAGAGTAGATTTAGTTACTTTTTTTTTTTTTTTTTTTTTTTTTTTTCTCCCCAGAAAATGAGGTTCCTTTGCAGGAACGAAGAAATTATAAATCAAGTCCTGAAATTCAGGTAAGTAGCTGCTGATGAACAAAGTTCTTTGTGACCTTCAATACAGATATGCTCTGCTAGTCATAGTATGCTGAAGGAAGATGAACCTAAGATACAGGATGCTGTTTTCTTTTTTTTTTCTTTTTTCTTTTTTTTTTTTTTTTTTTCCAGGAGCCGATCAGACCTCTTGAGAAAAGAGCTCTAAACTTCCTAGTTAATGAGTTTTTATTGAAGAATAGTTATAAGCTTACGTCAATAACATTTTCAGATGAAAATCATGATCAGGTAAGGTTTCCTTGTATCATTTTACGTGCCTGTCTTCCATGTTCCAATCTTGTAAGCTTAAGTGAACTTAAAGGATGCTTTACGTTCATGCAATTCACTTTACACATACAAGTGTTTTACGCGTTAAATGTGTTAGTTAACGTTTTTATATATAAAGCATGACTTGAAAGCACAGGAGTTTGAGTTTTTTTTCCCAAAAACTTGTAGTTAAGGAAACAGAATGCATGCTCTTTTAAAGAAGCAAAACAAAGAGCTTAGAGGATGAAAATAATCTCAATTCTAATTTCACTATTCAGCTCACATATGTTAAAAAAAAAATACTGTTTCCAAATAAATATTTAATATTAAAATGTAATCATACTTTAATAATATTCAAACACTTAAAAATTTGTTCTCAAATAATTTATCAAAAGGTCGCTTCTGGTAGTTTCCCAGAGTACTACTTGTTGCTAATTTTTGTAACTGCATTTTAATTCTTTTGTTGCAAGTATTTAATTATACTGCAAGTTATATGCAAGTGTATGCTTTTCCAGGTTCTAATGTACCCCTTTCCAGTTATAACCCTTAAAGTTAAACTCACAGATCCAAATATAGTAATATTTTGAATGTCATCTTTCCCTGAAATCATACTCAGCTGATTTGTGTGGAATGATTACATATGCTCATTGCTTGTCATCCCCTGCGTATATATGAGTAAATTTAATCATCCTGTGACATTGAATATGTTCTTGGAGAAGCTCTCGCTGATGAGGTGTTGTCTTAGTTATTTCAGAGCATAGCTATACTATAATGAATTTTTGTTAAGATGGTCAGTTTTATGTCTCTGGCTTGTATTTCATGGGGAAAACATCTTCAAATGTGTAGAAGGTTCTATTTACATTACAACTGTTACTGAGTGAACAAAATAACATTCTCAGTACCCGCCATATATTCAGCACAAAACTGGAATACTATCACAAGAATTAAATGTTTTTCTGCTTGAATTTGAACCATTTCATTCTATAACTAGTACTCCTGAAGTATTTTTCTTACGATTTATATCTTAATCTGTAAAGAAAATGAGTGGTTAAATGTAATTCCTGGAATACCCATCGATAACTGAAGATAAACTATGCTTAGTTTTGTACAAATACCTGTGAGGGTACACCCCCAAAAAGAGAAAAGAAGCTAGTAATTTATTCCTACTTTTTTTGCATCCTCAAATATAAATGTTCTACGATGTGAGGCTATTAACCAAAAAAGTTTTTAAAAAATCCTTAACTCTAAACAGTGTAAACATACTACAATTAATGTATAGCATGCAGATTTTTTTGTGAATTATTAACATAATCCTTACAAAAATAATCTTCGTATATTTAAATATGCATATGTAACCAGACGTGGAAAAACATAATAAAAAGTTTGAGTATTGGGAGGGAGGAGTAAAAAAAAAAAAAAATTGTTCTTGAGATTTAATGCCTTTAAAGAAAGCATCACAACTCCTACATGACAGAGTATGCATGCTTATTTATGTACAAAAAGCACTCCTTTCTTATTTTCCCATTATGAGAAATAATCTTTTCAGTATAGGATAGTATCRTGTAGTGAGAAAATGAAGGACATGCCATGCTCATTTAAAACTGTAGGCTCCATTACTGTTTTCAGCTGTGTACAATTAATACKATTTTATGCCCAGATTTTGTTCTGAATATGCACCCATCCATCACTCATCTACAGTTATTTGACTGTCTGCTTCTTGAAACTTTTACCTGTACTTGTGAATGGGATGGGAAGAGAAAAAATATCCCCTTCAGCAGGAAGCCTTCAGCTAACTGCTACGGCTTCTGCTGTAATTTGACCAATAGTATGTCTTGATTCTAGGAAGCATTTGCATCCTAGAAAATAAATTTTGCAACGTGCGTGTTTTTTAAGTCCCTCCCTTTAATACAGTAGGGAAAGCTGCCTTAAAGGTAAAACTGCTTTGGGCCATGAAGTAATGTGTTTACTTTAGTTTCTTGCCATCTGTTCTAAGCTTCTATCTCCTTGCTACTTCASTGCAACCTTGACATGGTTATTTTGCTGTTCTTTGACATCTACAATCATATGAGGAAGAAAATGAAAATAAAAGGAAATATATTGTATACTTYTTATTCTCTTATTCTTTTCAAGGATTTTGAACTATGGGATGATGTAGGATTGAACATTCCAAAACCTCCTGACCTGTTACAACTCTATCGTGACTTCGGAAATCATCATGTTACTGCAAAAGATGTAGTGGATGTATCAGTTGGTGTAGAGGAAGATGAATTGGAGACTACCACTCCCACAGTTGGGAACGTTCCTGTATTTGAAACAACACCACAGTCAATAGAAGTAAGGGAGGTACAGAAGAAACATTTCAGGTTTTTGTGTTACTACTTAACTTCATTGTACTAAACTATTTTGTTTCTATTCTATATTTAGCAATGTTTAATAGTGCAGAAATTAGAAGATCAAATTAATGTGTTGAACAGTGAGAAATGGTCTTTGATGGAAAAAATCCAAAGGCTTGAGAGGTATGTGCTTATCAATTTACTYAAGTGCTGTTGTATGCTGGAATAAGTTCTCAGTGGTTTTCTAGCATGTGTGTTAAAACATACAGAATTCATATCTATAAAATTACTATGGGTTCTTCAAGATAGAGCAGTATTTTATTTTTAATATAGTATTTGATTTAGAGAAAGGAAGAGACTTCAGATTGCTTATTTCCCTTTTATTGCCTACATTGTTTAATTTTGTAATCAGTTCTTTCAGTGCAACTCTCCTTGCAAGTCTCCTTTACTCTTTTGAAAATGGAAGTCAGTTCTGATGTGTTTTGTTTAGCTTCTCTCTTCAATTGACTTTATTACCTGAATACTTTAAGAGTACAGCCTGCAAATCTTGTTAGAAAAGTGTTTGTCTTAATAACCTATTTCAATACAGTTTTTCTGTCTACAAAGCAAGGCTATTAGAAATGATAGCGTCTTAGAAAATCCTTTAAAAGTTGGTTGAAAATACGAGATTCTGAAAACTATTATTTCTCTAAGAGATGCACCAATACAGGATATGGGCTAATATATAACTTTTCAGAGGTTTTACTGACTTGCATTGTTACTGTTTCAAGGCCAGATAGTATGTATTAAGTTTTACACTCCGAGTAGATTTGTATCTTGGAACAATTTGTGTCTCAGACCTTGGAGTTCAGCCAGAAGTAGATTAAAAACTCTCATTATTTCATGTATTCACTCATTCTGAGTGCAACCTTTTCCCTACTGCTAATGRTTGACTAAAGCACTCTGTTAAACTAGTGCTCATTTGAACAGCCTGTTGTGATATATGTTACTTCTATTAAAGGAATTTCTGAATATATTGGAGTCAGAGAGAGAGCTGTTCAGTGTGTTGTCCTTATTTGCATACATCAGTCTTGTGATTCTAACAACTTTGGCATGACAGCTGCAAAAATATTTCATTCCTTGCTTTTCCTTTTTAGTGAAATAGATTTCCTCAAGAATGAAAACTTTGCTGTTTCAACAGCTTATGATGTAGCTCCCCACTCTTCTTTAGAACAAGTGCCTCTCTCGGCCTCAGAGGACAATGGACGGTACTTGGATATCAAGAGCTCTGAGAATGACAATAAACATGGAAACACTGAGGAAATAAGCCTTTCTGTACCAGTTGAAGTGGATTCGAGGACTTCTAAAGATGATGCACTAAATTCTATGCCCTGTAAAGAAAGAGAGAAAATGTCCTCTTGTGTTCCATCAACTAAGACTGCAGTCCACTTTGATAAACCTAATAGGTTAGTGATAAGTTTTAAACTGAAATGCAGTAATTTAAAATTATTGTAAAGAGAATAGATGCTTTCCTAAGGGTAAATGCTGCAGCGATCACAGATAATTTGTTGTGAATACAAATGGAAAACTTAATGTGCCTTTAGGGTATAGCACTGATGTTTTCATGTGTTGTTGCTAATGTTTTGAGAGAGAGTGGTCTTTAACAAATGAACGTTTTTTCAGTATTAGCTTTAAGGGTCTCTTTTTACCTCCTACTTGTTTCTAAATTCAGGTTTGTTCCTTGTGAGTAAAAACATGTTAAAATCAAAGTAGTGAATGAGAGGACAGGATATTTCCATTCTCTTTTAAGTTTTAACCTCCTAATGAAATTTGTTCCACTTTTTTTTTGTTTTTGTTTAAGTTGAAGAAACTTTTGCTTTYCTTGCCTAGATGCATGTGAGTATGTCTTTTCTTTTAGAGTATCTCTCTAATGAAGAGCTGTATTCCCCCCACCCCTTTTAATAACTAAAAAAAGGTATTTGATGACATTCTTCTATTTTGAGTTTTGCATTTGGGACAGGTTTTCAGTAGAGAACTGTGTTTCTTTTTTAATTAAAATACAATATTCAAGTTCCATTATTATTTGGAGAATAAGTGTGAGTTTTTGTATAGATGCATATACAAATTCTGTCAGCTGATGATGGATAAATTTTGACCTTAGTATGTTTTACCCAAACCTTTTTGATGAGATTAAATACAGCCTTCTCTGTACTAACTGAAAGGTGATAATTAACATTTTTAATGAGTGTAATCTCCTTAGAGATATATGAAGTACAGTGTCCCTTTCTCCTGAGAAGGCCTTCTTTGACACTACTCATCTTTTTTAAATCTCTTCCATCAGTTACGTCTAATCACAAACATATATGTTTGGCCAGCTCTATGCAACATTGCCTCTTACGCCACTTCTACTAAAATGGCCCCTTATTTCCGTTATTTTTTCAGTGTGTCGAATCTTAGCTCTGAGTGGTCTTGACCCAGTTACTCCCAACTACAGTCCTTTAAGCGTTATAGTGGAGGGGGGAATTAACATATTCAGTAGGTAAGAAATAAGCCACTTTGTAGCCAACAGGAGCAGCGTGGGTGAAAAACTTAGTAAGGATATACACAGCTCCTAAGATTGCCAGCGTGGACAAAATGCCGAAGTAGCTCACCTTATGTTCTTACTGTTGTTATTCACAGGGAAACTAGCAGCCATTCTGCTTTGTGTTTTTATGCATTTCCGTAGCGTTCCTTTGCTAAATCTTTTACTGCTGTCAATACAGACAGGAATGCTGTTCTGGAATTCTCTTCCACCTGAAAATAATACAAAGCAGAAAACTATATATGTGGTGCTCTGTCTAGACAGAAAATGAGTACAGACTAGAAATTAAAACAATGAGATCTGCACAATTAACTTTTCTTTCATACCTGAAGTATGCTATTTTCTTTAGATTTCACGCACTTCTTATACCTTGTTCTTGGGGAGCAATGGGTAGTTTTTCAGTGGTACCTTAACTATTGAAAAATTAGAACAGGAGRAAAATGTCTACTTTCTGAATGCTGTGTGTTCCAGCAATTAAACTCAAATTTCATTTCCTTGTAGTTGAACTTACAGGAGTTCAACAAAAAAGTAAAATTCAGGTTAATTTCTTCTTGGGAAAAATTTGCAATGCTTCTATTTAAACTTTCTGAGTTTGTCTGGCTTTTTTATATTTCTTCCATATTGTAACTGAACATCTAGGCTATGTAATTATAAAAATTTATACCTTTCGTACATTGATCACTATGAACTTGTACACCGTTTTTCACCTGTGGCTTGTTGCAAGCTTCATTTTGCTCAAAGTAAGTGAGAGAAGTGGAAAGAATAACTGTGAATTTTAGGTTGAAGGTTGGAGATAGGGGAGGATAGACACTAAAATTGGATGAGACCATTGACAGAGGAAGGAACTGAGTATCTCAGGGATTTTCGACTGAAATATCTAGAGGATTTGTTAAGAACTTTTGCTTAAGTATTTTGAAATTCATAGGTGAAAAAGCACTGTATGAAAGCTGGATATTATTTTGTTCAGTCTGGAGGTGCTTATTTGTAGAAGACATCATAGTTAATACGAAGTGAATTTATTCAAAGACGTATTAAAAACTAAGACTGAATCCTAAAAGGTGAGATTGTTATTACTGTAACTAGAAATTGAATTCTTGGCATAAACCTCGCCCAAATGGGAAGAATAAGTGAGCCTGCTTTCTGTGACTGCTCTCAGCACATATGTATGTGCATGCACAAAAATGAGGACATAAGAGGTGTTGGAAAAATGCCTTGTGTAACAGGCTGCAGCAGAGAGCACTAGCAGCAGTTTAAATTGAATGCATAACATACATTGATTCAATTTACTTTAGGTGTTTGGTTGAACCAGATCCAATGTATTTTTCTGTATGCAGCAGTTACTCTTACATTTTTCAATGAATTGACTTCTTTTTTTCTCAGCTATATATCAAATAAGTGATGCTTTGTTTTTATATTCATCATACCTTATTATATTTGAACACCTTGATTCCTGGAATCTGTTGGTCCTTGAAAAGACTTTATAATGATTTGTGTGCAAAAGGCCTGGAGTTTTTTCACCATTTCAATCAGGAATCACCTTCGAGACTTTTAATTTATTTCATCGAGGAGAAGATTTTGAGAATCTAAATATAGCCACTAATCATAACAGAATCCATGTTGCCCAGAGCTTGCCGTTAATTAACACACAGGGAAATTCAATGACATATGGTCATACTTAGTTTTTAGTCTTTGCAAGATGGGGATAGAATTTTCTCCTTATTTAGTTTTTTTAATTAAGATTTCAAGTGGATAAGAATTTAACAGCAGAGATATAAAACACAAGATTTAAAAGGCTTATTCTGTAATACTGCTATACTACTTTGCAACACTTTTTCTCATCCTCTCAGTGTAAATTCATCTTAGTCTTGAGTGGAACCTGCAAATTCATCACCTATAATTCAAAAATACTTTTAACACATTAAGGACTAATTTACTGTTAAGCCAGAGTTCTTCACAACTCTCTGCCATCTGTGTCTTTTAGTTTAGTGTGTTGGGGCTTTTTTTAGTGAATCCTTTCACAAAACTAAAGTGATGTGAATTAAAACAAAGTGACTTCTTTAAAATTTAAACCACATTTTCAAAAACCATACTGTCAAGAAGGAAATTTGGTTTTAATAAATGAATTTACAATACTTCTAGGAGTCATCATTTTTTATGACTCAGAAGAACAGACTCTGGTGTATTTATCCGTATCTTTCTGAGTTAGCTTAAATTGGAAGTCGGAAGTTAGATTCTTAGTATTTGCTTAGTTAAGAGACCAGGACRTACTTACTATAAGCTATGAAGTTTCAGTCTAGCAAACAAAATATATATACACAGGCTCACACAATTGTGTGTATGCAAGATTTTAAATATAGGAAATAGGAATTGCCTCCTCCCTTAAACTCATACAGTTAGAGAATTCATAAAGAAAGTGAATGACAGAGAAAATGATTATATAGAGTCAGGTGTCTCCAGTGCATGTTTTGGAGTAGGGATTGGAAGAGTATTTCTTTTCTTTTTAAGCATGGTGAATGGACAAATGTTAGATTAGGATCTAAATTCAGGGCTCGGGTTAGGCAGAGGGAGTTGAAATTGCCAGGAATAAGGATGATGCTGCGAACCCTTGCCTATTTTATGTAATGATCGGCCCAATAACTTTTTCTGAGAACATTTCTCCGAAATTATTATCCTTGAACAAGATAGTTTTGAGGCCCTTATTAGGGTTTAATGTGTACACTTAAGGCCGTGTAAACGCTTGGCCATGTTTGCTAGTACTGTGCATGACTGTGAGGTGRTGCTTCTATAGATACGCTTCAGAATTAGGCAGCAGTTGAAGGTTCGTTTTGAGGCACTATACATCTGAACTCAACAGTTCAATTCCTAAGTAGCAGTTTGGCCATCTATTTTTAATTCTGAAGCTTGTAAGTAACTGACTACTCAAATGCTTTTATTCAATGTACTGAATCGGAGCATTAAGCAGAAATACTGTTTACTTGTGATACTTCCTCCATTTGCAAAAATGTATGCTTCCTCTTGTATTACTAAAGCTTCCTTTTCTGTGTGCTTTAGTCCTATTTTTGTTTGTGTTACAGTTAATTTGTTAYATTTTTAGGAACTGAAAGTAACTTATTAATTGGGACACCCATTTTTTTTTTCTTGCTACAAACTAAAAACCCTAGGAGCAAGAGAGAATTTTAAACAAAAATTCTGCTGTATGCATCACTAAAAACATAGTGTTTGAACATCATCCTAAATAGCTGATTAAACCAGCATGAAAGGACTTAGTGTCACCTTTCTGATCTATTTCTTTCTCCTTTTCCCTTTTGAAAATACTTTAGGAAATTGTCAGCAGCTTTCCATCAAGCACTACTATCTTTCTGTCGGATGTCAGCAGACAGCCGTTTGGGATCAGAGGTATGTTTTCTAGTTGACATAAACTAGAAGATCCTTTATTCTGTGTAACTAGAATAAGTATTTTGTAAGGAGACTTATTAGAATACATAGAGAGATAAATTTATGTGCCTGAAATTTAAGATACAAGGATATGCTTTCAGATTTCGCTTAAAAGTGATGCCTGGTATGTAATTACCTATGTAATTACCAGGAGCTTTGAATCCCTACAAACAATTTCATGCTTTTGGAATTGGTTTGTGTGCTTCCAGATCCAAAACTTGCAGCTTATTGTATACATGTAAATTAAATATTTTCTTGAAATTAATCAGTCTGTTACATTTATTTTATTTTGATCAGAAAAGATATTTGAGGGCAGGTTTAGCTCAGCTGGTTAGAGCATGGTGCTGCTAATGCCAAGGTCATGGGTTTAATCCCCGTATGGGCTATGCTGAGGGTTGCGCTAGATGATCTCCAGAGGTCCCCTCCAACCTTACCATTCTATGATTTTATGTTTCTGTGCTTCGTTTTTCTAAAAAAAAAAAAAAAAAAAAATACTTGGCTTTCTAGGTGTCTCGGATTGCAGACAGTGAAAAAAGTGTCATGTTAATGTTGGGACGCTGCCTGCCTCACATTGTTCCTAATGTACTACTTGCAAAGCGAGAGGTGAGGAACTTGTGGTTTTTATTGTTAGTTTTTTTTTTCTTTCTTTCTTTTTCTTTTTTTTTTTAATCTTTGCCAGGATGTTTTCTTTTTCATTTTGAAGATACTGTCTTTATTTCTTGAAAGTCTATTACTTGCAATCATATTCTTACTTTTGTGCATGCATCTCTGCTCCTAGAGAATGGTTTTACACCTCTGTCAGGTGAGTTCAGTAAATCTGCATGATATCCTAATATTTCTTCCTTTGCTTAAGGCACCCATTAGCATTAAGCAAGACTAACTGTTACTGTAGGTCCATCTATTTGTTGTAGCACAAATGCTATTACATCAGAGAAGACCATGGTTAACATATCCCCAGGTTTTTATAAATAATATTATTTCAAATATTAAATTTGGTTTAGTTTGTCTATTGGTTTTAATAAGGATTAATGTTCAGATTCTTTTGCAGCACTTCGTACTTCAAGAAAAAGCTATTTATTATCTTTCTCTAGAAGCTCCAGGTGTCAGCCAAGACAATGTTGTTCATCAAAATCACCTATTCCTTAAAAAAAAAAAAAAAAAAAAAAAAAAAAACTAAGTAAATTTCCATAAAATTTTTCTTTAAATTTGTAATGAATCTACATAAAATTATGAAATGTGATGTTTATTTTTAATGTAAATGAAGTTGGTGTTTACATTGCACACTCTCTAATGTAAGAAAGGAAGATTGTGATTGAAGACAAAAAAATTACTGGTTTGATTTTGCTTTGTTGTGAATATTGCACATGATCAAAAGCATGTAATGAAATAATTAAGCAAAAATGCAATAGGCCTATATTTAATACTGAAAGAAGAGGTTTGAAGATGCACAGCTTGTTGAGTAAGTTTTAGTCTTTGTCTAGGGGACCTACAGTATGGTAGACTTAGTGCATTTTGCATAAACTCATTCTAAGGCTTTGAAAAAACCTTAAGAAATTTGTACTGATCCTATAATCCAAAATTTTATAGCATACAAGTAGTTATGAGCAGTTGACATAACTTCTGAGATGTACCACATCTTAAAAATCTCAAACTTCATAAAAGGTGATTTTGGTTTGTTTGTTTRTTTGTTTRTTTATTTTTATTTTCTAACTAGATGATCTGGAAATTGTTTTGTTGGTACTCTTCCAAAATAATACTGTGAATGTTCCAGGATCAGTGCTTAATTTCTGATTTCTTATTTATTCCTTTCCTTCCCTCTGCTTGGCAGGATGTGGTATTTTGGCTTCTTTTCACAGCTTGTAGCATAATCTGTGTAATGCACTTAATATTTTCATGACTTTCTAGGCTATCTCCTACTTGCTTTGTTTTACAATCTAAGTTATATATGGTTACATGCATCTTTGCCTTACATGGACCAGTAACTGAAGATTCCTCAAGTGAGAAATGTGTAACTGGATTTGTATGGGATGGTTAATGTTCTCAGAATTGAAATTTACTTTAATAAAAAGCTTTTCTCAGTTACCACACAGTGCTATCACTATTGTAACATTCATTCAGGTGTAGTAATGGAATTTGAAGCAAAATTTGGGTAGACCTTCCGTTAATTTTCATTATTATCGGTGTTACAAAAAGCGTAGTTAAGAAATAAGCTATCTTCACAAAGGTGCAGCATAAAACTGTCCTGTCCATAAAACCTTAACATTAGAGAGCTTTAACCCAATTTTACAGATAAGTGATGTAGAAGTATTAACAGAAGATCCTAACTTGAGAAAGATTCTTGACAAGTTTGGGTTGTAATAAAAGAGATCCTCAGTCTTCTCTGAAAGTATACAACGGTAGCATTGTCTTTTTTAAAATCTTACACTGTCTTGTGCTAAATAAGAGAATTAAACATAATTTCTGTGATAAATCTCTAAAGTACCTATCTGTTGTTCTTAAAGCTTTCATCATGTTGATAACAGTTGCCAAATCTTAAATTGTTATACTGTTTGTTTTGGAGAAACTGCCTTTATGGAGGCTAACAGTCTCTAAATAGATGTTGACATTTAGCAGAGATTTAGAGGCCTTTCCACCAATACCTTTTACCTTCCTAAAGTCAGTGGCAGCCTGTCTAACCCTGGTAGTAACTGCTTCAGTAGATAATACAGCTGACAGATGAACAACCGGTTGGTGGCTGATACATTTCTGAAATTACTTGTTACTTTGTGAGTTGGTGCAGTTTTGGTTGTTCTTTGATGTCTGTAATTTAGGTTCTGATGAAAGATAAGAAAGAAGGAGAATTTGGAGTGTTGAATCTGGTGGCTGAAGAGAAAATTTTAATTTTTTCTAAAAAAAGAAAAAAAACAGCTCAACAGGGTAAAATAGACAACATGTAGTATGCATTAATACTCATAAACACAGTTGATAGACATGAAAATTCTGTATATAGATATAGATATTTAATTTTATTTCTACCACAACTGTCTGATTTAGTGCAACTGCTTGGAAATTTGTATATGAGTGCACATACAAATGCATTCACATACATATACGCAGTCACATACAAATGCGCTCACATACAAAGGAGATTTCAAGCTAAACATTAATTGGAATGAAAAGTAAAAAAAAAATGCTGAGAACCTACTCTTTGGAAAAATAACTTTGGGTACATGACCTGTGATAATGTTTCTTACAGGTGATCAGCTTGGGTTAATGAAATTTCATTTGCATTGCAATCTACTTTCTGAAACGTATTTAAACTAAAGTACACTTAATTTTTTTTAAGGCAAGGGGAAGGAGAAATGGGGGGAAAAAAAGAAAAAGAAATTCCTTTGAATTGTAAATAGAGAGAAACAATCTTTAAAAAATTCTGCTAGTACAAAGTAGTTCAAAACTGATTTTTCCACCTTCATGAGATATAAAAATTGGTATTTTCCTGTCAGATTGCAGGAGTACCTTGCTTATATGTACAATTTCTACTCTCTGCAATACCTAGTCTGAGCAGGAGGGAACGTTTTGGCTTAATATCAGGATCTTATTACACTTCCCTTGGGTTTTTATATCTTTCAACTCATTTGGTATTCCAGGGTAGTTTCTACACCTCTTAAACTTTCAAGTTATATTATGTAAAGCATAGTAAAATCATGGTAGTAATGATAGTTGGAATGTCCTCTACTAACTTTTTGCTTTACTTCATTTATGGCATTGATAATGTTAGAACAGAGCTTTGTTTATTCTTTCATAAGTTCAAAGAAAGGTAATACAATGCTAAATCTGCAGACTTAGAACTGATGCCATTCTTGACTGTAGGAGAAGAAAATAGAGCTGTAGATAGTTAGCATTATCACATAGAAACTACACATTAACATGATTGAAGCACTTTAGTACCCTGACATTTTTATAGGTAGTTGTCGCTTAAAACAAGATGAGGGTGATTATGTTACTGCAGATTTTCATCAGGCTTATGCTCTGAAATTTGGATAAAATATTGGCTTTGTTCAAAAATTTTAAGAATGCCATGTCAGAGCTCGAAAGTCTATTTAAGTGGCTGTTTTCAGACACTGTGCCAAACAGAAGCCATAGCTGCTTATTCTGGTTGGATATGGATAGAAGAATAGAAGTTTGAATGCCCAAGCATGAAAACTCTTTTTAAACTATCAAAAAGAAGGTGGTTGTTTCACTGCATAAGGGAAGAATAGGAAAATTTAAATTAACAGTTAACATATTTTCTATTAACTCTTTGAAACTTAAGATGAAGTAGGCTCCTCTGTAGTTTGCTTCTGGAAATAAGCATACTGGTGACCTCAGCCTTCTTTTCTGGTTTGTTTTTACCTACCCCTCTCTCCATGTATGAGCGAGATGGAACTAATTTTTAGTTTAAATCTTCTCATTATCTTACCTGGATATGAATGGCTAAGTTAGTTTTTTTAGAATGCAATAGTTCTAGGCTGTAAAGTATCCCTTTAATCTGAAGTCTTCTAYTTAGTCTTTCAACAACATGTCCTTGAACATAATATAGTTCATAGATGCAGGTAGTTGAATTTAATGCTTAGAGTGGAATTACCCATTGGTACTAGTTTTATCACAGTAGTTTTATATGCAGATTAATGAATGAACAATAGATATAAATAAAGAAGTACGGGTTTTCTTGTTTTGTTACTTTTTACAGCTGTAAATGGATTTTTACATAAAAAGATCTCTTTGGGATGTATGAGAGACAGGGTGTGGATCCTGGGATAGCAGTAATTTTAATCTTAGAAGCTTATGCTGCTCATTTTGAGTTATGTGCTAATGCTACAATTATTTATTTTTTTCACTGCATGAAAAGGATGAATTCTAAACTTAAAATACATCCTTGCATATGAGACTACACATCAGTAGTTTATTTGTACCTGCAGCTATTTCAGTTATAACAGTCATGATTATTTCTTTTACTGCTTTTCAAGGGCTACATTACAGGGAAATTTTCATGTAATACTGATTTATAATGTAAGCTTTGACCACTAGAGAAAATTTAAAAGCACATTTRCAAAATGTGGTCCTAGTTCATATATTATTTTGTTACTTGTTTACTATATTACTAAATTTAGTATTTGAAATAATACAAAATATTATGACCCTTCCAAGCTATTAAAGTCACCAATCTTGAAATTTACCTTAATTAAATTTATTCTTTGAGATAACTATTTTGCTTGTGAATGCTGCAGCGTAAAGGCATTGATTGGTCAGAGAAGCTTTGATATGTAAGACTTGTTAGAATGTTGAAGGAAAAATTATAATGTGAGTAACAACTCTGATAGAAAATATGCTATTGTATAAGAAAATTGTCAGCAAAGTAGACAAAAGCTTGCTATAGGAAGCGTATTTTTATAAAAGTGAAGATCTCTAATACTTTATATAGGCAGAACTGTTGTGCATCTAGTTAAGGTAACTAGTATTTGTTAAAAAGTGACCCTTCCTTTGACTGTAATGAATAGTAGCTCTGTATGGCAAACAAATGTTGCCTTTGAGAACATGCATCAACTCCAATAATGAACTTTGTTCAGAGGTAATAAAATATGTTACTTTTCCCTAGCTCTTTTTTTTTTGTTTGTTTGTTTTTGTTTTTGTTTTTGTTTTTTCCCTCTCCATTGTTATAAGATGCAGGATACATGTTGCCCAAAGGTATTTCGGTATGCTTTTTGCTATGAAGATGATGAGCTGTTACCTTTGGGAGACCTGTGTGGATATCCAAAAGTAGATGTGAGGGAAGATAGGTCATTTAAATTCCCCAGCACAATGTATTAGGTCACCTTCATAATCTTGTTAGTGGATCACCTGTGTGAAGTTTACCTTATGGTAAAAACAAAGCATCTTATTTTCCCTCCATTCTACACTGGGGGCAGGTTTAGCTCAGTTGGTTAGAGCGTGGTGCTGATAATGCCAAGGTTGTGGGCTCAATCCCCGTGTGGGCTATGCTGAGAGTTGCACTAGATGATCTCCAGAGGTCCCTCCAACTTTACCATCCTATGATCTCCCATCTGGATAGTTCACAGATATAAACTCCCCCAAATAGAAACTTACTTTTATGGTGGTGGGAGTGAGACATCTGGCATGTGATATTTTATTTCCGGGTTCACTTACCAGGTCAAAAGTGCTAGGCATGTTATAGTGGCAATCTACTATGACTCTAATGAGAAAACATATCTCATTTCTGAAAACTGCTTCTTCTGGTATTGTTGACTGGTGTCAGTAAGAATTAGTTACAGTTTTCCAAAGTAAGGGGCAATAGGGAAACAAGGAGCTCTAGGATGAACAGGGAATTATAGATTGCAAATTAAAGAGAGAAATAAAGATTTTTATTTTATTTTAATTTCTCACTTCTCACTCAACTCTCAGCACAAGTGGTATTCCTTCCCAAGGAAGGCATAACATAAATATGAAATAATTCATAAGCATGAAATAGCACTGGAAGTCCTCTCCTTGATTACTGATCACCATATACAGTCTCCATAGCAATAAAAGTCTTGTTAACAATTCTCCTGAATTAACCAGCCAAATGTTTACATTATGCTGTTACTGAAAAATGTAGTATTTTCTACAGCACTTCTGTGCTGGTTTTGCTGATGAAAAATGCATGATTTATTAAACAAGTCTCAATCTAAAGCATGACACTTAGCAACAGAAAGGAATAAACTTGATCATGCCTGTAGGATGCTTTTGTACAGCAGTGTACTTAGTCATTCTGAATATCTAGAGAATAATCTGTCTCTTTTTAAGCCTTTGGGAGACTTCACTTGACCTATTCTGTCTGCCTGTAAGAGCAGTTGAGGTCCTCGTGTCCCGCAGGAAGCCCCTTTCACCTTCAGTTTCACTCTCCCTTCCATGAAGTCTATAGGGAACATGTAAAACACTGTTCAAGACTTCTCAACTGTTTCTCCGCTCCCATTACTAGAAGGAACTGTAGAAGCACTGATGCAGCGATGCAGAGAACGCTCTCTTCTCCCATATTATGCATGAAAGAATGTGACCAATGGACAAGAAAATACAGCTAATACCATCTGCTATAATAACCAACTTTCTGCAAGGTAAAGAATCAGCCTTGTATCTGCCCCATATTAATGGTTCTAGGTTACTCATCAGGCTTTCATGCATAAATTAGTATCTAGGTGAATATTCGTACATGTTTTCCTTTCATACAGATTCAACTGGAAATTGGAGTCTGTGTGCCAGTTTCAACAGATAAAATAAAAACCCAAATCTTAAAACTTAAACGTTTCTTTTCACAGAATATATATATATATATATATATTTTATATATATATTTTAATTCTCTATCTGCTGTTAAAAACACTTAAGAACCAGAGCAGTAAGGTGATACGAACTTATAGTTCAATTTCAGAAATTTGTCTCCGTATACAGTGTTACCTAGTAGTAAACAGTGTTACCTAGTAGAAGAGAGCTTTCAACAGAAGGAAGTTTAGTTCTTTGGGCTTTTTCATTTGTAAAGTTTTATTTAATATACAGATCTTCAATTCACCTTATTTTATGTTGTGTCCTACTTACTTAAAATTCACTTTAAAATTCTGAGAAAAAGAAATGTCTAAGTTCTTCAAATTTGTTTCTCATTTCTCTTTCCATACTTTCAGATTTTTGAAGTGGTAGATAGAATATTTCTACATTCATTCCTCTGTTTCATCCTAAATTCTCTAATCTGTATCATAACTATGTTAAATCTTGACAAAATATCTCCCAAAATGTTAAAGTCCATTTTAGGATGTCCATCTTGGTCATCTTCAGTGGAAAAAAGCACATTAAGTATAACTTTTATAAAATGAAAATAAGAGATTGTGAGGAGTTGACTAAGTAATGCTCTATTTTAAACACAGGAGAGAGTATTCAGAAAAATAAAATGTTAGGTAGCATCTTTTTCATGTTGTTTCCCCATGACCACTTTATTTGATAGTTTTACCTCTCAAGTGCATCAAAAATAGATCGCTTTGAAAGCCTGCATCTCCTTGCAAAGTTATTACAAATAATTATAGCCTTTCTAGGTTTTATATAATCTAATCTAGTAATTCAAGAAGTGTTTCTCAGTGTCATCTGCTTGTTTGTTGCTGCTTATTTATTCCCCCAAAGAACTTGTGGAAAGTGGAGATGGGAGGGGGAGAGAGGAAGCCTTCTGATTATTTGCCCATGCTTTCTTAGCAACACCTCATGTGTCTTGTTCTTCGCCCTCTCCCTTGCCCTCCTTCCTACTGTGACGTTTCTGTCCGAAACAAGATTTTATAATCGTGTAGAAGTTGTGTGGCTTCCAAATTGGGTGGGATTAAAGGCTCACATGAATGAGGTCAAGGAAAGGGACTTCCAGGCCATGTTTTTCAAAACGCTTGTTTGTTTCTTCTGGGAATGAATACCATTAGATTTTGAAGGCATATTTAGAAAGGTTTTTGCTGCTGTCAACAGCCTGTCTTTCCTTTCAGTTAATGTTTTATACAGTATTTTCTTGATCATTTGTTCTTTATGGGAATTGAATTGTTCTAAAGTTTTCCAAAAAAGAAGATTCAGCTTCAGATATTACCTCTGGAAAAATCCCTTTAAAAAGTGTATAATGCTCAGTCATCATAAAATAGATSGTATTTGTCTGCAGTCACCTTTATTAATGTATATGTTTCTTGATGCTTATTCAAACTTGTACACAAAACCGCATGTATGCTTAATTGGAAATTTATTCTATGGCATCTCAAATAGCTTTTCCATAGTAGCTATGTTTAAACTGTAAGACTTCTATGGAACTTTCTTCAGTTCAGTAGGTAATGAAGAAAATTTAAGCTACTGTTGTCCTCTAATTCCAGTTACAGGTGACCTGCATATGTTAATTGTAAACTTTGCGGAACTTTTCATGTTATGTCTCGGTTCTCCCCTAATCCTTCTTAGGAGAGAATTCATTCTAACTCTTAGACCTTCATGTTTTTCAGATCACTTTGTAAGAGATCAAGACTTTAAAATGTCTTCTCTAACTGTTTTGATGTTGTGTGGCTAAATTTATCATCTTAGTTTCTTTTACCATTAATGAATATATGCCCAAAGCATTTTTACTTTGTTTGGTTTTCCCCCACCCACAACTTTTTAGGAATTGATCCCACTCATACTGTGTACAGCCTGCCTTCATCCTGAACCCAAAGAGAGAGATCAGCTTCTACACATACTGTTCAATTTGATCAAACGACCAGATGATGAGCAAAGGTGTGTTTTGCGTTTGTGTGATACGGGACAAGAAGGAACTTTTTTCTTTGTCAAAGAAGCAGAACTAATGGAAACTGAGTATTACTGGATATTTTAATCAAGTTTCACTAAGCTGACATTTTACTGCTATAAAGTTAAGAAATTTACATAAACTTTGGGACTTTCCATTTCCATGAACAGAACTTTCATATGCAATTTGTGGTTATTGAAATACAGGGATATGCTTGGAAAGCTGTAGTGTAACATTTCAGTTCCTTTTTTCGTAAACATGAACTGAAATGTTTTCTGAAAATAAGCTTTAAGATCATAAATCTTAATAATCTTAGATACAGAAATCAATAACTTTTAACTACTGCCTTAACATATCATAATAATTCATGTGTTTATAAGTTAACCTTTTATGTTTAGTGTGGGAAAATAGCATGGCGGTTGCAATAAAAATTCAGAAGATTGAAGGAGAGTTTTGATTTTGACAAGTGTTCAGACCTTTATTTAGTTAAGATTAGAAATAAAATATAATCTTACTTTGTTTGTTTGTTTTTTAATTTAGTTCTTCCATAGTAGTCAGGGAATATAACTTTATTTATACCAATCTTGGTAAGATTAACCTTAAGGTTGAAAGACAGTACCCTAGCTGGTGTATTTTCTTCTCTAATAATGAGAATATTTCTCATATTTGGTGATCTGTAGTCTTCCATTRTTTTCCTTAGAAATGTTTTGTAAAGCATCTGTATCTATCATTGCCCTATACTGTCTTCAGTTGAATTAGTCTTTAATGAAATATGTAGAAAGCATTTTTTGAAGATTCTCTGCACCTGAAGTTTTCTAGTGTCTTTCTAAATTGTTCCCATGGTAAAATTCAGAGATGAGGTGCAACTGAAAGAGATGACTTGGAGACTATAATAAATAAAAGCCATTTATGGCACAGTAGCACCATGCAGACTGAAAATTACACGAAGGTCTGGTCTTTGTTCTACCTCAGATTCTCCAGAAATCTGCTTCTAAAAGCGTGCTGTTATCTAAAATATTTTCAGTACTCTATGCAGTTTGTGAAGATACAATTAAGTTGTGATAGGGGCAAGCAGGAAGTTGCATGTCCTTTGTAGTCCCTTGTAGTTGATTTTTCACAGGACTGGTGGTATCGCTTCTCAGCCTTTTGGCTAATAACATCAAGTGTAGTCTGTCGAATGGATTTTCTTTGTGCCTAGTTAGCTGTGGTTAGGTTTGTGTTTTCCGACAGCTAAGAAAGAAGAGATTCCAGGCTGCTTTTTCCTTTAAGTTGCTCATTCTTTGTTGTGAAGTAGAGATGTATCTCTAAAATGGATGACTTATCTCTTACTTAATAGAAGAATATGTAGTGCATATTTTTCAGTCGGTACTATAGTGCCTTTAACTATTTTAAAGATTTTTATATGTATATGTTACAAAAACATATTTTCTCCTGGAGAGTATAGCAGAATATCACTTCCAAATTTTTTGTTGAAAACCACAGAGAGTCTGAATACTACTAAGAAAATATTCACAGTTTATTCCAGTCAATATTTTATGCTCATGTTATATATTTGTACCAAAGTATATGTTTGCATGCTTGTTTTGTGCCTAAATATATTCAAATAATATTTTAGTGGTCTTTTGCAGTACGACGTAAGCAAAGACATTCAGGTTAAATCGCCAGAAGAGTGTCATTTGCTTGTACGTTATTCAGTCAGTTTCCACCATACCATGGAGACCTACAGTGTACATTAAAGTGGCAGATCATGGAAACTGACTTTTATTAGTTTTTGAAATGCACGAGGCTGTGAAATGTGCCATTGCAGTTACAGTAATGAATCCATTAAAATACATCTTTTGCTCACTCATAAGTATTTGACTGTATAAAGTATGTTAACAGTCATTTGGAAAGCTTATGTTGTACTTGTTGTCTCTGTGAAAGGCATTTTGGTGTGTGTACAGATGCCATATCACCATGATCTTGTGCATTCATTATATATAACAAGCTCACTTTTATCTTCAAGACTTTTCCTATTAATATACTCTTTGTTCTTTACAAATATGTGTAGAGTTCTCCTCTTTAAAGGAACAAATACACATTAGCTTTACTCTAAACTTCTTTCTGGACAATTAAATTGTTTTGGATGCAAGAGAGCCATAAAAAAAATCGGTCAATGTTGGGGTGCTTTAAGACTTGGTTAAAACATAGTTTGAAATGGACACTCTTGAGAATATTTCCAAGTAATGTACTCAGAAGCACCACTCTTGCTAGAGATGAGATATGTTACATTTAGTGTATCTAATATGACTTTTTGTGGGTTATACAATACCACCTTGCACAGAATGCACATAACTTTTAGCATATTAAGGAAAACTCAGGTAAGCAACTTCTTAATACAACCTGTAGGAGTGACAGGAGAACTTTGAACTGCATAACATAAGACTGAATTGCTTGCCAGTCCATGCAGACACTTTATAATCTCTAGGAAGACTTAGGAAATGTTAAATTATGCAAAATTCTTCTGTTTTAACTTCTCCTTTGTTTCTTTAATCTAATTCCTGATTTCACTTCGCTTTCTTTATACATAAGCATAGAAGTACTGTGCTGAATAGTATTGACTAGCCTTACGTTTCTGTTTAGGGCATCATAAGTGAATGCTCTGAAAAGAGCTATTTGATGACAAACATTCCCAGCATCTTGTTAACAAAAGAGGTTATTTCAACACGCTTTTCTACAAGGGCTCCCCCCACACCTGGTCTAGACTGCAGCTTTTGCAACGGCTTACAGTTAATGTTTTTTTTTTTTTCTTTGTTTGGACGACCTGTCGTTGAGACCTTTTCATCTTTCATTCTTCTGAATTATTGTCTACTTTCATATGCTTTTAACACAATGTGCCAACAGTTTATATACTTAAAACATTCTTTTTGAACGTTTTTTTGCAATATATTAAACTTCTCAAGTTTACAAGCAAGGCAAAAGAACATATGGTTTAATTTTCACAAAAATAGATTTCTTTTCTTTTTTTGAAAAAAAAAATCAGTTTAGAAAACATCTCGCTTGTTTTAGCCTATTTTTAGTGAGATATATTTCAAGTAATTACTGGTTTTTGCTATTTCCTGTGAATATTTCATAAGCATATACTCTGTCACCCAGTTCTGTGATTAGGTAGGTCAAGAACCAAGACAGGAACTTGAATAACTACTTTATTCATTGTAGGACTCAGAATTACCATGGTCTTTTGTCTCCATATTGCTGTCACAGATCCTGTTTGGATTTCTTGAGTCTTATCTAATCATTACCTTTCTGTTTTTCCCCAACCTGCTTACCTTGATCAAAGGTCTGGTTCTCTGTACCTGGTGGAGTCTAAAGAAAAAGAGCTTGCTCTTATAGTTGACCTAAAGAATGCTCGGAGAAAATCTTTKTAGTAGACTGTTTCTCCTTGAAAAGATTCTGCATGTGATGTCTCTTATTGGAGTGTATTTTATAGTAATATTATCTAAGCTATGGTAAGAAATATCCAGCAGATTCTCTGCCTTTCAACCTTAAGAGCATACTATTAGCTGCAGTAAGTATTTATGAGTGTGTACATGATGCTAAAATGATAAATAATAATTCTGGTTTACTTTCCTCAAAACAGTATTGAGCAAATTCACAGTGATGTTGCAGTCTTACTGCTGAGATAAAATCTCATATCCATGCCTTATAAGTTGAAGCCATTTGTTTGAGTGCTGGCATAGGTACACAAATCAAATAGAACTGGTAAATTGCATGCAAAGTTAGAATCATTTCAGTCCTGTCAACAGGAGACAAAGGTAAAAGCCAAAAACCTTAGCAGGATAAATACTCATTTAATGAAAGTTAAAATATCACTGATTATAACTAACTACAGTTTTAGAGATGGCTGTAGGTAGATCCCAGTGAGTGTCAATGGACTTAAAAACATGTTAAAAAACCCGCCAGGCTTCCTTACTGTGTGTATTATCACAGATCTGTCTTCCCCGAGTCTCTCCCTGTACCTCCACTTTTAAGTTTAAAACATTGCATACTCTATATAAAGAATCTTATTTTATGTACTTGACTAAATATTGATACTGAGATAGAACTTAGAACATTTCAGTCAATAGTGAAATGTAGTATTCAATGATAAGATTAAGTCAGATACTTAGTCAGAGATTCCCAATTTCACAGACTGGGAAATCAAAGGTTCCCAAATCAGAGATTTCCAGTCTCTGGGTCATAGTTTTTCACATCTGCAAGTTTCTGGAAAAGACATATTAAGGAGAAGACAGTCAGTGGCCTTCAGTTTAAGGTATTACTTTTAATTCTGGGTGTATCATGTGAAATTTTGAGTGTCAAAAATTATCCATTAGTCTAACAAGCTCGGGAGTCCATCCCTTGAATAATTCTTTGAGCTGGCAACTGCTTTTTCTATTTTACATAATAAGTGCATCATGAATTATTGAACTTTTCTTGACTTTATAAACAGGTTAAAGCTTTAAATTTATGTTTTCAGACAGATGATACTGACTGGGTGTGTGGCATTTGCCCGACATGTTGGACCAACACGTGTAGAAGCTGAGCTTTTACCACAGTGTTGGGAACAGGTAACTGAACGTTTTGCGTTTTACACTGGTAAATCTGTTGCAGCTTCATAAGTTTTGGGTTTGTTTTTTTCAGGGGAGGATTGTTTTGTTTTGTTTTTAAGGAATGGCTGTTCAAAAATCTTTTCAGAAAGATATTTGGATGTTCTTTAGCCTCAGTATATGTACATTTATGTAATGTTAAAATTAACTCAAAACCAGAAAATCTGCCAAAGACAATCTGGAGATTACCTGCATATTCCTGCATATGTTATATTGAAATGCAGAATGTACACATGTTAATCAGCAATATTGTCTAATACGCCCCATGTCAGGTAGGTGCATAGGAATTTATATAAATTCCATACAGTAAATATCAGACTGTTGGAAATCTGTTTTCACTCTAAGTTGTCAATCACTGTTCTTGTAAGTAATAAATACGCAAGAGCAATGTCCACCCTTTAGCTAGTTTAAGTTTTTTAACAGAAACTTAAAGATCAAAGTAGTTAAAGGAAATAAAAATYTTCTGTAGATGGGCATGGCTTTCACACCTGTAAGTTCAACCTGAAGCATACATGTGACTCCTAGAATCACAATGCCCCTTTCCACAAATACTGTGAGTTAATAAAAATAACTGAACAACAAAACTGAAATGTTCTTACTGTTTCATCTGAGGCATAGAAACAGGACAACATGAGTTCAGGTGAAAATGCATGATATTTTCCTACCATAAAGAAGAAAAGAAAGTTCATCATTGCCCAAAGACAGTGAGTAAATAAGCCATAACAAAGGGGTAATGCTTGCCTTGGTGCCATCTTTCTGGTTTGATAATTGTTTACTGGTTCTCCACTTGCATAACTTGGCCATCTATTCAGGATGTATCTATGTTTCACAGAAAAGTCCAAGCATTAAGAGTATTAATGCTTTCTGACAGTAGAAATACATACTAAAAGCAGCATTTGTGCTTATTTGTGTGACTGATGCATCTGTTAATCAAATCGAAGACCCTTCGAAGTAGTACTGGAATACAAAATAAACCATCTTCTGTTTTCTCAGTCTTCCAAATGTATTTTAGGCAGTGTCCCAGCTCAGTAAGAGCACATGTTCTTCACAGCAGATTCTTGCTGATAYAGTTGCTGATGCACCAGAGAAATCAGTCCAACTTTACTAGTGCAGCATATCAGGCTGCCAAAGCCATATGCCATCATTACATGTATTTAATGCATTTTGCCAGACTTTGTTTGCAGTATTGAAATAAGATCAGCCTTTTTTTCCAGCAAAATACAAGCTGGTTATCATTGTTGCAAAACTGAGGTGAGGGAACTCAAAATAGAAAGAGTATAATTTTCTGTCTTCTCTCAGTAGACGCCTTAATTGTGAAAGCATCAGTGCAGTTGGGATCTTAACAAAAATCTGTTTACACATGTAAATTGACTGAGCCTTCGGAAGATCCAGCATTTTCACTTAAATGTTCTGGACCTCAGAGCCATCAGGCTAGTCTTCACGATCTTTCCATCTGTTCTTCACAGCTCTGCATGTATGATTTTGTAGCCTGCTTATCTGAGTTTAGTTCAACCTCTGTAGATAACTGAAAGCTTGCTCAGAGATAGTGACCAGCTTACTTACACAGAATGTAATTTTAGTTATTAAGGACAAAAGGCAAAGAAATGACAATAAATATTTTATATTTCTGTTAAGTTTTTTGTCAGTATGTCTTTGAAATATCAGGGGTGACATTTATATTGCCTTGCCAGTCTGCCTCAACCAGATGGAAGTAGTATTTTTTTCTGTTTCCCTCAGGTAGTCAGAGCTTTGGAAGGCTGAGCGAATGTCTAAGGCCAGTAGGGAATTTATGTTAATTAGCATTTTCCATCCAATAGTGGGCAAAGAAAATGCCAAGTGAGCCAAAGATACTATAGGAATTACGGCAATTGCATGCTCATGATGTTTTTCTTCTATGAACTCTCCATGCTTCCAAAATATTAAATGTACCTTGTTGAAGGATGAATACAAAACATTCGATGCATACAGATTCTCCTGTGCCTGAGTCCTCGGCTTAGTCCTGAGGCTTATTGTTTGTTCATATGAGTGTCTTTCAAATGATCCTGGCAAAACTTCATTCTTGAGACGCTTCCTGGGGCTTTCATATCAGAAAAATGAGAAAGTTGCAAATATTAATAGTTCATTAATGGTCAAATTCCCATGTGCAGCATGCTGGGGTGGTAGTAACAGCTTGTCCAAAGTTGATTCTTAGTACAGCTTCATCTGTAGTTTCTCTTAAGCAAGTATAATTGACAGGAATCACACAATGGATAAGGTTGGAAGGGAACTGTGGAGGTCGTCTAGTCCAATCCCCCTACTCAAAACAGGGCCATGTCCAGTCGAGTTTTGCATATCTCTAAGGATGGAGACTCCACAGTCTCTCTGGGCAACCTGTTACGGTGTTTAACTGCCCTCACAGTAAAAAGGTGTTTTGTTGTGTTTAGATGGAATTTCCTGTATTTAAGTCTGTGCCTCTTGTCCTTTCACTGGATACCACTAAGAAGAGTCTACTTCCATCTTCTTTACTCTCCCCTCAACATATATTTGTGAAAGTTGACAAGATTCCCACTGATCCTTCTCTTCTCCAGGCTAAACAATCCCAGCCTCCCCTTACATGTCAGCTCTGTCTCTGAATCTTCTTCATGACTGTCTGCTGGACTCAATCCAGTAAGTCTGTGTTTGTCCTGTACTGGAGAGCCYGGAACTGGACACAGCTCTCCAGATGAGGTCGCACCAGTGTTGAATAGAGAGGAAGAATCAGCTCCCTCCACCTGCTGGCAGTGTTCTGCCTACAGGATGTTGTTGGCTACTTTACTACCAGGGCATATTGCTGGCTCACATTTAACTTGTCCACCAGGACTCAYGCATCCTTTTCTGCAAAGCTGCCTTTCCACAGGTTGGCCTCCAGCTTGTACTGGTGCATGTTATTCATCCACAGGTGCAGGACACTGCATTTTCCTTAGCTGAACTTTGTGAGGTTTCCAGCCTGTTGAGGTTCCTCTGGCAGCACAGCTTCTGGTGTATCAATCTCAATTTTAGAATGTCTGCAAACTTGCCAAGTATATTCTCAGTCCAATCACCTAAGTCATTGATGAAAAACTTAAACAGTGTTGGCCCCAATATCAACCACTAAGGTAAGCCGTCACAGACTTGCCTCCATCTGAACTTTGTGCTTTTGATCACAACTCTTTGAGCCCGACAGTTCAACCGGATTTCAGTCCACTTCATTGTCTACTTGGCAAGCCTGTATTTCATCAGTTTGTCTATGAGAATATTACAAGAGACACTATTGAAAATCTTACTGAAGGCTTGGCAGACAAGGGGAGAGCAGTACACTTGTGTTATCGTAGAAAGCTATCAGGTTGGTCAAGCGTCATTTCCCCTTCATAAATCCATGCTGACTGTTCCCAGTCACCTTCTTTTTGATCATATGTTTGGAAGTGGTTTTCAGGTTTATTTATGCTGTCACCTTTCTAGGGTAGAGGTGAGGCTGACCATCCTGTGGTTCCCTGAATCCTCTTGAAGAAGGATTTGCTTTTTTCCAGTCCTTGGGAACCTCTTCCAATTGAAATGACCTTTCAAAATTATCAAGGATGGTCTTGCAGTGACATTGGTCAGCTCCCTTAGCACTTGTGAATGCATCTCATCAGAAGTAAAGGACTTTTGTATGTCCAGGTTGTTTAGATGCTCCGTAATCTGATCGTCCTCTCCTGAGGGTAGGTTTTCTTTGCTCCAAATTTTCCCCTTCTCTCAAGGATGTGGGATTTCTGAAAGCAAATCTTACCAGTAAAGACCAAGGTGAAGAAGGTAATCAGTACATTGACCTGTGCTAAGACAGTTGTCTTATCAAAGCTACATACTGCATGACAAGAGAAAGAGAAATAGTCATATTACTTGCGTATCTTATGTGACAGGATCATCTTACTCACTTTTTCCTGTCTTTTATTCACAAAATGTATTGAAACGTATCACGTGTTTCATTGTGCAGCTATTAGTGTTCTTTTCTTACTTACTATTAAAGCTGACCACACTACGATGCAAATTTGGTTTAGAAGTGTGTCAAATATCTAATTTGTAAGGCATAATTTTTGAATGACCTTTGAGTAGAAAGAAAGATATGCAGGGCAGGATCAAGAGGTTCTCAGGAAGAGAAGCTTTTTCCAGGTGCATCTCAGATGTGTGTTGTTTCTGCTGGACTTGAGTGCAATAGCAAGCAAATATTATTGGCCTAGTACATGTGTTGTCATTGGACTCTGATTGCTCAGCAAGATCTGGGCAGCTGTGCTACACTGGTGGACTCAGATCGCTAGAGGGCACTTGTGTAGTTCTTGGAGGAATTGTGCTCCTGAAGGGCTACACAAGACAAAATATTCTGGGAAATGGCAGCACATAAGTTACTCACGTTCTTGAAAGCATATGTTTTATCTCATTCCAGCAACGTATAAGCTGTGCTGCACTCTTTTTTTCATGTAAATACAGGTGTACACACACTGTTCTCAGATTCTTCTCTTAGTATAGGCTCCAGTGTATAGGACAACCAAAGAAGAGTATAGCTGCCTTTCCTTTATGACCAAGTGCAGGAATTAGACTGCTTAGTACCTATTTGCGCTTCTACAGGCACAGCTAATGTTTATATAAAGAGGTGCATGCTTATCCTTGTATTGCAGTTCATTCTAATCACATTTTGACAGATAACCATTCTATTTCTCTTCACCAGATCAACCACAAATACCCAGAGAGGCGGCTACTGGTGGCAGAATCCTGTGGAGCTCTAGCACCTTACCTTCCTGTAAGTATTAACATTCACTCCTAACACTTTCTGAGTGAAAGCAAGGTGGCAACCTATTGTGTGACATAGCCATCCTTCTTAAATATTCTGAAGGGTGTACATTTCACATAGGCACTTGCATTGTATATCAAGTTTATGAGATTCAATAAATGAAGTTAAGGAGGAGACGGCTTTTTATAAAGGAAGACAGATCTATCTAGCTATAAAAAAGTCTTGATAACCGATATGGTCTGACCAAACTATCTTTGTTTCAGTAAAGATGAAGGAAAGATAGGCTCGATTAAGAAAATCACCAGTGACAAAAATAATTAGCTCCCAATAACTGAGTTTTTCTGACACTATGGAATGTTTTACATCAAGAGAGCTGCGTAGCAAACAAAGCAGCAAAATGTAGTCAGTGGCCAGCTGGAATTTGGATCTTCTGAAAAAGATGAAAGCAATCCAAATGAAAAACCCATTTCTCTGATTTAGCAACAGACTGATTAAAAATTCTCTTTTAAGTGCTCTTCCAAGTCTAGGCCTATAGTAGGTTTTGACTGTTGTTTGTTTTCAGTACGTACTTCAGTAATAGTTAAAGAACCTGAATTCTATGTTTAGTAGAACAAAAGGATCTCTGCTGAGGCTACTGACACTGAATCTTGATCCATCCTTTCTGTGGTGAGGACTGGGTGGATACTCATAAAGAGATCTGCAGCTAGAGGAGCAGTTTGTTGCTTGAGAGCACTAATAGAAGAGCAAGTATTTATGAAATACGGTATAAGCAATTATATTTTATTTCATCACATTTAACATGTATATTTCTTGTTTACAAACAGAAAGAAATTCGTAGTTCATTAGTACTTTCCATGCTTCAGCAAATGCTAATGGAAGATAAGGCAGATTTGGTACGAGAAGCTGTGATCAAAAGCCTTGGCATCATCATGGGATATATTGATGATCCAGACAAATATCAACAGGTATCATTTGGGATGCATTCTATACATATGAAGTGTATTCTGTAGTTATTTCATGAATAGAAGAATGTATAAGTTCAGATATTTCCATTAAATAGTTTCAGATACTTTTAGAAATTTGGATTATTCATATGAATATTGCTTTTTATTGTATCACCAAGACCAAAAAGAAAACAAATACTTACAAGCATCAGAAGTATCATTATTACTTCAGGAGTAAGCCTCATATAGAAGCTTCTCTAATAATTCGGTAATTCGCATTCAACAACACTTCACTATTCCCCACCAGAAGCTATTAACCAATCTGATATCTTTTGCTAGCAAAGATTAGTCAGCTACAGTAAAGCCTAATTGCAGTTCATCTTAATACTATATAATAACACTTCAGATGCTTAAAAATGAAGATTTTTCTCCTCCTATCTTTCAGTTTTTGAAGGCAGATAGGTAAAAACTTGTTTGATTTAGACCACATACTGTTTATCTTTCTTTTTTCCAAATTGTAGGAAGAATAATTATATTTTTTACTGTCTTTTGTCAGGGTTTTGAACTGCTGCTTTCAGCTTTAGGAGACCCTTCAGAACGTGTAGTTAGTGCAACACATCAGGTATTTTTACCTGCTTATGCTGCCTGGACTACAGAACTGGGAAATTTACAGTTCCATCTTATACCTACGCTGCTTAATAAGATTGAAAAATTGCTCAGGGTATGTGTTCAGCTGTTCCTGCATTGGAGAGTTTTCTGTGTCTTTATTACCTGTGTAGACTATCTCATCTCTCTCTCTCTCTCTCTCTCTCTCTCTCTCTCTGTATGTATGTACATATGTATATATACATGGTGTATGTGTATATATGTGTGTGTGTGTGTGAAAACGTACTTCTATTCTATGGGGGAGACTTTTTCTAGACTGTTTTTGTTACAGCTTCTAACTTCTACTTGTACTCTGTAGAAAAACAAATGCTTCTTTAACATTATTTTGTTTCAGAGCCTCATAGTCAAAATGCATTTTGGCAAACTCTTACTTCTGATTTTGATCAGAAGACAAAAATGTGTGTTATTTCAAATACATTTGACTTGTATTTAAATTTTTTCAAATGTCACACAGTTGAGTGTTTAGTTAAGTGCAATATTTATTGATTTTTTTAAAAAATAGAAGAATTTAATGGTTTATTAAGTCTTTTGCAGTTCTGGGTTACTTTGTCTGCAAATTCGGTTTGGTGGATATCTGGAAAGTGTTGAGACCGTATTATAATAGTAATGTACTTAGCCAAGATGCTTATTTTCAGAGTACAGGTGACAGATTTCTTCAGTTTTTAGTTTGGTCTCTCAGACCAAATCAGGCTTCCAAAATGTACTGAAAACTTTTCCTTCAGAATATCAGTATGTTCCTGGACATGAACCGCTAGATGCAGAAGGCTGTATTGTTTTGCTCTTTTGAGAGTAACTGACTAAAGGGGGACAAGGAGATGATGACATTAAAGTATGCTTGTGGTCAAGATAAATCAGGGTATCATGAATGATATGAGTGGCTGGTACAGCTGAGGGCTGTGCTGCCATACAGAGACACCTGGACAGGCTGGAGAGTTGGATGGAGAGGAACCTCCTGAGGTTCAACAAGGGCAAGTGCAGAGTCCTGCACCTACGGAAAAATAACCCTAGGCACCAGGACAAGCTGGGGGCTGACCTTGTGGAGAGCAGCTCTGCAGAGAAGGACCTGGGAGTGCTGGTGGATGACAGGTTGACCATGAGCCAGCAATGTGCCCTTGTGGCCAAGAAGGCCAATGGTCTCCAGGGGTGCATTGGGAAGACTGTTGCCAGCAGGTCGAGGGAGGTGATCCTGCCCTTCTGCTCAGCCCTGGGGAGGCCATATCTCGAGTACTGGGTCCAGTTCTAGGCTCCCCAGGACAAGAGAGACATGGAGCTAGTGGAGAGAGTCCAGCATAGGGCTATGAAGATGATCAGAGGGCTGGAGCATCTGCCCTATGGGGAACAGCTGTGAGAGCTGGGCCTCTTCAGCCTGGGGAAGAGCAGCCTGAGGGGGGGATCTTATCAATGTGTACAAGTACCTGAAGGGAGGGTGTCAAGGGAACAGAGACAAACTCTTTTCAGTTGTCCCATGTGACAGGACAAGAGGCAATGGGCAGAAATTGAAGCACAGGAAGTTCCACCTGAMYGTGAGGGGGAATTTCTTCCCGGTGAGAGTGACGGAGCACTGGAGCAGGTTGCCCAGAGAGGTGGTGGAGTCTCCTTCTCTGGAGATCTTCAAGGCCTGCCTGGATGCAACCCTGTCTACCATGCTGTAGGTGACTCTGCTGAGCAAGGAGTTTGGACTAGATGATCTCCAGAGGTCCCTTCCAGCCTTACTGATTCTATGAATATTTCTGTGTAAAAGTTCATCATGGTTGCCTTCCCTGGCAAGTAACAAATGCGTGCATAAGCAACAGACCATTAAAACTGAAAGCTTTAACTAAATTCCTGTTTGTTTCAGGAAGGAGAACATGGCTTGGATGAACATAAACTCCACATGTATCTGTCTGCTTTGCAATCACTGATTCCTTCGCTGTTTGCGCTGGTGTTGCAGAATGCGCCTTTCACAAGTAAAGCTAAACTTCAGGGTGAAGTGCCACAGATAGAAGGTAAATGATTCATTTCTCAAAAGTGGGTGTTCTAGAAACAAAGTATAATTTGGTGGCATATCTCAGAACACTATATGGTATTACCATTACTGTTAAATTCAAGGGAGGAATTCCAGAAATAGACCATAGGGTGCCTTTAACTGGAATTAATGTGTTACTACGTAAACAGTTGCTGGATTCCTCTATAAACTTTAAATTTTTATAACACAATCTACACAGTAATGATTTAAATTTCTCTTTCCAAACGCTTTTTTTCTAATACACCATTTTTTATATTGTATTTTCAGAGAAAGCAAGAACAAAAGATCAGATTTGTTGAATTTTTCACATTGTGAATTTTCTATCTTTAGTATGGCAGAGTTTATGCTTTTTTTTTTCTTCTTCCTTTCTTCCCTTTCCTTCTCCTCCCTCCCCCTTAGCCAGATTCCAGCATGGGAAGATTTGTCATGTCCTTTTACTTCGTTCTACTTTTTTCCCTTTTGGGAAAAATGTTTTCTGCTTCCTTTCCCCTCCTGCAACTCCCACTCCATCCCTGTGGAATAAGTCAGTCTTAATCCTTATCTGGTATTTAACTAATTACACATATCAGGTTATTGATACAGAGGAAATTTGTGAAACATGACCATCCACAAAATGATTGCCTGTAGAGTAAAGGAGGACTAAATGCTTTTTGGCTAAAATTTCTATATTATTTATGTTTGTGGTGCTCTGTGCTTTACGTTGCAAGCAGAATGCCTTCTCTGTGTCTAGTGACCTGGGTTTTTTTTTTTTGTATTTGTAATTCAGTGACTTGTAATAAAATACTTTTTGTCCTAATACACAACATGAATACTGAAAAAATTACGCTTTTCCGTCTCATGTGTCTATTAAATGCTTTTTCAGATTAATCTACTGTAGCAAATTCCTAAGTAATGCTTCCTTTTCCTTGCCCTTTTCTGTGCTTAAGTAGGACAAGTGTTTTTCTTCATCTCTGTTTTTATTTTTCCCTACTTTTAAAAAAAACCTTTGAGGAAGTAAAGCARTTCTTAGTTGGACTTTGCAAAGGTTCTGAAGAATAATTTTCCATTATTAGCCAATGCTAGCTCAAGAAGCCTGGCTTCAGTTTCAGTGATGTCTTAACAAATCAAGAACTTTATCAAGTGGTAAAATTATAGCCTCGTGTAAGAGTTTTATTATCTATTCTGTATCTACATAGTGCCCTGACAGAATGGATAACCTATTCATGAAGTTATTTGATCATCTGTCCCAGGCTATACGATGTTTTCTTCTATTACATTGTTAAGGTTTTACTGGTAATACCTGCTACATACAAGTGATAATACTGTATGTGAAGATACAAAGTATGGATTACAACTTTACATTTAAATGAGCTTGGAAAGTTGTAGTATGTTATGCATATTTGTAAAAATGTTAAATATGATACTGTTAAACTGTTCCAGATGACCTGAGTCATCTGAAGATGAGCACTTTTTCCCTGAGTAGTTACTGCTTAAATAAGGAATTCAAAAATTTTAGGCTTCAGCCCAGTCTAACAGTTTCTTCTTTCACAGAGATGGAGGAAAAAAGTCTCATGCACTTTCCACTAATCTGATAACATTACTGGAACTATGGGAAACAGTAGGAAAGATTGTTGTCCTTCAACTTCATTGCTGAATAATTATACGTAGGTTTGAGATAAACTGAGAATAATAGAAGCAATGTAATTACAGAAACGTTCTTGGTGTACTTTCAATCCCCAAATATTTAAACGGTCTAGAATATTCTGAGATTTTACTTCTTATCTGTAAATTCTTATCTTCTGATCATTTAAATAATTAAGAAGCTTGGGAGAGTGAGGGTTTCAAAAATACTTTATGTATTCATAAAGTGTTGGAACTGTCTGATTAAAGTGCAGCRTTAGAAGTTTTGCCTCCTAGTCTTTCTGCTATAAACTTGCAGTGTGCTCTTTGGGATCTTTCATAATCCCCCTGTTATCTGCATTTTCTCTTTTTAAAAGTGAGAGTAATACAATCTCTTCAGAGTTGGATTTAACTCACTGATTTTTAAAAAGCAATTTGATAAACTTAGTTATAGGGTTCTGAAAGGTTTCAGACTTTTTCTCCTATCTTTATTGACATCAGTTTCAAGGTATTTCATGTCTTTTGTTCACAATTGCTTGTTCTGTGCTGTTTCAGTGACTAGATTTCCCCGACCTGTGTCACCTCTTCAGGATGTGGCAACCATTATTGGAAGCCGTGAACAACTAGCAGTGCTGTTGCAACTTTATGACTATCAGCTGGAACATGAGGGTACCACAGGATGGGAGACTTTGCTATGGGTTGTCAACCAACTGTGAGTTAGTTTGTATCTCCTGGCTCCTAATATTAAAAGATGTGAAAGTTTCTAAAAATCAATAGTTCTTGAGCATAATTATGTTTAACAGTTATTAAAAATTAAAGTATAGGTGTGCTTAACTGCTACTAAATTTAAAAGAAGAAAAGATACTTCTTAAATTTTGTGTGCAGAAATGACTTATCTTGATTTTATTCAGGAAATTACAACTATATAGCGGATCATGTAGGTAATTACTTGTTCTGGAAAAATTTACTTTCATCTTTGCAACAATGTAGCCAATTCTCTGTTGAATAAAGATTCTTGCATTCTAAGTGTTTCATGAAACAGTTCTACAGTAACAGATGTCTGAAAACATAGGTCAGGCTTTTCTGGCATTCAGACACCTGCTTTCTTCAAATGTCAGGAATTACAGAGAATGCGTTGATAATTTTGTTGGAACCAGTGAGGCTAAAAAATGTATATTTACTAGCACAAACTATATACGTACAAATAAACTTGGGAGAGAAACAAAAGATCAAAGTAGTGCTTAATAATCTTTGTTTCCTAATTTTTAGGTTACCGCGGCTTATCGAAATAGTTGGCAAGATCAATGTAGCCTCAACTGCTTGTGTCCATGAATTCTCTAGATTTTTCTGGCGGCTTTGTAGGACATTTGGGAAAATTTTTACAAACACTAAGGTGAGACAGTGCCTCAAATATTCTACCAAAAGAATGTTGTGGTAATATAAATTACCCACATTTATGGTGGATACTATTTTTATGGTATGTCTGAATACAGATGTTTTATGTGACCCTTTATATTTGCTTGTCATATTGACTCCTTCCCTTTTGTACTTTTAAACTTGCTGCTTTTAAACTTCTCTTCACATCCTTTTGTATTCTGTGTTCATCCAATGACAGTTTGGGGATGGCCTTTTCATCTTATCCAACAGGCATTTAGGCAAAGATTTTGTTTTAACTGTAATTTGYATATTTGCCTTGTGAATGACAGACGAGAGTGGGAGAGATTTTCCTAATTTTAGTAATTTCACAATTCTCTTCCTTCAGAACAATGTACTTTCCAGGGTTTGTCATATGCTTAATACTTCAGCCTGTACTTGTCTGATAATTGAAAATGAATACTCTCCCTGCTCAAAGTATTTTCTATAAATGATATGTGAAAAGTTTTATGAAAGAAAGGTATCAATTTTTCTCAGTAAAAAAAAATCTAAATATTCATTGAAAAATACTATAAGAGGAAATGCTGAACCACTAGAGGATTACCTAAAAAAGATCATATTACAAAACACGGCTAGTATTGTATGCTGCATTTACAAAGGAGGTTAGTATCAGGCTCCAATCTTTGACACCCATTTCTGTATCATTACAACCCTTGCTTTCATAGAAGTGTTTTAATATTATCACACCTGCCTTTTGGAAGAGAGCTTCGTGGACATCAGCAAAGATGTAAAACCAAAAAGCTTTTTTACATAAAGCTTTGTGGAACTGTAAACCTTAAAGCCCAACTAAGCAAATTGCTAAGAGACTTCAACTCTTGTTATCGGGAGTGGTAAATGCTAACTTGTTGTAGATGCTCAATAGAAGTTTTCATTCCCTTATCTCATACTTCTAATTCTGTCACAACCTGTCTCAGCTTTTTAAAGATTCCTCTCTCCCCTTCGCCCCACCCTATCTTCAGAATATTTTTCTATTTTTTTTACATCTTATTTTTATAAGTTAACTGGCACTGGTAACTGATGGTCTTAAATGAGATTCATCATCCTTCGTGTAGGTCAAACCACAGTTCCAGGAAATCTTAAGATTGTCTGAAGAAAACATAGGTAAGTAGCTTTTTGCTCAAATTAAGAAAAATTGATCTTAACCTCAGCTGCAGAAAAAAAATTTTAAAACTGTTAACCTCTTGTCCAAGTAACATCTTGCTGGACTAGAGTTCTCAAGTTTGTCATTTTCTAAAATGTTGAAAATCTAATCTTAATCCTAATGGAACACTCTGAAATTGGACACTGCATGTGTATAAATAGAAAAAATCTCAAATCAGMATTGCCTTTAACATCATTTTGATATGAAGATATATTTGTGTTTGTATATATAAATAAATTCTTCATACACACACGCGCATATATAAAAAATACATAAATACTTAAATATATACAAAATATGTATATGAATAAATATTCAATGTTTCATTAGATTCTATAGCAGGTAACGGAGTGTTGACAAAAGCCACAGTTCCCATCTATGCAACAGGAGTCCTTACATGTTACATTCAGGTAGGTTTGGTTGTTTGTTTAAGTTTATACTAATAAAATTCTTCTACTTCTCAAAAAAATGTTTTATTTGAAATTTTTAGTCTCCTTGGACTTTGAAGATAATTGGATGAATAGGTAGCTTTTAATGCATTCAAGGCAATGGTTTTTAGTCAAGTTGTCAAATATATTTAGATGATAGTTTCCACTGTTAAAACTGGAATCAGTAGATCATAAAATAATGTCAGGCATCTTGACCACTGTTAAGTCTCAGACATTGACAGCTATTACATGCCTTTATCAAAGATATTAATGCTGTTCAGTGAATGGATTCTGGGTCATTTAACTGTGGCCCTTGCAAACCATAATTTTGTACCATTCTCTGAAACAAATAAGGAAGTAAATTGCCATTTGGGCACATCTTGGGTCCTCAAATACTAAAATAATGCACAATACTAAAATAAACAGTAATCCTCCAATAACCAGCAGTTATTGCTTGGCATATACATACTGGCTCATAGGAAAAAAATAAATCTTTTATCTTCTCATATACGTGCATTGAGATCAAACAGAGAGGCTAAATCTATTTTCCTTATTTGTCTCTTTCATAGCTTTAGGTCATCAGGACTGTAGCAATACTTCTGCTATATTTAATGATGTATACTTTTATTTTAGGAAGAAGACCGCAAACTCTTAGTTGGATTCTTAGAAGATGTAATGACCATGCTTTCACTATCCCATGCTCCTCTTGATAGCTTGAAAGCTTCTTTTGTGGAACTAGGGTAAAGAATACATCTTGGAATTAACTATATCTAAGTGCATTAAAAGCTTTTACTAAAAGCTCATAATCTATTTTTAAGTGTAATTTTAATAACTATGATGCTTCAGGCAAATAAAGCATATTCTTACTTTTTGTCCTTGTAGTTTCATGAAGTATAAACTTTCAATCTTTAGTTTTAAAGAGTGGTAAGGTGGTAAAAAAGTGAGGTGGTTTAAAAAAGAAAGTGTAAAAACTAAAACATCAGTCATTAAATATTAAATAGGAATTCATTTACTATTTACGACACTGTTACCTGATGTTCTAGATGTCTATTTTGCATTCAATTCAATGACATAATTTGTTGAAGATACTGTTCTTAAAGGGATTTATTTGTTTGTTTTTTATTTTTAAGAATGAACTTCAAAATACAACCAACTTTTGTAGGCAGCAACTAACTTGTATTTTATGTAATCCTTCAGAAAGGATAAACTTCTAAGTTTTAGACTTATAAGCAAGAGGTTTTTGAGACTGCATTTTTTCATTTTGTAGGTATAGGATCTCTACTAAGAGTAGGGTTTCTTTTGATTGCCAAATTGTTTTCTTTTAGTGCAAACCCAGCATATCATGAGTTGCTGTTAACTGTTTTATGGTATGGAGTTGTCCATACTTCAGCTCTTGTTCGATGCACAGCTGCTAGAATGTTTGAGGTAAGTGATACCCAAACTTTTTAAAACTGCAGTGTATGTGTGTGGGRGTTGTTTGTTTGTTTGTTTTAAGAGTAATTGAGATAATGTTGCTATGTGATTAAAATTACAAATGACTTAAATAGGTTGTGTACTGTGTGATGGAGCAGGAAGGTAGTGTTGTACGGTTGTGTCTGTATCCAGTCTCTATTTTACAGCGTGTATTTCATTAAGTAATTTATCGTTAGCCGCTGCAAGACTTTCTGTAGTAACTGTGTATGTGTTCTTTGATCTGCTGCTGGCTTGACTGTTGCATTCTGATTAGTGCATGCCAAAAACCATTTTCTGATTATAAAAAGCATTTCATTGCTGGAATATGTTCAAACCAGACTTCAATATCTTTTCAAATATGTTTGCCTAGGTCTGTAGGTAYATATAAGCAAGCATCTGTCTGAATTTTAACACTTATTTTTGCTTCTTAACATATTGTTGATAGCCTAATTCACAAGTTACCAATTTTCAATACTGTTTTTTATATAGTCCTAGTCGGTCTGCACTCTGATTCAAACTAGTTTCCATTGGTGCCAAATCTAGTAGTAAAAACATATTTAATCAATTATTATTTTTTTAACAAAAATGCATAATAATAATAAAATCAAATCATTTACAGTTACTCTATTTACCACAGAGTGACAACTTTAATTTTTGTGAGCTTTCTCTTAAAATCTATAAATTTGCTCAGAACACAAAGACTGTTACCTTTAACTATTAAGTTTACTTTGATTTCTACGTCATTCCTTTGTTTCATCAAGCATTAATTTAAAAAAAAAAAGGCATATACAGAAACAGTGGGAAGTATTCCACTTGCTGAACAAAGAGGTTATCTTTTTTTTGTGCGTGTGTGTGTGTACTCAAAAGACACACAAAATCGATTTCTCACACAAGCAATTGTTTATATCACACTCCATTCCATTTTCTTTGCAATTCTGCTACATTTTACTCACTGGATAGCTTTACAACGGGCCTCTAGCTGAATCTGCCTCCTTGTATGCATTTGCAAAAACAAATCTCAAGTCTGCCCTGAAAATAAGAGCAATAGCACAATCATAGCCATTAGTGTTCTCTACTGCAGTGCTGAGAAACACTATGGATAAAGCACTAAACRCTATTGTGTGACTTCAGTTAAATCACTTGACCGTTTCTTTTGTTTTCCCCTGTAAAAAAGAGGTGGCAATTTTTGGTTGCCCTTAAAATATTTCTGGGTTGATTTAAAATGTAACAGAAACATTGCCGTATTTTCTATTAGTAATACTAGAGCCCCCTTTTATTTGGTATAAGCATTAGACAAATCTGTGGAAGATCTCAGTTACCGCAGGCTGTTGTCCTGGTTGCAGTTTCCTTTCTACTGCAACTTCTTATGGATCATTTTTAGGCAGTCCTGTATGTTACTTGAGTTCTTGTTTCATAGTATATTTTAATTTTCACTAAATCATAGGAAACTTCCCTATAGACACTTTTCTCACTTGAAAATACTTCTATTATATTGCCATTTCCTTAATAACCATAGCATACCTATTTATGCATGGCAAGATGTATGTTTGGCAAGAGTCACTGCTAATATGCTAATAGATGATTTTTACTTTTGGAAGATTCCTTTATTCAAGGAACCTCTGACACCTCCGAGGTTGTTCCCCGGCAAAGCCCAGGGAGTGTATGATAGATAAAATAGAAGAGCACATCAGCAGCAGGACAGCTACCTGCTGTGTTACAGAGGTTCTGAGCAGTACAGTGGTCTGCAGAGCAGCACAGACATGGCTGTGATTTAGGCTTACTGGATTTAGGCTTACCAAGCATTTGTGGTCTATTCAGGAGGAGGAGGACACTGAAGTGTTTGGGAGCATCCCATCCCTTCCATCCACAAAGACAGAAAGCTTTGTGCTACCTGTTTCTTGAGGCTTAGTATGTATAATGAGGACCATGAGGTGAACTGTCAGAATCAAAGAATCAAAGCACAGGATAAAAACTTGCATTGTCTGCCTTGCTGTAAGAGCACATGCTGCTTGCTGTATGGCTTTGCCCRTCCAGCTCTTTCTTTCCCTTCTGTGTGCTAATGTTTTCTGTCAGTAGTTTTCCATTTGAAYGTTGATGCAAACAGATTTGACTGCTGCTGGTTTGAACATGAAGTGCACGGTTGAGTTGCAAGCTTTGTTGGTCTGTTCGGGTTTAAGGTTAGGGACACTTATCTTCAGAGTGACAATACGATTATAAAGCATGTTGTATTTTCTATAAGACAGAGAATGATGCTGTTTACCATGCTTTATCCTAAGTAGGAATGTGGCAGCCCACTTAGTTATGGAGCTGAGATGATGCTAAATTGTCTGCTGATTATACAAATCCCAAGCATTCTTGTTCAGAGCACTGCATTACCTGCAAGTCTTTTTCTCTGAATTAAAATTGGTAAAGAAAACTCAAGTCCCTCTTTGTTCAAAACTGAAAATAGTAAGTGTTCTCTGTATTAATCGATGAGAAAACTAACAAATCTGTATATGAAAGTAAAATCATCTTAGTTCAACAGTGAGCTATTTCCTTAACAGCAGTTTGAAGAATAGCCCTTAAGCTGAATGCATCAGCACTTTTAAATTGATGCCACTGTAAATAATTGTGAAATTTATTAATATTAAAATGTAGCACTTTAACTGCTACTTCTAATACCATGTGAATAATATGCAAAGGTTACAGCTTTTCCTTACCAGGATTCTACAACAGTAATGCACGCATTCTTGCACAGCTTAACAGTTCTCCCCCTCAGTATTTCCTCTTTCAGTTACTATCTGTAGGGCTGTAATATGTTCACTGTGCATGTGCACACACGTATACACTCTTGCTCACTCATATATTGCTTAGTAAAAATTATTTCTTTGTATGAGAAGATTTGTGGAAAGTTGGATTCCTTCCAGTCTTTCACTCTGAATTAAAAAAAAAAAAAATCAGTTAGCAAAAGTCAGTTAGCAAAAAGCAAGGAATTGAATGTTTTATCATGATGGAATTTGAATTAGAATATTGCTAAAGAGTTGGAATATATTTCAAATTTCCATCTAGAAACTGCTGCTAAGCTCTGCTTAATCCCTAAAAATGGCAAATATATGCAGACTTCCTTACATGAAGTACAAGATGAAAGAATCATGGCTTTCCCATGGCATATTAAAATGTTGATTTTATTGAATATTAGAGAAAGCTTGGGATTTATCATTTTTTAAAATCGGTAGTTTTTTATTTGTAGCATACATACATAACTAATGTAAAAGGGCAGCTGCTACATCCATAAGTAATGCTTAAAAAGAAAAGAGGCACCTTTAAATTTAAAGAATTTCTAGGTATTTATAGGTAAAGATAAATTTCACAGTGATCTGTTTTTAATATTTGGGATGCATTGCAAAAAAATAGATGCATTTAGTACATGGAAAGACTTGGWAAAATGTATCACATGAATAATTCATATTTTACTTTTTTATCTTTTTAAAACCTGCCTAGACCAGCAAGGGTAATTTGGGATATTTCACATACACTGCATGTATGACTGCTAACTCTAAAGTAGTTCTAAAAGTCTTTGAGGAAAGCTTAGTGGTATCTGGGAAGGTGCTATTTGTCACATTTCCAAAGTTTGCAGTAGCAGTCTGAAACGAACTGCTCAGTGCTGGAAATCTCCACATGTTTCATCTAAGCAAAGAAATCCATACTGCATCTGGCGGTTGCACACTGTGATGAAATACCATTTTGCTGAGTTAGGTCAACATTTARATTGAACTGTCAAACCTAAAACTTGGATTATAATACACAAACTAGCTGTCAGACTTTATCTAGAGTTCATTTGAGTTTTAAATTAGCTGAAAATGGAGAAAATTATATCGTATCATTGAACTTGTTAGGCTTGTGCTGGTTGCCAGRCTACTTCAGCTTTCTTCATGCCTTTGCATATATGAAGCTTTACTGTAGCAGTATTTGCTTAGCTTCTAATTTTGGTTTGCTTTTTGTGTTTTTTCTCTCTCTCTCTTGGTTGTGCCGTTCTTCTTCCCATGATACTGTGCTCACTCTTTCCGTGCATCACCTGTGATATTCCCCCTGCTCCGACCATTCAGCTGTTGGTGAAGGGGGTACATGAAACTCTGGTAGCTCAGAGAGTTGTTCCTGCTCTCATTACTCTCTCCAGTGACCCTGAAATGTAAGTTTCCTGACTGTCTTATACATCTAGCATCCCTCTTAACACTTAGGAAGAAATAACCATCAGTCCTATTCCTTATTCTAGCTGAACAAAAATTGAGTTACTTTAAAACAAATGTAACTTTAAAATCACTTATTTGTAAATAAAAAGGTTTATTGCAACACCTAGAATTAAACTAGGTAAAATTAATGAATAAAATTTTAAATAGAAAATTTAATCAGTATAATAAATGCTTGATTTTAAATAAAAGATTTTGTATTAACATTCTCAAATTTAAAATATGCTTAAATTATCATTTTTAGCAGCAAGCTGCATATGAATGTATTTTATAATGCTATCAAATTTACTATTGCAAAATTAAATAATATCTGCAATACAAAGAATGAAATAGCCATGACTGTATCTAATTTTGATAAACAGCCCATGGTACTTCCATTCCTGAATGTGTTTGATGCAGCATTCTGATGTGATATTTCTTTCAAGCTAAGGAGGGATGCTTTGCTAATCTCACTAACAGGTTATTACCAAAACAAATGCTAGAGCATGAATAGAGTTTTACTTATTTTAATGTCTTGTGTGGATGATAAAACCAAGAAAAACCCAAGAGTCTGCCTGCCCATCCTCAGTCACAGCTAACCCAGTTCTCCTTCCAGTTTACCAAACCATTTTTTATTGCATGTTGACTGGTTTACAGCTGACTCTTCGAGGCATGAGTGAAGCCTTAGTTGACAAGCGGGTTGCTCCGGCCCTTGTTACCTTGTCCAGTGATCCTGAATTGTGAGTTTCAGATTGAGACCTTGAGTTAATCCTGTCTGTCTTTTTCCTGGTCTGCTTTTTTTTTTCGTTTGTTTGTTTTGTCATTGCTAGAAACTAATGTATCTTAAAATACTAAATCTGGGTTTGCTTTATTTTTAATTCATTTTATTCGTAATGTTTAATATATTTTAAAATCTTGTTTTTCTCTTGTAGTTCCGTGAGGATTGCAACAATTCCTGCTTTTGGGACCATCATGGAAACAGTTACTCAGAGAGAGGTAAGAGTCCTACTTGTCAGACTGTTGTCCTTGTTGCATAAGAAGTGAGTGATTTTTGATAAATACAATAACTCATTAATGGACTTGGGGGGGGGGAAGTGCTTAAAACTTTTTTCTCCCTTGGTTATATTTTCTTCCAGAATGCTTTCCTATTTTACAAGTTATTTAGGGAAACAAACAAACCCCTTAACTAAGAAAAATGTTTGCTTCAAAGTATTAAACTGTACTTTTAAAAAATATATTTAGAGGAGGGAATTTTATGCTAGAAGATGGGACATTGCCTTAGAATGTCCTGGCTGGCTCCAGCTACAACTTTAGAAGGGCCCGAGTCTCCTATAGTGCTTGTTATATCTGCTTATCTTTGCAGCTGTCTCAGAAAGCCTGTGATATCTAAAGTGATATTAAAGACATGATAGTAAAGTAATTGAAATTATCCTTGCAATCTCTATGGATTTTCTCCTTGTTTTTTGAATGATGAAACTGTAGTAATAAATCAGATTTCTTAACAAGATATCCAGGATTCTGCTCTAAGCAATAGAAATATATTTCGTTTTATATAATAACTGTATGAAAAAAAATCTTTTTAAAGTTCTCACAACTTTTTGCAGAGCTTGCATTCTTCCTGTAATTTCAACATGTTCTAAAAGAATGTGTTTGAGGAAATGTGAGCAAGAAGTTGAAGATGACTCATAAGTACTTGGAAGATGGATAAGTTACAATTTTGTAGTTTGGAATGCATGTCTATAATCAGTTTTGAAAGAATACTGATTTGTTGCCACATAAAAATTACTGTATCCGTTGCACTAATTACAATAAATCTTGGAGTACAGAGGTGATACCTCCTTCCAAAATGTATCAGAAAATGTTGTTTTTACACTTCAAATGAAAATTAAATATTTATTTAAATGTAGGAAACTTTSTAATTCTAGGCATATTTGTATTTCACTTTGCTGGTCTTTAGTAGGAGTAGTCTTTTTAATTGTGTTTATTTTTATGGTGTTTACCTTGCATTTGTCTTCTGCAGAAAATTTCTCAGCAGAATTCTCAGATATCTTACTAATTGAGATATATTTTTAAAAATCTAACGTGAATTTAATTTCACATTTCTAATTAAACAGCAAAACTCCAAAGATAGTAATATAGTAAATGGGCAATTTTAATAGCAGTTAAGCATTGAGAGTACCAAAACCAAGGAAAACCCAGAAGGACAGACTGGCAAGATGGAAGCGTGTGTCTGTAGCTGTAGATAGATCACATTAAGACACTGTTAAAAATCTTTAAAATGCAGAGCTACATCAAAGAAATTGGAATATGTTGTGAGAAAATTTTGTTAATTAATAGAAAATATAAGATTTATGATCTGAAATATGGAAGATTTATAGACATATTCTGAAGTGAACAGAATACTTTTTTTAATACCCTCATTCTTTTGTTTACTTTTTATTTCTCTGGGAATATTTAAGCTTCTGGAAAGAGTGAAAATGCAGCTGGCTTCTTTCCTGGAAGACCCTCAATATCAAGATCAACATTCTCTACATACAGAAATCATAAAAACATTTGGAAGAGTTGGACCTAATGCTGAGCCCAGATTTAGAGATGAGTGTAAGTTGCGTCAGCAGGAGGATGCATTCTTCCTCTTTCTGTCCTAAAGAAAGTACTATGTGATTTATTTTGTTTTCATAAAATGTTCCATGAAAACTCTTGCTTTCAGTGCTTGATATGTTCCTATATTTAAGACTCTGTTAATTCAATTCTCATTTTACCTAACACTACAATATACACAGAGCCCTGACACATGGCTATTAAGGATTTGAGAGCCAAAAGAGACTGATCAGTTTGCTGTGGAGCAAATCTATAATTGCTTTCTTTGAATTACTTGACATTTAAAATGCCTGCCTCTCCTCTCCTTCCTCCCACCCCTGTGCGGTGTCAAGTATCCCACACAACTTAAAGCATATGGAGTAGCAAAATCAGTTATTATACTAGCCCAAAGTTATTTGTAACTGAAACATAAGGGGATATCATACCTCCAACTATGAGCATCTAGTTTAGCTAGTAAAGTTCTTCAGATAGGTTTCCTGTGTGGTCAGAGAGTCCAGCGTACGGCTACAAAGATGATCAGAGGGCTGGAGCACCTGCACTATGGGGAACAGCTGCGAGAGCTGGGCCTCTTCAGCCTGGGGAAGAGAAGACTGAGGGGGGATCTGATCAATGTGTASAAGTACCTGAAGGGAGGGTGTCAAGGGGATGGGGACAAACTCTTTTCAGTTGTCCCATGTGACAGGACAAGAGGCAATGGGCAGAAATTGAAGCACAGGAAGTTCCGCCTGACCGTGAGGGGGAATTTCTTCCCTGTGAGAGTGACGGAGCACTGGAACAGGTTGCCCAGAGAGGTTGTGGAGTCTCCTTCTCTGGAGATCTTCAAGGCCCGCCTGGATGCAACCCTGTCTACCATGCTGTAGGTGACCCTGCTGAGCAGGGGGTTTGGACTAGATGTTCTCTGGAGGTCCCTTCCAACCTTACCGGTTCTATGATTCTATGAAATTTTCTCATGATATGTGTATCTCTCTGACTTATTAATTGTATTTATAGAAGAGAAACATACTTTAGAAAGCTTCAGCAGCACTGGAGTAGGTGGTGCAGAATATTTTCTATAAACTGTTACTATTCTGAAAGTACTCTGATGGAGGTGAAAATAGTTTTATTTCAGATTTTAATTGATGAAATAAATAAATCTGCCAGGACAGGCTAATCAAAAGCCATTATCTGCAGCTCCCACATTGGTATCTGTGATGCTTCAGATGCCTGTCATTGTCACTTAATTGTTTTATGCTAAGCAAGCATGGAAAAACTTAAGATAATTCTAATGCTTACTTTTACAGTTGTTATTCCACACTTACACAAGTTAGCCTTGGTCAACAACCAACAGTCTGTGGATTCCAAGAGACTGGATATTGCAACCCACCTGTTTGAAGCCTACAGTGCTCTTTCCTGTTGTTGTATCCTTTTCTTAGGGGAGGTTTAGCTCTTAATTCTCTTAGGGGGGAAAGGATTAATATTTGAGAAATAACTAAGTTTGTCTTTGAATATGCAAGGTAAAATATGATATGCTCAGCGTAGAGATCTTCACAGAAGATGTAAATGATGGCTACTTTCAAAAAAAAAGTCAAAATCAAGTCCTTGATCTTAACTAGTATCTTAAAACAATTTTAAATGCAAGGGGATTGGTATGAATATATGAAACTAAATATATTTATTACCCTTCTTTTTTTATYATTATTTTTATTTCATGAAGTGCCAAATCCTGTCTGTTTTCTTGGATTTGTGACTGTAGCTTGTCCTTGAGTTCAGTAGGATAAAAGTGTATATCGGAAAACAGTATTTGTAATGCCTTGACAGCCTGGTCTTTAGTTATTTCAGAGGATTTAATGGTCAATCACTTTTTGCCTGGACTTAAGTGTTTACGAACAGACATGGAACATCTCTCACCAGAGCATGAGGTACGTAGTTAATGTTAGCAACTGTGTATGAGGTACAGATGGCAGCACGAATTGAAATGTAACAGTATTTAAAACCAAGTTAAGAGTTGTTCATTACTAGCCTCAAAATGGTGTGGTTTGGTTTTTGTGTTTGCTTTTTTTGTAAGGAATAAGTTACATTCAAATGCTTAAAAACTGAATATACTTTAAAGACTTAGAAATAAGTGGAATACCTCTACAGAGAAACTGTCAGAAATGCCAGTAGAAACACAGTTCCTTGGACAATGAAGAAAACTCTCTTGCCATCTGTTTTTTCATCAAAACAACTATATACCAAAATCAATGGCCACAATATGTCCAAGGTAACACAGATGAATAGTGGTGGAGTGCAAGACAGAAACAGTAGGCAAGCTCAGGAAAAGAGGGAAGATGAGGAAAATAGAGTACTGAAAGATATGGCATGAATCATAGAAAGCAGATCACAACAAGCAGACAAGATCAATATGGGTGTTACCAAAATCTCACCTGATGGAAGGAAACCTTAAAAGTAGCAAAAAAGTAGTAGTAGAGTTGAGGAGAAAATTGAAAATTTTGGCCATACACTTTTTTTGTAAATATTTCAGAAATTTAAATACTACAAAATTGAAATACATAGCGATTCAGTCAGTAGTAGAGAATGAGAAGAGTAATTTAGTTACATGTTGGGAAAAAGTCTTTACAGTTTGAACACTTGATGTAGTAGAGGGGAAGATGTAATCAAAATGTACAAAATTAAAGCTGTTCTGCATAAATGCCTTTTCTGAAGATTAATAATGCACTTCAGGGATTACTCTACTTGAGAAGAATAATTACTTTCCTTTTTTAAGTGCAGAAGTGACTTAACTGAGACTAGACTATATTTTCTGAAAGTGCTAAGTTCTTACACTTGGTAACAGCATTCCTTCTTCCAGTCATATTTTAAGTCTGATAACTTGTAATCTCTCTTTTTTAAAAAAGAAAAATATTATTCTTGATCAGTAGTACATTTTATTTAAGAGATGGAACTGCAGATGACTTTAATTTGAGAGGCCTTAAAAGGATATAATCTGACTTCAGAAGCCTGAGTCAGAAGTGACAGTAGTGATTTGAACACCAGTCAGAGCAACAGAATTGCACTTCCTTACTCCAGGCAGCATTGGAGAACATCTGACATTGATCATACTGTGTGTTCAGTGTGAGCTGGGAAATGTACTGTGTTGGGAAGTCTAAGAGTATGCTTGAAAGACCCAGTAGGCAAAATTTGAATTTAATTTAATTTTCTATCCTCTCATATTCATAAATGGCTTAATTGACAGGTTGATTTACCTTAATACTTCATTTTTCTATAGTAGTTTGTGCAACTTGTGAAAGTTTTTGAGGGCATAATGAGTTCATATGATGCCCTAAATTAAGACAAAGCAGCTTATGTGGTTAAATTTGAGTCTTGTAGCAAAAGGAGTTAAAGGCTCACATCTCCTTAAAAATAAATAAGTAAATAATAGAGGATTGAGAGCTGTCTTTGACACATTCTGCCTCATTGTGATTGATTGTCTTTAGGCATGATGCCAAGTACTCTTATTTTTTTTTTCTTTGTCTCAAGGGAAACAAATACAAAAATATTTACTTGAACTCCAGTTGCTTAGAAAACTTGCAAGCACTTTTATTCGAGTAATGGAAATCTCATCCTTAACATAGCTACTTGCTGCAACAATATGGTTGTAGGCACCATGGCAGAAACCTCTGAGACCCAGTTAGTTCAGGAGTATGTCTTTCAAGCTTTCTGTCTTAAAAATATATTTTCTGTAGTAGACATGATTTACTATTTCAAGTAGCATTGGACATTTGGATATACAGAATTATCTTTTTGTCATTATTTTGTTTGTTATGCTGTTATCCATGATTCAAATGTGTATCAGCTACAAAAATGTATTTTCTCATTCATGAAGCCTTAGCTCTTGAATTTGTTTGTCATCCTGGAGATGCAGCATTTGTGAAATTGGCTGGTAATTCCTTTCACTSATATAAACTACAGCAAAAATCAGTTATTTAACCTAGACGCTCCCATCTTTAAAATAAATAATTACATTTCAGCTTGTGCAAGTATTTTGTCAGTCTCTCCAATTCCATGACAAGACCCTTCTTTCCCCATCTCCCCTTACTCTCTTCCTCCTTGAAAATTTCCCGTGGACTAACAGGATTTTGTGAGTTGAGTGGTAGATAAATTCAGTGCTGAATAAAAATATTTAGTCCATCTGCAATATTTTTTCTAATATTCAAGCACAGGTTAGATTGAATATCTCTGTTAAAGATTGTCAAAATGATTTTGTAGTCAGTCCTATGACCAAATGCAGAGAACTCATCAGAATAAGTATCTGCAGTATTTCTAACTATGGTACTATAAAATTGCTATGTGATCCTGTATTTATACCTTTCCTCTGTTACACACTGAACTTTGAGACAAATTAATTTGAGAGAGAAGGAAGAATTACTCCACTTYGGAGAGTTAAGTAACCTTCCAAATTAGGGCTTTGCAATGGAGGGGATCTACAGGTGTTTCAATGATTCTGGGTCCTTCTTGAATTAGATTCTCCCCAGGAACAAGCCTTCATGTTGTTGATATTTAGAATGTCTAGGTTCAGACAGACTTTAAAAAAATTTAGAAGTGCTCCACTCCAGAGCTATAAAAGCTAACTATGGTCTCTATGCTTAGAAATGTGAACTTGCTTCTTATCCAGAAAGAACAATAGCTTGTGCTCTCGCTGCAGCTCCAAGTGCATTCCTCTTGTACATCTATGCTTATGTGTTTAGAGGTTTTCTTAATATTCTACTAAATAATAGCATATTTGACAGTACAAGCTGTAGTCCTGTTAGACTGGTACGTTGGTTTGAATGTTGTTGCTTTCTGAAACATTTCTGGATATACAACACGTGCTACCCAAACTGTTTCAACTGTTGAAATAATAGTTTTGGAGAAATATGGTGAAGTGTGGTCTGGTCTGGTCTGCAAATCAGTGCCACTTCTTAGCAGTATAACAAACAGTTTAGAATGGTATTTTGTGCTGCAGCTAATCCTAATAAGGGTTTGGCAAAAACCAGCTTTTTGATATATATTTATTTTAAATAGTTGTTACTTGGTTAGTAATCAGTGGCTGATCTGCATTTTAGGGGTTGAAATTAGAGGGCATTTTTCTTTATTGTTTTTGGAAAAACGTTACTAATTCCAATTGCTTATAGCAGTGAGATTGAAATTCAGTATCTCAAAGTGCTTAGTTTTCTCTTAAGCTGTGAGCCAGAGAAAGTTTCCATTTAGGCAGTGGGTGTGCAGGCATGTTTATGGTTTCACACTGTGCATCCTAATTGTTTTGCTTAACMGTTTCAACTGCTGTTTTTCTAATTTGTTAAAACAGTATTACTGTGGTGGAGAGAGTTATATGTCTGTCCAACAAAATGTATGATTTYTTCCAAAACCTACTATTGGGAAGCATTGCTTTATTTTTGGTGTGGTGGAGAAATGTAAGATGTCAGGATTTTTGTGGGAGTGTTTAGTCTTAAGTATTATGCAGAAACCATTAGCACTGGAACTGCTAAAAAAAAGAAATAAATCCTCAATTTATAGAAGTCGTGGTAGACAATAGTCATATGATATACCAAGTTTGCTGTAGCACTTCCTATTCATTCATAAGCTGTCTCAGGATACCATATCATCCTTTCCCATTCCTATTTTTTCTTTCATGTGCAGTGCTGATAAAAAATGATAATTTTAAGGGGTACTTGAAAACTCTATAAGAAAAAATAGAGGGAAGATAGAATGTACAGCAAAGTTAATTGCAAATTAATAAAAGCACTGTTTGAAAAAGGAAGATACTGAAATTATATCATAAATGAGTCTGCTTTAACTCTATATTAAAATAAGAGGGGGGAGAAAGAGGAGAGAGTCTTCTGCTCTTGTAACTATTTCGAAAACCTTTTCTTCCTTAAAATATTTTGAGTGACTTTGGTTTTTTGTAGTCACAAAGCATTAAGAGATAATTGCAATTTAAATGCACTTGAAAAACACAGGAGAAACTCTTTAAACACTTCTGCTAATGTTGGGCAAAGCTGAGGGGTAGATTTAGTATAAAGTGCTAGTGTAAAAGGAAAAGAAAAAGGTCCTATGTATCTCCTYTTTATGTGTTTTAGGTTATTTTAAGCTCCATGATAAAGGAGTGTGAACAGAAAGTGGAAAACAAGACCGTCCAAGAACCGCAGGGGTAAGACTTCTACTTCTCTTTTTCTGTGCATCCAGCCTAAAATTGTGTGGAGTATATTCCATAATGATATCAAAGACTTGTGGCTAGAAATCTTGCATTGACTGTATTTGGAAGCAGATTTTAGGAACTTTAATTCAATTTGTGGTAAAACACAGGGCAACATACTTTTATTCATATCATAGCGATGAAATTGTTTTCCCAYGTTAGCTTATTCTTAATTTTTGGTCCTTTTAAAGCAATAATTGAATTTCTGCCCTGAATCTGAGAATACAAGCGATGGTCAGCTTAGGAAAATTGATGTGCCATGCACCTTGCAGCCTTCTTTCATGGCGGTGGCCTGCAGGCTGAAACCATTGTTATAGCAGTGGTTAAAACTTACTCCAGGCCTCCATTTTTCCGTATGTATGACTAGTGCCCAGGAAAGCATTTTCTCTGGTGTGTACAGCAACTCACCTGTGTGAATGCTCTGTTTGCTAAATATGATTGTTCTGGGGAAACATCGTATATGTTGCACATTAGTGATGCACCCATTCTACAAACGCAGAGTAAGTCTGCTATCCAGTAAGGCATCAGACACATGGAGTATAGGCACCAAATTGCCTCATATGGTAGAGATGGAATCGTGCATGTATTATATATGTATATATACATACATGTACATATATGCATGGTAATGTATATAGTTATGTGCACATATATACATTATCATGCATGTGTGTATATGCACACATATGCATGATATATGCAAGTATATATGAGCAAATATTTAAATGCAACTAAAATATATTATTAATTTTTATTAACAAGATGAAAGCACATGCATGAAAATAATACTTSATGCAAAATTAATCATACGATGCTGTTGACTATCTTATCTTTGCCCTTATTATAAAAAAGCATGTTCAAAAAAAAGGGAGCACAAAAAGATAGTTTTGTTGAAAGATTAAACTTTATCTTTTTAAATCTTGGATCCTTTTAATGGTAACTTTTGTTAAGCATTTTCTTTAGTAATTATCAAGGTAGTTTAATTGTGGGAAATAATTTGTTTCAAACTGATTTTTATAAAATGCTCAATACAAATGTTTGGTTTTGCCCAAAGCTTCCTCACAGAATTTGGAGAAATCCATGTGGCAAATTCATTCATGTAGACAGTGGTCAGAAATGTGATGTTTAACAYTATTTTTCTGTTTTTGCTTTTGTGTTTGGTTTGGTTTGGCTTTTTTTGTTTTTAAATCATGAGTAAATGCCAGGACTTCTCTATAGGACTGCTTTCTTTAAATAAGGTATATTATTGCCYTGTTAGGTTTTCTGATTATTTTTTGAAGGTGAGATTCAATTTGTTTGATTTCTTACTGATTTTACTGTGTGTTATATATTCAATTTTTATAATAATTGAAGTCCTTTTTTGATATAATTAAACTTTCAAGTATCTTCAGTGTTGTGAATTGTATAAATATTCTTTTAACAGTAAAATCACGTTAGGAAACATTACCTTCTAGACACTCCAGTACTTAATTTCTTATTTTTAGCAACTTCAGAACAATGACTGATATTCCTCAAAACTTTTATTTTCATATTTTCAATGTCTATTTAAAGCATCTCCTATTTTTCCCTAAAAGCATTATCAGAGGATAGAATGATTTATTTGCAACTTCAGGTTTGCCAACAGTTTCTAGGCTTTCTTTTCTGAAAACTTTAATGCCTCTTTACTACCTTTAAAATTTTTTTTTTGAATTCTGGTAAAGCAATTTGGAGTTAACTTCCACTTGACCTATTTTGATGCAGACTGTCTAACAGAACTTGTTGTAACCTTGCAGACCAAAAAGTCATTTCAGTCTTACTAATGTAAACGAGCTTCCAGGATCTTGTAATCTTTTATATAATTTTGAAATGCAGAGTCCACACTGAGTTTACAAGTGAGAATTTCATTGTTAGTGTTTTTTAATGTTGGTACTGTTTATTGCTGAAAAAAACGCTTGCTACTTTAACTGCAAATACAGGAGGTGATGAATTATTTATTAATATTCCTGCTATCATACATTTGCCTTATTGGGCTCTATCATGAGCACTTACTCCTTCTATGCAAACAGTTATRTATGTCTGAAGTTGAGCTCTCTAATATGTTGTGAATTCCAAAATATTCCTTGAATTTTGCAGCATGGGGATAACTTCTGTTGTTCCAAGCTGCAGTATCTTGTCAGTTCATCATTAACCAGGTTGCTCTTCCTGGTCCGGTTTGTGAAAAATTGTGGACTGTTCATTGTCTTCTCTAGTATACRTGAAGTAGGAACACTCAGACAAAGGTAATAGGAGTCATGTTCAAAACAACCAAAAGGAAAAAGCTGTCGTGCAGCAGTGGAGGCCCTACAGAGCCCATAGCCTAAGGGCAGTAGTTGCAAGAAATTTACAGGAGATCCAGGGAAGACTGGACAAGTACATAGAAGAAAGATCCATTGGAAGTTACTAATTTGATGGACCATGTCAAACTTGGAAACTGCTGAGGTAGAAACAGTGGGAAAATGAGATAACATTGAGGAGAGATATCATCATTTTGTGCTTACCATGCCTTTACTCTTCCCTATATGTCTGCTTATAGCCACTGTTGGAAGCAGGATGATTAGGCTACATTGGTCCGTGGTCTGAACCAGTACTTTTGTTCTTGTATTAAATATACGTAGTATTGAAAGGGTAAGGATTGACATTTCTAGTGAGAAGGTAAAGTTGATCTTTCATGAAGGTGTCTGTCATTAGAGCAATTGCTGACATGTTTAACACCAATGCTGTGACTTTCAAAGGTAGTAAAAAATAGTGTGTACAAAAATATTTTGCAACTTTCCACTAGGACTGTGTTTGAGGGCATGATAATTCATGTAACAGTATGTGTTTGGGCTTGGTAGTGGTAGTTTTTCAGTCCTCCTTGATAGAGTGGCCTTTCTTGATCTTGAAACTAATCAACTGAATTGTCTTTGCATGTTATGACTTAAAAAAAAAAAAAAAAAGCCGAGTATCTCTTTCACTGTAGTCTTATGTAACTAAATTCTTGAATTTCCTAGCTCAATGTCAATTGCAGCAAGCCTTGTGAGTGAAGATACAAAGACCAAGTTTTTGAACAAAATGGGCCAGTTGACTACATCGGGTGCCATGTTGGCTAATGTGTTTCAGAGGAAGAAGTGAGATGGGAAAAGGAACTCCCAGCTAACACTAAGAAGGACCTCACAGAGACTGGTTCCTGTACTTGAAGTACTTGCCTTTTAATTTCTTCAGTCTTATGTTCTTGTAGTATAATTTTATTCTAACCTCCAAAGATATTTGCACTGCTTTTTGAATATCGCTGTGTATCTGTTAATTTTGGGTTAACTGTGGTTGATACAAAACTGAAATCATAGTCTGTACCAAGTCCCTGTTCTGTGTTCTTGTCTTTCCTGCATAWTTTTTTTTATATAGTGGAAGATTTTTTTTCCTTTTTCTGACAAGATATCAGCAAATATCTGTATTATACATGGAGCTATTATGACGGTACTTAAAATAATGTAAATTTGAAGTCAGTGTCATGAAGTAATAAAAGTGGAGATTACTTATGTATTTAAATTATGAGAGAGTAATGCAGATTTTTTTTATTATGTTTCTAAGAAGAGGAGGAAGAGACACCAGCATTTGTCTGTGCTTCTAGGATTGTTTTTGTAAGTATTGTGCATCTTGAATCCAGAGGAATTGCAGCATCTGATGTATGAGACTGCTTGTACTGCATCAGTCTGTAGGGAATACTTATTTTTCAGATGCTTTATGCTTACATTGTAAATGCTGTACAAAATCCTTCAGATAAAATTTTAACATCTGCTGTGATTTTTGAGGGATTTTTTTGTTGGATTTTTKTTTTATTTTAAAGCACTTTAACAACTAGTCTACGTATTCTGAGTCACATCCAYTATTTAAAGGAAAAACAGATAATTAATGGATAAGCATTAACAAATGTATAAGCTTATATGGCAGAGGGATCCCAATACTTTATGCAGGAGAAAGTGGTTTCACTCTGCACACATTGTGCAGTTCTGTGTGCTGTGAAAGCTAAATTTAAGAGGTTTTATTGTTTAAATTGATTCCCAATTCAAATTTCATTTTAGAATATTTGAAGTTATGTTAATGGAGTTTGACATGCAGTTTCTTTAAAATGTTAAGTAGACTGCCTGCCTACTTTATAAAAACAACTTTACAAAGAGTATCTTCAACAAATACTCTGTATTTTTGTTGGCAAGAAGCATTAACAAGCCAATCCTATTATTCTTAGGGAACACTTTTTTTTTCCTTTTCTTTTTGTCAGTATAAACTTCTGAAAGTAAATTCAAGTGCAGGCATAAACTAATAATGAGTGGTAAAATATAAAAGGTCAGGCATTCTCTGACACAGTACCATTCAGTTGGAAGTATTAACATCTTTAAGGATAGGGAAAGTAAAACGAGTGAGGGAGGAAAGGATAAACTTCTGCAACAGAAGGTGGGTAGTAGCACTTCAGATGTTTCCCTTAAGCAGAAATAATGGATATAATTTGAAGCTGCTAATTGCTTTGTGTCTTTGCCTGTTGGCTGTGCATATACAGTTGCCTGTCACGTTCATGTTGTGAAAAGGCCTTCTGCACACTCGCACACTATCAGCCCCTTTACAGTGCACTGAAACATGTTTCTTGAGATGGCAGACAGTTCCATGCCTTCTTGTTGCTTGTTAACATTAAGTGACTATACTTTTAGCAGACTGACTGTGAAATGGAAACATTCCTGAGGAATGGGAAGTGGTGACTTTCCTCTCTATTGTTCTGTTGTCAATAAAAAGTTTTATACACCTGCCTTGTCTTATTACTTCTAGACTTCTCCAAAAAAAGAAAAAAAAAATGCATCAAAACAGGTATTTTGGGGGCGAAGCTTACCACACAAATTTGTTAGTTTTAACTTTCTTAGACAGCACACAGTAGGTTTAGCTTGCTAGATTTCCCATCTCCATTTGCATGTTTCACTCCAGCTTCTAGTCATCCTGCTTTGCTCTCGTTTTCATCTAGGATCTCCTCCCCTTCAGAGCCACACATCATTTCAGCTATATCTGTGCCAGTGGATAGTAATGGCAGATGCAGCTCTGTAGCCCTAACACTAAACGGTGCAAAATTACTTCCTTATGGCTGAACTCCTGCTTTGGCTGAACTCCTGCTTTCCGAAGCAGGGCAGCTGCCTTCAGCATGCCTGTGAGAATGGCTCCTGGCGTGTGCTAGCTCATAACCTTGGTCTTAGAAAATGCTAATTAGCGCAAGCTAAAAACTGTGACAGTAGTTTAACTGTAGACAATTGTGGAATGAGACCGTCTTCAGTTTATTAGTATAAACTGAAGTATTAATGTCTTTGCCCAGCTCATCCCAGATTCTTCAGCCCATTTCAAAGTTTAGCCTTTGATAGCCAACATCTAACTTTATACTAGTTGATTCAAGCAGAGACTTGACTAAGGACCCAAGGAAGACCAGCTTCGGTGTTCATCATAACTACTGAGTGTGAGAAAATTCTGCAGAGGCAACAAGGCTTAATCAGGTGGACTTCTGAATTTTAAGAGGTGAAATTCCTGCCTCAGTTGCAGGTGATTTTTAAAGGTTTTATTATTTTACCAAATGTGAGCAGATTTCTAAGAAGATGGCAAGAAGTTGCTTTTGTTTTTTTTCTAAGCTGTTGTACTAAAAGCATTCAGGAGTGGGATAGAAAAGAATTAGAACCTTTTAAAGAAAAGAAATACTGGATTTTTTAAATTAACTTTTTTCATGCATATTATTATCCAAAACAAATAAGTGAACCTTTGGAGAGAACATGCTGCCTTGAAACAAGACAATGTGATATCCATCATGGAAGCCAATTCATCCCCAAAAGGCTGCGTACTATTGCTTATGATTTTGCTAAAATACAGAGTGTGTAAAAAATACAACATTGACTTACCAGCTCTGTCTGAACTTGCACAGCTTGCTGGTTTCTAAATAGGGGACACGTTGAAGGTCTCATGCTGTCCCTAGTGAAATTTCTCAAGAGTATAGGTATCTTTATTCAAAGTATTGGCTCTTGTGCTGTGTTTATGTGAAGATGACCAGTGGGCTGAAGGTACATGGCTGCCTAGATGGACGGGATCATGATCTACATATGTTTTGTGTAGCTTAAATAACAGTCTGACTATGCGTAAATTTTGTTCTGAAAGAGATCGTTTTCTGAAAGTGTAACTAAGACAATTTGTTTTCATATGTTCTATGTGAACATAGAAAAAAAAATGCACATTCTTCTTTCCCCATCTCTTCCCACACCCCTTACCATCAAGAAGAAAAAAAAATTATTACTGCTGTAGGTAAACTATTCTGGTTAGGGGAACTGAAAGCAGTATTTGAATGGATTCATGGCTAGAGAAAATGAGGAAGCTGACATTAAAGGATTAAATTAAAACTATTTTAAAACTGAGAGATAAAAAAATATGAAAAATCTGTACTGAAGAACAAGGAGGCTTTTCTGTAACACATGGAGGAAAACTAAAATCGCTACATTAGTTGCTACATACAGATGATAAGGTGATTTAAAATGGTGCAGAAAAAGCAGAAGTGTTCAATATTTCTGTTCCCTATATCGTGACAGTGATAATGGGATTTTCTATTCTGGGAGTAGCTGGTGTGATTAGCAACTCTATTTATATCTCAGTACCAGTTGTGAGAGTGGGTATCTTGCAGTCAAAATATTTTGAGCAACTGTCTGTGTAAAATTCTCTGATGACATTTAAGCAAATAAACTACCAACAGTGCTTCATTYGGTGGAAAATTACTAATATGCCAGTGTAATTAGCTGATTGGCATGGCAGTGATTCTGGGTAGGATCATGGACTAATCTTGCATAGATGCAAATGCTGKCAAATTACAGAATTGAGGTATAGTGCCAGGCAACAGCACTTAAAGGGAACTGKGTGCTGAGTTCATGAAGATAAATTTCCACCAAATGCGTTCAGATTGGGAAAAGGATATGAATAACCAATTTGTTTTTGACTGTAGGGTTGTTGAAGAAAGGCCAGGAGACACGCTGTCATTGGCTAATCACGCTCCGGATTTTAATACTGTATGTTAATGTATCATGTGCTAACTAATCTCACCAAGCAACTGTGAATGAATAATCGTTATCCAAAGAAGTTGGAAACCACGGCATTCTGCCTTTTGGTTCAGTGCTCTTCTGTATACCAGGCAAGCTGTAAGAAAAGCTGATGTTGCTTGTAGCGCAAGTTCGTTCACTCGAATCGGTGGTAAGCAGCCCGCTTCCTTGGAGACATCTGTATTACGTGCTAGGCGCGCACTTTCGAGTATCGTACTTAAAACACAGCRAAATGTTTCCTGAGAACGAAGATGTCTAGTTTCCAGAAACTTCCAGAACGAGAAGTTCTGTTGTAGAAATCAATGACTTGAAAAGATGACTTACACATTGTGGTAAGGGACCAACACCAAGTCATCTGCCTAGTTCCTTTCCTAGCAGCTGTATTGCATGTYCTGCCTGCTGGGTCCCTGGTCGCGCGCCTCGTTTCCAATGGTCTGTGTCCTCGGCTGCGAGGGGCGAGCAGCAATGTCAGAGTCCCTAGAACAACGCTCTGAGCAATTGCCACCTGCTRTAGGCAGATACCTTATTACTCTGCCATTCAAATACTTTGTGTATCCAAATGARGCCGTTTGCAATGTATTTGAATGTTAGCGTTCCAAAAACGTTTTTGTTGCTCGGCTTGTGCTGCCGCTCTTCATCCATCATTTTAATGGAGAATTTTCCCTATTCCCAAAGGCTGGAAAACTTTCAGCCTAGGTGGCGACAGAGCTGGGGGCAGTGCAAGGTGTTCCTGCCGAAGTCACGGCAGCTGTAAAAACGCAATAAGGTTTTTTAATAGGCAATAAGGTTTCATTTGAACTTGAGCCTTTACTGGAGAATGAATACGCACYGTTGATCCAAATCTGAGATATCTTAATATTGAAGTGAGTTTTCAAAGTTCACCATAGTTTTAGTAYGCTGTTAGATAAAATAACCGGATGACTCTGGGGAGCTGGTGTGGCGCTGCGTCTGAAGAAGTCAGGGGCTCGGCTGTCTTTGTGGGAGGAGGTCGCCAGCCCTTTCCCAGCCTTGAGGACACGTCTCCAATCAGGCGAGAGGCTGAGGTGTTTCCTGGGCAGTGTGAGGAAAGCTCCCTGGCTCACGTCAGCGCCGCTCTCGTCCTGAGGTCACCAGGCTGGTATCTCTGACAAGCACGAACAAATCTTTGAAGTTAAAAATTCACCACAAGTTTGTATTTTCTTCCAGAAGTATGTAGGTATTGTTATTGCCACAGCAGCTGGTGATAACGTATCAGCTCCGTGCGTGCTTGTATGCTCTTCAAATGTTCTGCATGTTAGTGGCGGTTGGTAGTGAGCTTTTTTCTTTGGAATGCTGCARACTTCAGGGTTTTGACAGATATTTAACACTGATACATTTTTGTGGGCTTGTCAAAAGTGTGTTTTATGTAAACTGCACCAAGTGTTACTTTCAAGCTTGGTTATAGTTGCTCTGACCTGAAAAAATAGTGTGCATGCTTGAAAATCTCAAGGAGATTTGGGCAATAGCCTGCTATGGAAATGTGCATTTCACAGGAAGAAAAGCCTGTTTCAAGTTGATGACATGTTTTTGTGTACGAATTTGTTTAGATAAATAATAGATTTTTATGCATTTATTTTAATAACTGAAGACCTCAGTTGAAATTAAAGCCTCCTGTGCTAAATGCGTGCAGACATTTTTCTGACTCCCCCCCACCCTTTAACGCAGTGTACAAAGCTCCATGTGTTGGATGATGTAGTGGGGACTTCCCCCTGCTGTGGGGCATGGGGCAGCCTCTCTCGCTGGCCCCGTGACAAACTGTACTGCAGAATATGCACTGCGAGTCCCCTCCAAGGTGGCCCCACATCTACAGGGCTCTTTCCTAGAGCTTTAACRTTGCCTGACCTCTGGCTTTCTCACTCACTCATCCCAGCTGAGAGAGGGGTGGAAATACCCCCTGGAAAGGGGGTATTTTTGTACTGAAGTACTTTTATGCTAACATGGTTTCAGACAGTTACAAACCTTGTAGTGTTATATTGCTTGCTCTACTTCTTCTAAAATACTGTTTTAATCTATAACCCTGCTTTTCTCTCTAGGAAGGAGGTAAAAAGATGCGTGTTGACCATAGAACTGCTCATTTACCAAATCTTCTCACAGTTTATCTTCCATGGCAGATTTCACGGAGTGTCCTCGTATTAAATGAAGTGTTTTGATTCTGTTGCATCTGTAAAGCTGCACGTGGTTTTCTGTCTCTGTTCACTAGAAAGAGCACCAAAGAGGATAGTCCACTTTAGGCATGCATGCCACAGTGAAGAACAGAAACAGGAGGCACCCAAACACTATCATGACTTTGAAACATTCGAGTACTCCATTTTTATTCAAAATAGCATTTTTGAAAAGTTAACAGAAAGACTGGTATTCTATAATAGAAAAAAAATCTWTAACAGAAAAAAGCTGTAAGAGCAATTTCGGGGTGAACTTTTAATTTTTACTTAGCACTGCATAGAATAATATGTGAAAAATGTAAGAGCTCTTTCCTATACATTCCCTTTGTTCATACTTTCAAGCACTTGTGTTTCAGATTCTGACAATCTGCTGCAGTGCATAATTAAGACTATAAAGCACCCAGCAGTGGCTTCTGTGGGTTCTGACTCAAAAACTTAAAACTTAACTCAGAAGAAAATGACTGAGCTTTCAAAAACAGGCTATTTTCACATTGCAGARGAAGACGAGAGAAATTTCAACCTGAAGAATGAGTGCCGCCGACGCAATTAGGAGTCAGAACACAGAAATAATTGGTTTGCAATTATTGATATGCAGTTAATTTGCAATACTGAACTGTCTGGAGCTCCTCTGAACTGAATATAGCAATTGGCTTTACTCAGCACCTTCTAAGATGGAGACAATAACCTGGCTAAATGCTTATGAGACTGTGTTTGCTCCTGTAAATCTGTGGTTAGGATCAGCAGCTGATAAACAAACAGCCCTTACAGTCTTGGTATTGTGCTAGATGCAAAAAGAGGAAGAGACTTAGCAGACTGTTCTGTTTAAAAAGAAACGTTTCCTTGTATTGTAAGTACGAACGTYTTAAAACGCCCCGGCTAGCGCACGGCCGCAAGTTCTCAGCGCGGGGAGGACGCCGCGCTGCCGGAAGAGCTGCCGGCCCGCGCTCCCGGCCGTTCTGCTGAGCTCCCTGCCGCGCCGACCATCGACGCCCCGCGCTCGGCAGGCGGCCGCGCGCGTTACCGGCATTTAAGGCCCTGCTTTACAAAGCTCCTAGGGCAATAAGCTTTGTGCGTTCTGCCTCCTGTGCAAGCTCAGAGCCTTGGCCTCCCCGCAGGCCCCAACTCGGTTTCTGCCCTACATCTGAGCTCTTCTAGCCCGTCCAGCCACTATTCCGTRAGAGACTCTTATAGCAGGTCAACAGGGCTCTGTGATTAGAGGAGGCTTTTTGGCTCACTAAAAAAAACCCCTCAGCATGTCCATTGCCAAATTGTTCTTGAAGTGAATGTGCAGCAGAACCAGTCACCTGGCCTGCAGCCAGGCATGGGAACGCGGGCACTGAGACCTGCCGAGCTTAAACTGGGCAGGGCCCGTAGCTTACGAAAGACATCGAGAGCGTTAAGGGCTGAAAAGGAATTTTAGGAAGGTTAAGAAGGTGTGATTTTGTGAACTCCAAATATTACGTAGAGAAGATCAGAGYTTTATTTTGTTGTGTAGACAAGCTCTTGTTAACTTGAAGAGAAAGAAATACAGTGGCCRTTTCTGTCCCGAATCCTCGCTGGCTCCAAGGATCTCTCTTCTGAGCAGAAAGCAGAGCACAGTGGCGCAGGTAAAGAGTCCCCTTTGATTTTTGTGTTCATTTTTATTTACTTATTCACAAGTGTAAGATAACTTATACATAACTTTTTTCTGGTCAAGGGTTAAATCTAAATAACGCAAGTAAAAGAACAACTTCCTTATTCATTCAAGTCAGATGCATGGTCCTGACTTATTTCAATGCGGCACGTAAGCACAGGGAGACGGAGAAGGTGTCACAACGGCGCAGCCAGCTCTGCCAGGTCCTCAGCCAGGGTAAATCAGCGCCTTTCCGCTGAAGCTCCCATACAGCGCTGCGCTCCACTGCCTCTCTGGGAACGGGACCCGCTGTTTCCAGCAGACCAGGCGCGTCGCAGGCTGCGTGCGAGTTTGCACGGCGCGCTGCCAGCTGGAGCAGCTGCCGCGCAGAGCTAGGCAGCTGCTGCTGAGCTTATCGGGTCTTCAGCGTGTGCGTTTTGGGGAGCAAGGGGCCACTCTGCACTAGCTCAAGTCAGGTCTCGGGGACTGACCCCGTGCACGGCGTGGGGTATTTTAGGGGKGCTGCCAGAGCACTTCTTCCGCCTCTCTGTCCTCTGGAAGGAGAGGTGGGAAAGGGGGAGAAGGGAATTAGAGGCCAGAAAGGTGAAGGCACGTCTTGCAGGCAGCGCGAGGATTAGAGGAGGGCAGGGCTGGACAAGGGAGGATGCGTCGGGTGGGAAGCAGGTGGATGGCTCTGGAGGGCAGGAGAAGGGCAGGGAAAGCAATGCCCATCGGTAGGAGGAGGGACGTGGGCATAGTGACTAAACTTCTTGTAAAAGGGGGTGGAGAGAGGAAAGGGAGGGACGAGAAGAGGGGAAAAAAAACCCTGCATGTCAAGTCTGAGGAAATGCTGTGGGAACTACAGCCAGGCTCTTTTTATTTTTTTTTATTATTATTATTATTTTCTTCTCTCTTCTCCCCTTGTGTAGCTGAGAGGAAGGAAAGGAAGAAAGAGAAGTAACTAGCTCAAATGTGCCTCGCTCTGTTGCTGGGGCTTGGGGACTTGGTTGGAAGGATCTAGTTTCTGTTCAGTGTCAGGAAAAGGAGCAACAAGAGGAGGCAGAGACGGACACCCAGACATGCCCGTCTCGGCAGGCTGCTGGCTTGTTCTTCTTTGCCTTGCTGCCACTGGCAAACAGGTAAGACTGGGTTGCCAGGTCTGAGCTGGAGTAGGGGGGGGATGAAGATATCAAATCTGAAGTGTGGAGGTTCGTTTCTTCTCTCGGAGGAGGCGGTGAGGTAGGAGGCTGTGGCATCTCGTGCCGCGGCGACTGGTGGCACAGCGTTTAGCAGCATAGCTTCTCCTGCTTTTTTTCTCAGCTTTACTTTTTTTTTTTTTTTTTTTCCCCCTTTTTTTTTTTTTTTTTTTTTTTTTTTGCGACTCACCCTGTCTCACAAGCTTCTCTTGCTTCTTTAAAATCAAAATACCCCAAACCCAAAGCTCTAAACAAAGCCAGAAGATCTGCAGTGAAAACAGCCTGCTCCTGCCCAGGGCAGGGTGTAAGAAACCAGAAAATATTTGCAGTGAGGTTGCTGAGGGATATAATTTGCATGTAGTGTAAGAATAAGGCAGACTCCACCCTACCAAACAGATTTATTCAAGAGAGCACGAGCACACTCGTCTTTGGTTACGGCTGTACAGAGCTGCACCACACAGGCACGGGAGGAGCACATATGGTCTTTGCAGCCCAACGTGACCTTTCCCATGTCTCCCGGAGGTATGCAGCCCCTCTTGCTCTGACCACCCCATAATCCTGAACACAGCCAGCCTCTCAGCAGCTCCTAGAGGTCTGCCAGGGTTGTTTTCCCAGCTTCATAGATTTGAGGCCCAGCCAGATTACGTGACTTGCTCAAAGGTTCGTGTGCTGTCTGTGGCAGAGCCGGGAACTGACCCCAAATCCCAGGTAAGCTGCCAAGTCGCTGGCAGCCTTTTCTCAAAGGGGAAGCTCAAAGTGGGATTTGGCTCTGCAGTTGTTTGCAAACAGAGCGTGCTGTTTTCACAGCTTTGTCAACTACCAGCTGGCTAATGCTCGGTGTGTTTCATGGTTGTGAGTGTTGCTGGGCTTCCCATGCTTTCATGAAGATGGTCTTCCCAGCCTGCTAGAGCTGCGCCCTGCAAATGCTGTACATCAGGAGATATCCTGCAATGGCTTAAATAATCTCCCTTCACTTTTTCTAATTATACCATTTAAATAATTCCTCTCCCACCACGTTCTAGACTGGCAGGTGGTTCTCAAATCCCATGCTGCAGCTATTTTATTTGCTCCGTTAATCAATGTTTGGTAGCTTCACTACCATTTGTGTTTCATTTGAAATTCTAGTTTCTCTGTGTCTCATTATTCTTGATTGGTTGTGAGTGTTAAGTGCTTGCTTCAAGGTGGTGCTGTAGTAGAGCTGCCTGGGTTCCCTGAGAGCAAGGTGCAGCTTTGAGGGAAAAAGATTTTTTTAAAAAGAAAAAAAAATCTTTGTTGTCTACAACTTACAATTTAATGTCTGACCACATAATTCTGAGAACTGTTCCTCTGGATATCTGTTCCTAAATGGGCTGTCTAAAACCACATGGCCCTTTTTTTCCTTCCAAAACATGTGTTTCTGTCTACCCTCACCCTTTAAGTTTCTAAAATTGCTAGTTTCCAGGTGTCTTCCATATGTATATGAACGAGCTTGGGTTTTTCAAAACTGACTCTTACATCAGCCTTCTGATGGTTTGTCTCGTCCCATGGTATCCTCTGCATGTATTCTTTTCCTGCCTTGGTGTTCAGAACTGTGATGGACRCAGTATGGTGAGCAGACTTCAACGTTCTTCACACTTCTGCTCCAGATTACTAACCATGACGTTTCCTTTCTTCTGGAGCCATCTGCTTTGAAGTAGTTGTTCCCTTTGGAATCTCCTCATTGCCTGGAATCTATTCAACTCTTGATCAAACCTTGMAAATTCAGATTTCTGTGCTATAGCTCCCAATATGTCACAGATGCCCTGATTTAGTAGCCAGTAGGTTCTCCTCATTTTTTCTTGTCTCCCAGTGAACAGCTTCTCAGAGGATGCAGAACAGGGAACTTGTATTTATTTGAGGTTGATGTGTAAAGTCTTTCCACTGCATTCAACACGTGCTTAATTTGGAGTCTGTTAGTGGTTACATGGGATGCAATTTTCCATGGCCAATGTTTTGGACAAGRAACAATACAAAATAATAAGGGGCCCCTGGAAAGCTGTAGTGTAAGTTTGCATATGAAAAGCCATACTGTGTCAAAGAGCMAGCTAACCTAATAGTCTGTAGACAGTGAGCAGGACCTGGAAGTCAAGAATGTAGAAGCAAGGCAAGCCAAGAGAGATACTGTATCCAGCCAACCTTTCAGGTTTCCCTAATGTTCTGTGCTTGAATGATTTGGACAGTGACTTTCTGTAGTTCCTTTGGAGTGGTGTTTTCTGACAGAACAAATAGTGAGAAGAATAAGTGTGATAGAGCTGAAGTTTGTCTGATGCACTTGTATTAGTTTAGAGCTGATAATACCATGGGGTAGTGATAGGACCGTAATGTTTATAATGCATTTCCAGGGAGAAATGAAAAAACTTGCAAATGTAAGTTTAATGAATTCTCACAGTGGTGCTGAAAATAAACATCTTTGTCACCATCATTTTCACCAAAGAGGAAACAGGAACAGAGAATTCGTGACTTGCTCTAGGTCACACACCGAATGCACCGCAGAAGTGCTGGGAGCAGAACTCAACCCTCCTGTCCTCTTGTCTTGTGCTTCGGCCACAAGATGATCTTCCCAAGTGATTTGTCTCAGCCAGCTGTCAGAGCACAGAGTATTTTGCTTTCTGACATAATCAGCTTGGCTTCTTTATGCAGAATAGCTAGCCACATCCCTTTATTTGCTTAGCACTTGCAAAGAGCATAATTGCTCATATCAGATGGGAGTTAATAGCCTGTGAGAATATGCATTTCTACAAATGTAATATAACCAATTACCTGGTTTAACCTCAGGGCCTCTTCTCTTGTGTAGCAACGGGCTTGGACTCTTCTAGCACTTTGTCATACTTACTTTACAGGAAAAGTTTGCCCGCTGCAAGCATCCAGGATTCTTCATAATTTAGAGCAGCTTTAAAATGCCCTTGATCAAAGTGTAAATTATATTTTAACTTCCTCAAATGCACAGTGTTTATGGTAAGAGGAAAAAAGGAGTAAAAGATTGTCTATAACATGTTAGATCATAGCTTCTCCTGGCCCACTGTTCTGGCTGTGACCAGGGCTGAAAGAAATCACTCAGTAGAGCAAAACTCCTACAATATCTAATCTAAAGCCCTGGATTTATTTTGGCATTAACACCATAGGTTTAGAAGCTATTCTAATTCAATTAGTTTGCTTGTCAAAATGCCCTTGCAGGAAAGGTTCCAGAGAGGGAAACAGGTAGGTTTTTCACTGCTTTGCAGTTTCCTCCTGGATCATGTGAAAAATCGGCAATAACATTTTACAGCACCTCAAATAAAAAGAAATAATGCATTACATATAAAACTAAACCCATTCGCAATTTAAGAAGTCCCTGTTGTTTCTCTTCTCAAGGTAAGCCTCATTTTCCTGATATAATTTCTTCTTCCCGCAAAATGAGACCAAAACAAACCTTCACCAGATTTCACAAGTCAGTAAAGTTCAAAGCTTGCCAGCATGCTGCCTAGAGTGTGCTAACTTTTAGGTTTAAGGCACAGGGCTTGCTTTCTTGTCAAAAGAAAATAAAATACAGGTCAAGCACAGGCATTAAGTGTGGCCATAAGGATCTGTTTCACAGAATCRCAGAACAAYTGCAATTGGAAGGGACTTCTGGAGATCTAGTCCAACCCTACTGCTCAAGCGGGGTCACCTACAGCMTGTTGTTGTTGTCTGTTACTGTCCTCCTGAACACCTCAAGCTCAGAAAAGTGGAATAATCTGGCTGCCCTGCAAGAACTAGTGAAGATCTGTGAAGATATTAAAAAGAACACACACATAACTAAAGGGTAGAAAATCACAGAAACATCAAAGTGATGCCGTCTTGCATTTATACTTTAACTCTATTTGGAAGACTCATATTTGAGTTACATTTTTATACTTATCTATCCCTTAGGAGTTCAAATGTGGAAGGCCATACTTTACTAGATACATGTACGGACACAGAGCAGAAAGGTAGCCCCTCTTATAAGGCTGTCCTCTTCYTCCTCCCTACCACCTTCATCTCTGTGTGACCGGGTCTCCGGGTGGTGTTTGCGGTGAGCAAAACCAGGATAGTTCCTGCCGCCATGCGCTTGCAGTACAGCGACTGCTGAAGCCCTTTGCGCTCCGCAGCCCTCTCTGCAGAGGGGCGCATTGCAGTTTTGGAGTGCGTACGCTGCTGGCCATTTGGAGAGGATGGTGGGTTTTTGGTTTGGGGATTTTTTTTTTCTTTTTGAGATACTTGCTTAGCTTGCTGGAGGCAGTGGGGAGAAGAAGGAAACAGAAAGATGGTTGGTTCATCATGTCCTCAGYTGCAACTGTGCTTCTTGCACCCGCTGCCTTCTTCCTTTCGATTCAAACTCAACTTGCCTGGCAGTGCTGGGTTCTGTGGATGACTGCTTACCATCTGTTTTAAGCGCATTTTGGTTGGTGTTGGTTTCACAGAGAAACAGCTGCTCCAAGAAAGGTTGGTTATTACCAGTGGAAAGCGCAAAGGCAAATATTTGTTTGTAATAAATGCAATATAAAAATTAAGTGCTGTTTAACCAGGTTGCACTATGGACTCAGGTGGGCCTCAGTCTGTATAACACAATAATCTGCCTGCAGGAGCGTGACTGTTTTTATGACTTACTCTTTAAAAATGGTCCAAAGTCCAAGCAGTAGAAGAAAGACTGTTGGATTCCTATGGGATGGAGTGGAGATGGCTGAAAACTGCAGAGTAGGCCGTGGAGGGGGAAGACTCCTGCTCTGCAGGCTGCGGTGGCACACAGGGCTGCAGCCTCCTTGTTGCGTCTGCCGCATGGCAGGAGTTGGTGTGATGTTTCACTGCAAGTTTCCTAATTTCTTCTTGTTTGTGTGTTCCCCACGCTGTGGAATCTGGGTTGGCACGTGGTGTCTCTGTTGGCAACAGGAGCTGTGTGGAGGGCTTAGCATCCCATCAGGAAAGCAGAGCTGACTTATGCCATGTGCTCCATGACAAACTGATTTTTGTCCCATAGCAGTGCAGCCACCTTGGTTGCTTTTGGCAGTCCTTTCCTTGGTTACCTTTTTGTTTGTCTTTTCAGGGTGTGAGTTCTGTAGGCCGAGGGCTTGGCTTTCTCTGGTGTTTGTACAGTGCTTAGGATGTCGTGGCTGCAAACAAAGCTGAAGAGTCATTAATCACCGCAGGACAGAGCCCCATCCATTTCCCACCGAAGTCACAGGGAGGTCTGCCAGTTTGGGCCCGGGAAGGGAGCAGATACCTTCCACCCTGGCCGACTGCCATTGCTCAAGCTAGAGTTTCCATCCCTCCTCACTTTCGTTCTTCAGGTCCCCTTGTGTCCACAACCCACTCATCGTCCCCGTGCCAAAGGCACGTTCCTACCAGGGCGAGGCCAAAGGCAGCAGTGATGGCTCCTCACCTCTTTCCCGTGATCTCCGTGTTTCTCCCGCTTGCCTTCTTCCAGCTGAGGAGCTCCTGCAGTTTGGCACRGAGGAGGCCTGAAAAAACTTTTGCTCGCTGCATGAAAGCAGCCACAGGTCTCTGACTTCACCTGAGAAATGAAATCAGAGGCAGGGCTGGGCAAAGAGCGGCACTGCGCAGAATGGCAAACTCCCGCGACGGAGCAGGAGCGAAACGGTGCGGGCTCCCCGRCTCGCCGTGCCAGGGCATCCCAGTCTCCACTCCTCAGGGGCAGCTGATGGAGCGGTTGGAGCCATAGCTGCAGCGGAGGAGGGCAATGGGCAGGCAGGAGGCTGAAGCCCTCCGACAGCCCTCCTTGGCAGCAGGACGGACACTCAAGTCCTCCGAGTGCCGAGCCCACGGCTCTGCCGTGACCCCGCTGGGCTCTCGCTCCCTTTGCCCAGCCAGAGGGAGCTGCCTGGCTCCGGCCCCTCTCCTTGGGTCAGCAGCGTGTCCCACTGCCCTCCTGCAGAGCCAGGTGGCCATTACCCTACGAAAATCTAGATGACCTAAAAGAGACTAGGAAAGACTGTCTTTGGCAAAAGAGTCAAGCTGGCCAGTTTAATTCACCCTGCAAGAAACAATTAACTAAGGAGGGGGGGAGAAATGAGGTCATTTGCCCTCACCACTTTGTGGCTACTCCAAAAAGAAAAAAATATATATAGGATCTATTCAAGAATGACAAAGAACAACATTTGTGAGTGCAGATTGGTGCAGAATATATTTAGCCAGTGGTCAAAATGGAGGGAAAAGAAGAAAAAAAATGTTGCATGGAAAAAAAATTGCTCTAGAGTCTTGTCAGGCAACCCGTTAATCTGGAATACAGATAGGGAAAATTGTGCTGCTGGGTTCGTATGAAGCCTTAAAAAGTGCTTATGTAGCACACAGGAGAATTTATTTTGAGTGTATTCTTTTGCCACAGCAAATAGTTTTGCCTCACGAGCATCATGTTCTTCAGTAACTTTTCGCTGGGCAGTAACTTGAGCAATCAGATGATTCCTTGGATCTGCTCTGAGGAAACAATAACAAAAATCTCCCGTGTAATACCACATATAGTGAAACAGGCTTATTAAGGAAACGAGCCAAAGGCGGTCAGAGCTGGGGGRGAATCTTTCCACTGGGTTCCCTGGCCCAGGGTGCCCAGCAGAGCTTGTTCTTTGCGGTGATGCCCACAGGATAAATTAACCATTTTTCAGCCCAGTCCTGAGTCCTTTAGTGAAGGCAGCAATTTGGTCATGGTCAGGAAGCTGCAGATCCAGTTGTACTACAACACATGTCAAGGCAGAGTGATCTGCTGGTATTGCACCATCCACTGCATACAGTCATCTTCCAAAGAAGAGGCTGCAGCCCTATAACTACTTCTGCCAGCAGAATATTGAGTATTTGTTCTACGTGGGATCCTAAAAGCTTATTTGGGGGAAGAAAGGCAAAACAGCAGCAGGCTGTGAAAGCAGGCTTCCTCTTTTCTGCACAAACTTTCTCATTCTCCCCATCAGCTCAAATAGGACCGCAGCCTCGCATCAGACCATAAGAGATTAATACGGTTATGCTGTACTCTGGCAGTGTGCTGGTATGAAAGGATGCACAAACGTACAGGGTTTTGAAGCATATGATGTCCCAATTGTGCCCTTTTCATCTGACATCCAGAAATAGCACAGTCCAAGAAATCTCTCATGATTATTTTTGCGTTAAGACTCAACTTCAGTTTGTGATGTGGAAAAATAATCCGTTAAGTAAGATGCCAAAGGGGAGTGCTCCCCGTAAGTGATTGTTCCTTTAGTGCCTCTTTTATTATTAATTAAACCTGAGTGAGTTGAGGGTGATGTTACTTAGTCTGCTCTGTGCATTACTGAAGGCATCSAGCAGTGCGTATGCTGAGCTTCCCTCCTGAGCAGCACTGTTGCACTTGTTTAATCTAGAACTGATTTGCCTTTGCAGGCCTTTTCGCTGCAGCACAAGTATTAGCTTCGGCAGTGCCACTACAGTGCAGTTTTTATTACTGCTTGTTATATACTGTTGTCTTGCCATCGACCTTTTTTTGTTAAATATTTTGGTTTGGGTTGTTTTTTCAGGTTTTATAGTCTCTGATTCATCTTGAAAATATTCTGCCTAGTAACTATTAGTCTTCGAATTACTGTGGCAATGAGGACATGCAGGTTAAAGATTAGGTTTTGCACTAAAATTCAGACCAAGCAGGCAATTCACACTCCCGTGCAAGTGGAACGACATCGGGGCATGGCGGAGGGGGCCAGGCAAAGAACTCATATGCTGTCTGCGACTGCGGTGCAACATCCATGTTGCTCTGCTTACTCCCGTCCCTCTTTGTGCCTTTGGTATTTTGTTTGGCATGTTCAGACAGAGTGCAGAACTTTCAGGTTGTGCCCCATAAATTGTTACTGTCTTCCCTAGTACAAGCTGTGAATAACGTTTAGACACTACAGGCAGCTCAGTCAATGAAAACTTTAGATGAATCCCTCTGGTTGTTGCATGAGGATGACTTTCCCACTGAGTGACAAATGTCATGCATGCGATGCTGGCTGATTCACCGGTTCAGTCAGTAGCCATTTCAGCCCTGAGATCTACCACCTCTGTCATTTCCCATCTGATACACCTAAGGTTCCTGTCTGCCTTACCCTTCCCACCCGTTGGCTGTGAGTGGTCAGCACGGCACTTCTCCTTCACGTAGTCTGCCTGCTAGAAATAGCTCAGGTGGCTTCGAGATTGATTAATGGTCCTTCCCATTGGTGGAGGAGCACCAGTTGCTTGGGTGATGTCTCRTAGGAGTGTTTGCTTTTTGCTGCGTGCTAATGCAGAGAGACAATTGGAATAGTCAAGATGGGGCTTTTACCACCATTTGTCCACTGGTTACAAGTTACAGGTTTCTCTTAATTTCTTTATTAACTGTTTTATCCTTTATGTTCTTTCTGGACACTTTAGGTAGTCAGGCTAGTGTAGAGTTTCAAGGACCTATTTTTAACAGTGAAATAATATTTAGTTTTTAGCCTTTGCCATTTCCCGGCTATATTGTACCACGTGATGGTGGTTCTGTGATGTGGTTTACTGGTCACTGGAAAGTTGACATCACCAAAAAGCATTTCATTCACAATCTAAGATTTTCGTGGTAAGTTGCAGACCTGCAAGTGAATAACTGGAATTGCACAGTTGTGGCTTGTGTGTTGCTTTGATTCAATTTTTATCAACAGTAAGGACTCTCTCTGAAGGAACTGTTGCATTTAATGTCCATGTGATTATGCGTATATCTTTTTCACATAAAACTCCTCTTCCCATTTATAAACTCACAGTAACTGAGCTGTATAAATTGTCAGAGTCGTCCATTACATGTGTTACTATCGTGTGCCTTAATGCAGCACGTAGGAGTGCCAGCCATGGAGCAATGCTCAGCTAGACCCGGATTCTGTTTTTGTTCTTCTTGAATAATTTTTAGGCAAGTCTCTGAAACTGGCAACAAACTGAGAAAATCTGGTTTTGCTCAACAATACTGCTGAACCAAATTAGGTGGGTGAAAGGCTGTAGGCACAAAATTCGTACATGTGAGAGGAGAGGCAGTAGCTCGTATCTGAATGAGGAAAAGGAGCAGACGATTGCAGAGGCAGTCCTGGCTGAACACCAGGGTGTCGCAGTTGAAGKAGCTACTTCAGATCAGATTAGAAATTGTTGGTCAAAGCTCAGTCAGATGAAGGCAAACAAAGCCCAAAGAGCAGTGGAAATATTGTAATTCTACAGTAGACAAGGCTAAGGCCCTCTAAAACAAGCTCTTTGGATAAACTCAGGCTCCAGAGTTTAAAAAACAAATGGTGTGCAAGGCGTGCACAGGAGATTTCACTCTCCCRTAGGTATTCTAGGTCTGCAGTACTAAATGGAAAAAAATGTGATATGCTTAGTGAAATGATGAAAGATGACTTGAACATTCTCCAGAAGCAAATACACTGAGCACGAAGGTGTCATCTTAAAATAGTTAACCCTGTTGCATGTCCCATTGCATCTCATTTTTTTCAAAACTAGTATTATTGCTAATGAGCAGTCCCCATTGAGGCCTCAGGTTCTTGTTCAGAAATGACATGGGAAAAAAAAAATGTGGAAACCCCCAGGCTTGTTCTTCCAGATTTTTTCTTTTTAAGGAAAGGGGCCTGTGCAACTTTATCTTCTCCGAAATGTCTGTCTGAATATTCATTTGAGTGAGAAAGTAATTTTAGCATCCGTGACACACAGCTTCTGCTGCCATCAGATTGCTCAATGTCTCTAAGAATAAATATTTCCTTAAGCCTGAGGACAGGAATCTGAATTTTGCTGGTTCCGTCTTCAGAAACACCTGTGTGTGTTTTATAAAGGTCTGAGTAACACAGCTGAGCTTTGTAGGTGTGAGTCATTGAAGGTCTGCGATTCTGCAAGCACCCTCTTGCTTAGCATCTCTTTCACCAAATTAAAAAAGAAAAAAGAACGAAAAAAAAAAAAAGAAGAAGAAGAAGCTGAAAAGGCTATCTGCAGTCTGACACCAAAATACTGCCCTCCTGCTAACCTTGCAATGAGCATGCTTTCATTTTCCAAAGTCAATGGGACTACTCATGTGCTTGCAGGCCAGCAGGTGCTGGTCTGCTTTACCAAGCCAAGCCTCCGGCAACCCACGAAGCCCAGAGCAGGTTCATCTTTGGTCCCTGAACCTTCCGCTGTTGGATGTACACGCTTGGAGATAATACATAATGAAGCAGGAAAGTTTTTTTTTTTTTTTTTTTAAGTATGTAATTTTTTATATTTTGCACAAGTTAAGTGGCAACTTAACCTGGACCTTTTTAAAGCATCTCTCCATCTGTGGGGATTTGATGAAAAGCTTCACCAGTAGTGAGACCTTTAAAGCAATAACCAAGCTGGGATTTTTTTGCATTTTATTACTTCAGATGGGGTTGATACCTTTGCTTTCACTGGGCACCTGAAGTGTGACATGCGACCCCTTCTCCCACCAGAGAGTGGCTCGGTGATGCCAGAGTCGCTCTGAGCCACGCGCCAGCCTTCGATGAGAGGAAGGATGTTCCAGAGGTTAAAACGCTAACTTGAGGCTTTGGAGACGTGGTTCTGTTTCCTGCTTTGCCACTGATTTCCTGTTACCTTAGTAAAGTTAGTCAGTCTCCGAGCGCGAGTTCCTCATCTGTAAAATGACTCGCACTTCCCTATCTCAGAAGGACAGTGTGGAGAGGAATACAGTAGTGATGGTGGAGCATCAAGCCCGCGTGCTGCTGTGAGCGCAAGTGCTGGCTAGAGGGGTCCTGCCCTCTGACAAAAACCCTTCTGCATGGACTGGTGATACAGTCCTCTGGCCGGTGGCTGAACAAGGGCTTCCAAGGCACTGGGCTAGCAGAAGGGCCTGSGCTCACTGGGTCGGATCCCACCATTAGAAAACACGAAGTTTCTTCTATTTTCCTCTCGTGCTCGGCGGATCTAGCTGGTCCGCATTAGGCCAGGATTTCTTGCCTTTGCGAGGAGGCTGGGCTTATGTGGGGTTAGCGACTGGACACCAATAATCTTGTCTTTATTTAGTCGAATGTAAATCAAAAGAGGGGAATAGAGCACCTTTGTAAAYGTATCAGCTCGTCTCGAAAGGGGAAGGACGTGGTGGCAGAAGAGAATACTGACACGGAGAGCAGATCTGCGCAGCTGTAGCTGTGAACGTGCTGTAACAATAACCCTCTTAATGCTACGAAGCGAGGAGGTCGGAGATGATTCATGAAAGGTGCCCGAGCGCTTAGCCTGCCCCAGCAGAAGGGGATTGCCTGTTCTGTTCGAGCCGAATTTTAATTCTCAGAAATCATTCCAGACTCTTTAGCTGAACGCTTTTTAGCAGATTTGCATATCCTTCCTTAAAAAGGATGATTTTGCCCTTGTGTGACACTTCAGTAATTTTTAAGTCTTTTTTTCTAAAGGGGAACTTTCAAACTGGGGCAAACAAGGAAGAAAAGAACATTCTGTTATAAAAGCAAGTGACCTGACCCGTCATTTGTCTCGTCAGTTCTGTTGCGATTTCGGGTGGCTGCGAATGAGGAATCGGTGGCTCGAGACCTTCTCTCCTCCAGCGCGGTCTCGGTCCCAGTCCGCAGCCTCCGGCAGGGCGGCGGCTTAGCTTGCGGCACCTGAGACGCAGGGTCAGAAGAGGAGCTCCGCGGGTTTGCAGAAGTGGTTTAGGAGCTTCTGGCGGGGCAGCGAGCGGTGTCACTGCTCAGGCACCCGCTGATCGGGCTGCCTTTCCTCCGCTTCCCGATCGCCTCCCGCCTTGCTGGCCCTCGTCCTCATCGTGAACAGCAGCGCGCAGGGCGACGAGCAAGGCGTCTGTTAGGAATAAGCCGGAGGGAAAACTTCCATACGTAGGTACGGGTTTGTTTGCACTGCGGTAGGAATCCTAGCCCCATTCCAGGTGCCCTTTTGTGTGAGGTGCTGTGCAAACACAAACAGCAATTTTTGTTCCAAAAAACTTATGATCTAATCACAAGAAAGATACTGCTAATAAATRCAACAAAAGAGACTAGGGAACATGGAGACAAAAGAAGTATTTTTACAAGACTAGCCTCTTAATTTGCCATGAGATTGCTGTTGTGATAAAAAATGGCTATAAGGTGGTGTTTATAACCCACAAACTTCACCCCCCCCCCCAAAAAAAAAAAGACCTCTGAGCTTAGGCACTTACTTTATTTCAGATACAACTAGTGCAGCTTTGACACACTGCATTTATGCACCAGATAATGATTCAAACTCAAAGCCAAAAGGAGATGTTTTAAAGACACAGTCCAAGCTCTTYGGTCATTTTTAAGTTATAAGACCCTTTCTACCAGTAGAAAGGACAAGATGCTTAGGGGAAGAGAATATAATGAGATTGCTATTGGTGAAACCAGAAAGGGAGAAAAGAGGAGAGGTAAAGGGAATCGGAAACCAATATCAATTCTACCTWTACTCGCACAGCACTATTAGATAGCGAAAGCTCCTTCTAATTAGCAGCAGAAGTTTTAATGGATCTTTTTTCCAAATCAAAAGCCAGTGTCCTGCAAATGATATTTTAACAACTGTATCTCATTACAATGAAGTGTTCTTGCTAAGGGCCAAATTTTGAGTCATCCTACGTATTYTAAAAGGAATGGTCAACAAGTGGACGTAAGGTGTTGAGTCTGCCTGGAGGACCACTGCCAAGAGACTCCTGGGCAGCCAGAGCAGAGGCAGTGGGGGGCTAGGAGYGATGTTCAGCTGGCTGGGACATCCCACTGCCACCCATGCCCCCAAGCCTGGGCGAGTGCCCTGTACCCTGGCAGGATAGCTGCAGGCAGCGGAGGTCAGGGGTGGGGGGGGTTGCAAAGGCTGGTAGGAGCTAGATATAACACTGTAACGCCCTTTGCCATTGTCCCCTTGTGTAAGTTTGGGCTGCTTTGTTGAGGGAGGGGTTCTTTTTTGTTTTGTTCTGTTTTTTTAAGAAATAGAAAGGTGTTGGCTTAATTTGTATCACCTCTGTGGCTGTGCCTCAGTTCAATGAGAAGAATGCTGCAGGACACAATAGGAGCCATAAAAAGCCATAAAACTGAAGTCCAGTGTTTTCTGGGGCTAAATGGGAGTGTTGTGTATCCCAAGGGGAAGCTGGGAACTTCTTCTTTTTTGAAGATATAAATCATTCACTTCTAACTTTACTAGTTTGCTAAATGTTATTCTTTAAAACTGTCAGTGGCGCAGGTCTCGTTCTGAGGTCATATCTGTGGAAGAGACTATGGAAGTGTCTGTATACCTTTTTTTTTTTTTTTTTACAATTGTTTTGAAGTCAGAGGTTTCAAATAATAGAGTATTGTGAGCAAGGACTATATGGCAGGCCAGAAGTTCATGATAAATTATAAGACTGTGTTAGTTATTTATCTCTTGGCAATATTACAAGTCCCTGTGTGTAGAGCATCAAGTACATATTATTAATTTGCCTACAAGGAGCCTTTGAAGTCGTAAACATTGAGTAATGTTTTACTGCTTAGCTTTCCAAAATGCTATAATGAAGAAAAGTTTTCCTCCTCTCTATCACAATTGTGGGTAGGTAGGTCTGAAGCTCAAGGTRTATAAGTTCTCCTGTCCTTTTTCTTCTTCTCCTCCCCAGTTGTCACTACAGATCACTCTGCCATGTGAAAGTGAGCAACACTATGAATACTCCGGACGGTGCTGCACAAAGTGTGAGCCAGGTACGTGAGCGYGGGCCTACACGTGCTTGGAAATTGAAAAGCTCCTTAGAAGCAGTGCTAAGGGCCAGCAAGGCAGCTTGCCCTTGTGATTCCATAGCCCTGTTTGCACGCACCATAACAGGTGCAGAATTTCAGGCCTTCGAGTACCTTTTAGTGCAGGAGTGGTTCTGCTGACCTCCACAAAAGCCGTAACAACTATTTTGTTGGGATAGCACTTAATCACTGGAGACAGAGAGTAGCTTAATTCTCATGCACGTAAAGAAGACGGTTCTTATGCCATAAGTTTCATGTATATTTCGATACCACCCTAGGTTAGGGCCAGACCAAGGAACTGAAAGGGTGGCGCAAAGAAATGATCATCCTCCAGTAGTACAGCAGTGTTAGCCTGGGCTACATTTTGCCTAAGCTCCTCCAATGGCTGATGTGCAACTTGCAAACGACGTACTTTTCCTTCTCATCTTCACAGGAAAGTATATGTCTGCTAAATGCACTGGTACTTCTGATAGTGTGTGCCAGCCATGTGGCCCAAATGAGTATATGGATGTCTGGAATGAAGAAGACAAATGTTTACTACATAAAATATGCGATCAAGGTGAGCTGTTTATACTGAGGAACCTTTTAGTCTGAATTAGTAAAGTGTGAAGACGAGCCAGTGGATCTGGACATGATGCTTTGTTTAGGTACATGATGATGGAGGTTGGGCTTACAAAAGAACCTAAAAGACAGTGAGATCCCCAGACACCAGGGAGGTTCAGTTCTTCTGTGCTCTGTTGAACACTGCAACTATAGTCTCCATGCTGCTCAACTGAATATCTTCACTTGGGCCGCTGGTCACTGTGAGTTGGGTCTTAAAGGTTTGTTCTTTTGCCCAGCATATTGTGCACTCACATCCCCTAACGTGGTTGCCTCACACTTGTGAAAGCTCTTTTTATTTTCTGCGGGAGCTGCCAAGAAAAGTATAGCTTGGGAGTTCAATCAGTGAGGTGTCCCATGCTAATTAAGGGTTTCCACACTTCTTGAAAGACAGCATTTCCTCTAACAAGAAAGATTCTGCATGTGGCATTCAAGCAAGGCAAATAGGTGAAGCAGGAGTTTCATGAATTTGAGTCTTATTATCAGACAAGTTTTTACTCCCAGCTGYTTTCTCTTCTAGGAAAAGCTCTGAAAGAAGTGAATCCAGGAAACAGCACATTCCAGCGGCAGTGTGCTTGTACGATGGGTTACCACTGGAACGACGACTGTGACTGCTGTCAGCGAAACACCATATGTGCGCCAGGATTTGGAGTCAAGCATCCTGGTAAGATACRGAGAGGGGCCGGTGCAAAGTAAAATGTCCAGGTCAGGCTTGGAGGATGAAGTCAGCATCATGCGGGTTCTGATGTTGAAGAGAGGATGCCTTCCACTCTCCATCCACTGTGAACAGAAGCTGTGTGGCTGATTATCATTGCTACTGCACGGAATTCCTCTGGACTATTTGCATTTTGAAGGCTACTTTGGGAGCAAGAGGCTTGAGTATCTATAGTTTACACAGTATCTTGGATGAGGTGACGTTTGCTAGTTTTCACATGGACATGAACATAGCCAAAAGGACTGCAGCACATTCCTAATGTTCGCTGAGTCACTTGAACCTGCATTTCTCCAGTGCTCAGGAAAATGGTCCACTGGGGGTCATTGCTGAGCTCTTTGAAAGCAGGTTCTGCGGAATGACTATTCTTTACAGCATCCTATAACACTATAAGTGAATTAAAAATGATGAACACATTTCACATAGTGCAARTATTCTTTATTTTATATGACTTACAATGCAAGGCTTGACATTTAAATGAGTTCTGGGTTTGACTGCAAGCAAAATGGAGGTGTTTTGTGCACGGAAAATAGAAGTGGTCAAATTCAGAGTTGTAACGAACGCTGGGAAGATGAAGTGAGCTGTTCCAAGTGCAGGGAACATCAGAAAAGCAGCACATAATGGAGTGATGGGGAATGAAATGGGCCTGAAGCACAGAGTTTTCTCCACCAAGCTGGCAAATCCTGATGCAGAACTTCGCTTGCTTCATGCAATTGACAGTACCAGTTAGCGTCATGGTCRGTGGAATTGCATCAACACAAGGCAGTTAATGAAAGTGGAAGGATATAATAGCTGTATATTATTTAACAATAACTGAAAATGGCTTCTGGTCATTTCCCATTTTGATCATACAGAGAAATATGCTAGTCTGACCTGAACTGCTTTTCCTGTTTACCTGTAACTGTCATTGCTACTCTAATATAGTTTAAGATCCTTCTCTCTCCAGGGAAGCTACTGGAAGGGGAGGAGGAGTGGGGATTGGGGGAGCGTAATTGCCTCCAGTTTGAAATGAACTCACAAAAGCTTAACTTTTTTCTTCCTTTACAACACACAGTGCAACAAGACAAGGATACAATATGTACACCGTGTCCCAYGGGCTACTTCTCAAAGGTTGCTTCATCCACTGATGAGTGTAAATCCTGGACCAAGTAAGTCCCTGTATCTTGTAGAAGTACCATGACAGCCRCAAGGCAATGAGAAGCTTGATCAAAAGCATTTTTCTGTGGGGTGTTTCAGTCTGTCTGCAGAGTGCACAGGGCATCTCGGTTTGTGGCACGGCAATAAAGGCATTTTCAGAGTGGAGCTTGAATCTTGCTGTGGGGTGGTGAAGGAAGAAGGAGCAATAACAACAGAACTGCTGATCTATTGAGTTGAAAATAATAATGGTATCTGAACTCTTTAAAGATGGAGAAGCACAGGAGTAATGGAAAGTATTACCCTGCATAAGTGTAAAAGCCATGACAGACCTCCTTGCTTGAGTATCTAGCTTCTGTGTCTTTCTTTTTTTAGCTGTACAGCTCTGGGAATGGCAGAAATTGTCCCTGGGACTGACAAGTCAGATGCAGTTTGTGCAGAACGGAAGATGCCTGAACAACCAGAAGATGGTATATGTCCTCCTACAGGTTATTCATTAGAAAGTACCTATGTGTTTACTATGTTTTGTGTAGTTTAACTTCGTTCCCCATGTGGATGACTCTAGGAGAAGCAGCTGTAGACCAAGACAGAGCTCTTCTGAAAATTCAGCCTTTAAAGATGACTTTATACTTAAGGATGACCAGTATACTGAATAGTGCTTTATACCTCTCAGTGACACTGCATGGTGAGCAGTGTTACTGTAATACCCATGATCTCCATCACATTTACAGCTCTTTCATTTTTTCAACCTGCTAATTTCCATACACACATTATCTATATAAAGGCACCGGCTTATCTCTATGCTTCTTTTATACTAATGGACACAGCTGAATTTAAGTCCCTTGTTGCCCATTGCCCTTTTCTCTCTCCAATGTGGATATGCTACCAGGGAGACTGCTTGCCTAGCCCATGGCATTCCTTCACAGTCTGAGATGAAAGCTGAATTTTACTGGCTGAAATTTATAATCCCCATGAGCTACATATCCCCCTTCTCCTGAGGCAGAGCAAGCACAGCCTGTGGGCTGGCAGACTGCAAGGGGACTTTCAGAGGAGCCTCACTGGCTTACACCTCTCTAAGACACCRTCTAGGACTCTATTTTTCACTGAGATGGCTCTGCACAAGGTGCCCTTAGTAAGGCTACTTATCACAGAATTTTACCAGCGCTTAAGCTATTGTCCTTATTAGAGAAATCTAAAATCAAATAGGAAGAAAAAAGACTCTGTGGAAAAAAATATGGAAAAGCAGATAAAATAAGCAAAGATTGTAACACTGCTGAGTATAAGCTGTTTGCTGACAGTACTATCTTTTTTATGCCCTACAGGAACAAGCAGGATCTTGTACGTGTTGATTGTCATCTTGTTTTTTGTGGCACTAATTGGCATTGTCATCTTCATCGTATACTACAAGAATAAGGGAAAAAAGCTCACAGGTACATTATGGCTAATGGTATTTGTGAATGTGACAGCTGCATGGTTCTGTGAGCGCTCTGATTTCACAGGTAACCACTGGATTAAGAAACTCAGGTGCCGTTTTGGAAGTTCTGTGCTATCCCCATGTCTGTCCGTATGGATGTGTTTTAACCAATGCAAAGCCAGGCTTCCCATTCCTTTCCTCTAGGGCAGGGAGCATGTTGCACTTAGGCACAATGCATATCGTTCTGGCATCCTCCTGCAGCCTGCACAGCGAGGTGGCTGCCCGCGGGGCGCCCACAGCTGCACTGTGGATGAGGGAGGGCCAGTGCTGGGGGCACGGCAGACCCCCGGACGGAGCGGAGAGGGCAAAGACTTGGGGGTCTGTCGCCACCTCCTAGCTCCTTTGTCCCGCTTCYGCTCCTCCCCTGAAATCTGCATCTGGATTAGTTAAAATACAGATCTCAAGACAAAAGCTTGATGTGTATTTGCAGACATGATGGAGGCAATTTTCTCATCTGAAGGCCAAAGCTCTGATGAGGTACTACAGAAATACCAGMAGGAGCAGAATAAATAGTAAAAACAGAAAAACAGAAAAATACTAGGAAAATGTACTAGATATTGCTGGGGCTTTGAATATATTATGAATTTGAGGGAAATACTCACAGAAGTTACTCGACTTTGTTTTAAGCCTTGAGTCTTCATAGTCAAGGACGTACTCTTACTATTCTCTTTATTTTTTATTTTCTCCCTCTGAACTTGAAAAGCTTTTCCTAATGTTTTTTTTTTTGTCTTATTGTCTTTCCCAAGCCTTAGGAATTTATGAAATGTTCTAGGAGCTGTGGAAGGGAAGAGAGCAACCCTCTCTTGTAAAGTATGTTTTACCCTGTGTTTTAGAAATAGGCTGCCTCTGCCACACTAAACATGGGTTGTGCTAAATCTGGAATTCCTGGGATGGGCTGGAGGAAATGGTGACTCTCCTTGCAAACCAAATACTTGAGATGCAGAGCAGGTTTCAGGGGAATGCTCTTTATTTGACACTCCTATTGCCCTGCTGCTCTGCAGTGACAGTCTTTCATTGCCTTTGAGTGGTGAATCCTGCTAACTAGAGCCCCAGGGACCTGCAGGCTCAGAAAGAAGTCATGCCTGCTTGGGAGCTGATGGTAAATGTGCAGACTTAACATCAGGGGAACAGACTCATTACTGGGAACTGGCAGTGGCTAAGTAGCTGATCTGTCTGCAGACATATGAAACCAGCACAAGGTTAAAATGTACACAGAACCTGAGCCCYTCAAAAATCTCCTGAAAACGAAGATATAAAGCAAGAAGAATGTTTCGGTTAAGTAGTGGTCTCTGCTATAAAGTATTGTTGGATTTGAAGCTTTTCCTTTGAAGATACATCGATTAAGTGAATTTCCCAATTAAGCACATCCTGATTAAGTGGAATATGCCGTATTTGAGCCTGCCATCCCGTGGTTTCAGTGGCTTACCCTCTTCCCTCCAGGCTCCTTGCTGCTGTCTGAGAATGGTCTTTGGGCCATTCATGTGACTTCTCTTGAAATAGACTGTACGGCTGCAACTGGGTCGGGATCGGGCCACTCATAGCTCGGTGACATATGACCAGGAAAGAAACTCCATTTGATGTGGAACACAGTTTAACTGTGATCTATTTTGGGAGCTTGGAAACATTTGTTCCACAAGAATATATCCCTATTCCAGTTACAATGAATCCTCGGCTAGACAGCCGCTGGGACGTTTGAACAGTCAGTAAACACAGCCTTGATGGTTTATGTTTAATGTAATATTATGGATTGTGAATAGCTGTATGTGTTTAGGTCTGTGGCCAGCTTTAGTGCCTGCTATACATTACAGCTGCTGTTTTGTTTTCCCTACAGCAGATCTACAGAACTGGGCTAACGAAGTGTGCAGCCAAATAAAAGGAACAAAGGTAAAGTCTAGGGCATTACAATTTTCTGCTTATGCTTTTTCTTTATTATATTCCTGCCACTTCCCTGGCAGTAGCCTCCACATTAACATTTGGCTGGAAAACAAGTTTACTGTTTCTCAAAAAACCTTGTAACTTTGGCTTTTTCAGTCTGGTTCCTGCGAATTTGAGGCTTATGAAATGTCCAGTAACTTCCCTTGCTTCTGAACCACCTCTCTGCTTTCAGCCAGTTTTAATAGTCTCTGTGATGATTAAATATTTATAAGAGGAGAAAGTTCAACATAAGCCCCCCAGTTACTGAATATCTGAGATTCTACCTAAGAGAGAGCCATTATAAATCCTAAGAGCTGGAAAAACTTCAGCTGGACTTTGCATCTTTTTACATATCAGAGAAACCTGGATTTGGGGCAAAGCCAAGAATACTACACATGGGAGACATCAGGCACAGATCCGTCAATTAAAGGGAACATCCTTGAGACCCATTAATTCCAACGCCTGCAGAAATCCTTGTTGTCCACTCGGATATGAAAGAAAGAAAGACCTTCCAAAATGTTTTGCTGCAGAACAGCCCCAGATCCTATGACTGAAACACTGGGAGATTCAGGTTCAAGCTGTTATGCACTTGTGCCTGATTTCCACCAAGGACACAGACTGCAGTGTCTCAGGTCCCCAGTGCATGCTCTCCCCACCAGGCCAGTCCAGGAGCTCTTATCTAGTTGAGTGGTTGCAACACTCAAATCCTATTACTACAAAGGAAACTTCTTGAGAAGGCAGTTCCTCTTTTGTCTCATGTCACTTGTCCGTGCAGCCTCCTGCAATGGCAGCGGGATGGAGGGAGAAACGGCAGCAGTTAGTGGCCGCAGCATTTAAATGCTCTTCTCCATCCTGGAAGAACTGAACAAATGCTAAAAACAAAATGTGGGTAGTAATTTGCAGCTACCCATCATTACAGCCTGACTTGCAGGTACTGAAGGGAATTCTTCACTGCCGCCTCCAGTATTTTCCAACACTTTTTGTGGAGCTGCAACCAGAAATGTAGCTTTACTTTGAAAAGTACTGACAAAGTGACATCATAGGCTTTTGTATTTATTGTCCTAACTTACTCCAGGTTAAAACAACCTTGTTTATATGTGAGGGWTTTTTTTCTAGCTTGTCCTGGGTCATCTGAAATAATCCATTTTTTTCCTACATATAGCCAATATAAACCAATATAAAGTTTCTGCTCTCAATAGGACCTTCACAGGTCTACAGCCCTTCAAACACAGATAATTCAGGGTATTCAAAAAACCTATAACAAATTAGACCTTAGTATCATTCTATTGATGGTTTGTAAGGAACAGCAGAATGCAATGAATCTTATAGATTTATTGACTGTCAAGGGCCATTTGAAAAACTAACAATAACTCTCTCTCATAATTAAATATTGCTGTCTCCCAGGCCACCAGATTTTTATCCAAATACCCACTGAGTACAACACCACTGGTCATAGTTTTGCAACAGGATAGAATTATACTTCAAGACTCAAATACAGCTGGTGCTGCTCACACTCAGCAGCTACACGTCAAAGAAGAATTACAATCTGCCTATTTCTTCTTTGTTTAGAAAATAACCTTCTGCTGATTTATTTATTAAAGATGTTTTTCTTTTGGACTTCATTTAGGAGCCTCCCAGAGATGTGTTTGTTACCACCAGTATAACAAACGCTGTTGCTCCCCAGATTTCTGAAGGAACGTGCCTGCTGGGTCCCACTGGTTATTCTACCCCCGCAAACACATCTTGCACCAGCGGTCACCATTTGTGCATGAACGGCAGCCCACAGACAGCTCCACACGAGCGGGCAGGGAACCTCCAAGAGTTTTCTGTGGTGTCTGAGACAGATGATGACCATTTCCCACCAGTTCCCATGGAAGATGAATATATGGATAAAGATCTCAATACTGCTGATTATTTATCTTTACTGAGTCGGCCTGACAGTAAAACTGTGTCATCATTTTCAGAACCAGTGGAGATAGGGGAGAATGATAGCTTAAATCAGTGCTTTTCAGGGACTGGGAGCACAGAGGACATATCTGTTGCTCGGGGCTCTGACCCTTCCTCCGAAATGGATGGTACACATGCTGCTATAGACAGATATCTTCAGAAATCTTGCCAGCATGCCCACAGCTGCCCAAAGGAAATAGACAACAAAGACACAGATCGTTTTCCAGCAAACCATGACTCGGAGAAGATCTGTGTGAGGTGTGGCATTTCATACAGGGAATCTCCCAGAAAGTGGAGTAAACCCTACTGTGCAACTGTTGACAGTGCCTCCACCTCCCCAGAAATTGGATCTTATGCACAGTGCACTTGTGGCTTGCATTTTCTCTCTGCTGGTCAGAGCACTCTAGCAAGTGATCGTGGTATGGAAGATGCATCTTCTGATGGTCCCGACACAAAGCAGCAGCATACAAGAAGCACTTCAGGGACAAACAACAGTACTTCAGACCTTCCACCAGCATCTGGTAAGCCCAGTAGGCTTGACTTATACGCAGTCATGTGGGATTATTCTCAGTGATAGCTCATTATTACTCTAAGGGTTTGATTTAGGAGAAGGAGGGAAGAACAAAATGAGACCTGGAATTTATTTGAGAGATGAAAATGAAATAGCAAGGCCATTGGATTTGCAGTGAATTTTGCAAACAGCATGAGCACCATGAGGGATCATCATCCTGTGCTGATCTAACCAGCAACGCAAAATCCATCTTCTGGCTGCCACTGCAGAGGCCAGGCAATTGTTACGGAAACGTTTTCGTGATAGCAGTTTGTGTGTATTAGAGTGAAGTTAGGAGGAGGAGAGGACAGTGGCCCAAAGGCTGAGCTGAGAAGGGATGCTCAGCTTTCAGATGGACATTCTTCCATTGGACAGTCTGCACATGCTTTTTAGTTCTCGTCATTAGGCTTAAGTCCAGTTAGAATCATATGGTGGTCAGTGACGCCCCAACTGAAGCTGTAACCGAGTGGCCGTGGTTGGTCCAAAAGATTATTCCCAGCTATCTGCTTTTAGCACTTTCTCTTAAATTTGCTCATATGTAAGCATTCCCCTGAGAATAATTTCATACAGGTGTTTCTTCTCCACACAAAAGTGCTCTGTCCCCTTAACTGCCCTGAAGCACAGTTACTGAATAAATGATTTTTAATGGTCAAAAGAAATCAGAAAAAACAAAACAAAAAGAAAACAAAAAAAAACAACAGAAAAAACACTGAAGCAAAACTAGCAGAAGGGAAGTAATGAACACTTTCTGAATGAAACCTTCCTCCCACAGACTCTTCTTCAGTATAAAAGTCTGCAATCTGCTTGTCATGTGTTATTAGTCATTTTGGATTATAATCTCTTAAAGAGAGACGCTCTACTTTTATTTATGTCTGTGTATTGACAAGCATAATGGGACCTGAGTTTTGCCTGGGACATCTAAGTATTGCTGTAATACATATAGCAGCCATAAGCAGTTCTTTAAAACTGTATAGTGCCTTGAAGTTTCTCACAGATATTCTTGTCAATCTGCCAAAGCCCCGAAGTGACATGGCCTTTCCCTTCTAAACATACGTGTCAAGCAGGAATCTGAAAGTGCTGCAGTATTAATCCTTCTAAGAGCTGATTCTCTTTCTATTGCTTCAGTTTCCTGAAATCTTGAAACAGATTTACTGCCTGATAAATAAAAACTCAAAGCTAGTAAAAAGAACATAAGATTTTTTCGTGGAAGATGACTCTGAGGTACAACTGAAAGTCAAGTTGTATCTGGCACTGGAGAAGTACTGCTTTTCTTTTCAAATCCAACAAGAAGAGGAAGAGAAAATATGTAGGAACGGTAGGGAAAACAGGAAGGCTTGGATTTAAGTGACATGCTGGAAAGGACTTTCTTAGATATGCTGCATAATTCTTCATATATGATTTTAATTGCATCTGTACCTTTAGGTACGTACATGCTATAGTGCCATCTGGTGAAATCTGGGCAAATATACAGTGTTTCTAGTTTCCCATAAGCTAAGTATGACTGCCAGGGGGTACTGTTAGAGCGGTAAATGATACGAGAGTGTCCATTTAGTTAATCCATAGTAAATACAGCGTGTTGGCAGGGTGTTCTTATTCTGCTGGCAGAATTGCTGTGCTCCACTGGCGACATCTGTTTGCATGTGAACTGGGACGGGGCTCAGCAAGCGGTTCCTCACCCAACCATGCCCCAGTCCTCACTGGGGCCACACGCAGAGCTGTAGCAGCATCTGTCATTTTGCTGTATCTTGTGCAGTGCCCCAAAGGGATAAGGTGCACACAAAATAACTTTTTGTACAGCTTCTCAAAGCAACTGAAGCCACTGCATGCAGTTGTACTGAGAGACAACTGCACAAAAGAAGGTGAATGGAAAAATGGGAGGAGAAGCACTAGGTAATTCCATGAAACTTTTTTTAATTCCTTAACATTCAAAATGACAGGAGAAATTGCAGAACTCTGCCACTTATGACAATCCTGCAATATCAAGGTAACCTTCTGTACAGGCACCGCTTACAGAGGTTATCATCAAAGATGGATCTAAGCCTTCAAACAGTCTTTTGAATCCCTCCAAGCCTGGAAACAGTCTGAACATGAAGATCTGGTTCGTGAGCACCTCGAGTCCTGAGTACAACTCCAACACTAAGCATGAGCCTTAGGAAGACTTAGGCAACTCGTGAGTAGGGATGGTTTTCATAGAATAATAGAATCAGTAAGGTTGCAGGGACCTCTGGAGATCATCTAGTCCAAGCTTCAAGTGAGTGGTCCATACRGGGATCGAACCCGCGATCTTGGCATTATTAGCACYGTTTTACAGAGCCTTTTGTTTCTAAATCCCAAAGCAGCTTGGTTCAGCAGTTCTGACCATTTAAATGCTATTAGATGGCTCTGACAAAATTAATCACTTGCATTGCTCCTGTCCTTAGTGAATAATTACCACAGAAATTAGTCTATCATTGTAATTAATATCAGCAGGTAGTCTGGAGAGATCAAAAGGCTGAAATATTGCAGAGCATGATGCCTTCACTTATCCTCTGAAGGTGTCCCTTATATTTCCATGTTGGAAGCACATTTCTTAGCACATTCCAGGAAGCTCTCATGACCATTTTCTGTGCTTCCAATATTCATCTCTGAGCATGGTGTCTTCATCTAGCAGTGAAGAATTACAGACCACATTCAACTAAACATTATAAATGTGTTAAAACTCCCTTTTCTTTTTTTTCCCCATTCTCACATAAATTTCTAAATTCCTGATTTCCTACTGAACACTGGTAAACTTTTGCAATATATTTTGTGAGCAGCAAGCACTCTGTATAAAGGCAAACAGTTATTTTGAACCCTGATTATGTGTAACAGAGAGTCACATTGATAGCAAAAAAATGAACTGAATACAGGAGAAAGAGCTGGCAGAAAAAAAAATCCTGCAGAGAACACTTATTCACACCTCATGGTAATCAGCAGTAAACAAAAATCTAGCAATGTAGTGGTTTAACTAAAATAAATACAGTTGCTTGAARGGGCCTATTAGAGAGCTGCTTAAGTGCTACCAAGCCTAAGCTATGAACGTGTACAGATCTTACCACTACTGAAATCCAGTTGTGGTATATAAACATCACCTTTGACTGCCAGAAATGTTTTTTGGGGCAGGGCCATGCTCAGCTGCAGTGAAAATGCCAGTGTCTTAAGTAGTGAGGAAAGTATTGAGAAAATGCACAGAATTGTGAAAACATTTAAGATCAATCCACAAGTAATGGTTACGTGGAGCACAGTAGGAAAAACACTTTGGAGGAAGAGTGTGCATAAGCTAGGAAGATGGAGCTAAATCTTTGATTTGGTTGCAGTTTGTTTTAGTTAGTGTCTTTTAACTTGGGRAAAGTTTGTTCTTCTCAGTTATATTCTTTCCACTTTAACGGAGGTTTATAAACCCCCAGAGCCTGATCGTAGAACCGTAGAATCAGTAAGGTTGGAAGGGACCTCTGGAGATCATCTAGTCCAACCYCCCTGCTCAAGCACTTCAGTCAGTGACTCAGTTCTTAAATGACAGAAGGGTTGAATTTATACTGCGAGTTCTCTAAAGGCCAGCAGGCTTTCTGAAAGAGCGGTATGTTGTAACTCTGTTAGGTCACTACAGTATGGACTCTGCTTCTTCACTGTAGTCAACAYATATCCAGATAAACCCAGGAGAGCGTGACATGTGTACTGGAGTTTATCTACATAGAAGATCAGAAGAATGTAAGATAATACACTAAGCTCCATGTTATTTGGACACTGTGACAGTATGGCCTGACATTACTATTTTAAATCTTTCAATATTTATTCAATAAACTAGCTATCTATTCCACATGATAGGATTGATTCTTTACTAAGGGGAAAAAAGAATATGGTATCTAGGAGTGTGTGTGTGTGTGTGTGTGTGTGTGTGTGTGTGTGTGTGTGTGTGTGTATTGGAAATTATTATTATAATTGGAAATAATAACGATTTCCTAACTAACTGCGTGTGGAGGCAGTATGGAACCAGCTTGGCTACCCTGAGGTAATGGGAGAATGAGGTATTGTGATATCTCTTGCTTCCAGGAGCTCAATTTAGGGAGAAAACTTTTCTTAATGTTCCAGGAAGATTCCCCATAGGTGACAGGCTTGGTCCTGAGGAGGCAAAAATGGAAATAATGAAAGGGCCCAGTGGAAGGCATTGATTATAAGAGCATCTCTATATCACGGGTCAAAAACAAGGGAACAAAATTAAAGCGATCACACTGGATTAAATTCACTGTGCTCAACGTTCATCTCGTGAGAGAAAAAATTAATCACATGTCCCTTCTTTTTTCCCCCCGCTTCCCCAGGAAATGTGACTGGAAACAGTAACTCCACRTTCATTTCAAGCGGACAAGTAATGAACTTCAAGGGAGACATCATTGTTGTCTATGTTAGTCAAAACTCCCAGGAGGGGACAGCGGCCGCCGGAATAACCGACGAGAACGTGGGGAGCCCCGTGCAAGAGGAGAACCTGAGCCGCTGCGAGACTTTTGCCGGCAACACCCAGCAGTACAAGGAGAAGTGCGCCGAGGTGCACGGCGCGGGCGGCGGGGGGCTGCAGAGCGCCGGCACCTACGAGCGGCGCCCCAGCGGCCCCGTGGCGCAGGAGCAGAGCCCAGCCGGCGGCGGCGGCGGCGGCAGGCGCCGCTACGGCGGGGCCTCGCAGCCCGTGCAAGAGGAGGGGAAGCTGGGACATTTCTCGGAGAAGGTGTTGAACTGACGTCAACCGGTGTCCTTCCGAGTGTGACAGCGAGGACACGGCCGAGGGCCGAGGCGCTGAAGGGCAGCCCGCGAGGGGCTGTGGTGGGATGCACGGCTGGGCCAGCTGCCAAAACCCGTGTTGTTGCAGCAGATTCATTCGTTCGGTGACTGTTGCTACCCCCTGGTGTCTCCCGGGAAATTTTCCAGATGGAAAGGACCATGCTGGTGCCCGTGCCTGTGATGCTATTGCTGTGGAGGTTGCTGGTGGGAATAGACACAAGCATGCATGAAGCCAGGTGTGCTGCTGCCATTGCAGAAGGAGCTGCATGGGTCGGGAGGACCCTGTGCCTCTCTCCTTGGCRGTGCGGTGGGCACCCCACAGACCCCCCATTCCCTTGTGCCTTTGCACGGGAAGCAGCAAAGGACAGTTTAGGCGGTTCTTTGGGTTGGGGGCTTTGCGAGGAGGGCAGCCTTAATTGCTGGGCGTACAGGGTATTCCTGGAGTATGAATAACACTGTGGAGCAGCGTACTGAAAGCAGCCCCTCAGCACTGCCTCAGATTTTTTCCTGGATGGAAATTTTGGAACTGTTTAAGGTGAACCCTTTGGCTGGGTCTCGGGCTTCCTTGATACCTTGGGTGGTGGAAGGAAGTGATGGTCACCTTTGCTTTCGAGATTAGAGCCGTTGCTGACCTTTGCCTCCTCCAGAGAATCAGATGGCTTCAGCCCTTCCCATTGCTCTTCGAGAGAACAGACACTCTGGTCTTAAACCAGTACAAAAGTCAAGATCCTTGTCAGTCTGTTATTAACTTGTAGGTATGTATAGGTACAGTGCTTCCCGGAGCACACAATAACAGGTACAATAGAGCTGATATGCCTTAAAAGCATATCAAACAAATTCTCAGCAAAGAATATTTATAGTTTTGGACCCTAATTCACTTCTTCCATATTGCATCTCTCCAAAGGAATTCAACCCCCTGAAGTTGCAGATAAGAGTAAACTTTGCCTGACACTTTGTTGGATAAATAATGTCACTGAAGTTTAAGGTACAAGCTGCTAACAGGTAGAGGAGGGATCTAAGATAATTAGTTGTAGACATTTCCTGAGTTATGAGAGAGGGAGTGAGTACCTGAACAGGGAGAATTTGGTCAGAGTCAGACATGCATTCCCTCATCTGCCCAGACAATTTTGTCATTCTTTCTGATATTTTCATGAGTAAGCACAGATTTAGTTAGGCAGTGTGGAAACAGACCCAGAGTTTGGCCTATTTGGGCTGAAATCAGAGTCTAACCACTCTCACACTAAGAGCTGATGAGCTACATAAACGAAGGATCTGATTTAAAGAATAATAATAATTGCAGTTAGTAGAGAGTCTCAGCTACTCAACTGGATTTGGTTCAGGTCCTGTATCCTTTAGTCTCCTCCACCAGCCACTGTGAGGAGAAGGGTAAAGGGAACAAAGACTTGGGGAACTCCCAACATGAAAAGATGACATTTCTAATGTTTTCCTGACAAGGAATAGTTTTTGACATTCTCCTGCACATGTGAGTGCAGCTCACAGTAGGCTATCTTCAGTCCAAGCCTTCAGAAAGATCTGTCATACATTTCCTACTAGATAGCTAAGGGATCTTTTACCTAGTGTGATCTCATCTGCCTTGACTCTTTTAGCTGAAGATCTCTAGCTAGAGAGGATTCCTTTTCAGGTAGGTTTTAGAGCCAAGAGATTCACTGAATAGCTGCTTTCTTTCCAATAGTAGTGCTCTGAGGGTGAAGACCACCTATAAAGCTAACAAAGTGACCACCACATCATAAAGAACTTCTCATCCATAACTGAAAAGCCACCTTCACCTCTCAGGAGAGTAATTCCAAACTATTTATATATCTGGGATTTAAAGTTCAGCCCAAGCATGCAAGGCTGTCTCTTGGGCACTGGGAGAAGGAGTCTCACTAGGTCCATTCTGGCAGGCATCATGCCTTTTACAATCGTGGATGACATTTTGCTAAATATCAGATCACCATTCCTGTAGACTGCCTGAACTTGCTTCAGAAGTCTCTGAGAAATGCTGGCATCTGATAGAGTAATCCATCAAGGCCTGTTTAGTCATACAGCAAAGAAAATATCAGAATAGTGTATTTTTGTGTTTCTCAGGCCTGTCAGCATCTCCCAGGTCATTCACAGTCACTACTTTACTTTAGGGTCTGTGAACATCTTTGCATGGACTTGAAAAAACTAAGAGAGCCTAGCCTAGACTCAGGTGGGTAGGTTGTCCCACTGAGTGATGGCCCAAGCTATTGTAACCTCTACTCCTTTGAAGGTGTGTAACTGAGGCTGTCTTATCTGTGGTAGTGTTTTGCCTTTCCTGCTGGATCCTTTAATGGGGATCTGTAACTTCATTAGGCCTAACTCTATATCACCTTGCACGGGTATAACATGGAGAAGGAAGCAGGGACATACATCAGATTCATGCAAGGTGATATGGACTTTTCCCACTTTGTTTCTTTTTTTCAGTCTTATTTTCCTGAAAATTACTTATCCAGGACACCACTCAATCAGCCCCACTTGTGCCTTTGCACGGGAAGCGGCAAAGGACAGTTTAGGTGGTTCTTTGGGTTGGAGACTTTGCGAGGAGGGCAGCCTTAATCACAGCCCAGCAGGATGGATTGATTTTTCCTGCCCAACTCTGGGTAAACTAGCTATTTGCAGGTCTCCCTTCTTCTTCTTCTCTCTCTGTAGCTTCTTTTTGTGGTTTGTATGCACAGCCACTAGAAAAGAAAGTAGATAGAGAACAGGCTCAAAATTTTCATTTCAGAGAAGACAGTGGGAAATTCACTATTGAGCTCAGTGAGAACACATTTTTACTCTCAGTAAAGGATCAGAAGATCCTACTGAGCAAGATTTGAAATTAGGATGATCAGCAAGCATGAAAATGGTTCTTATGATCTCAGCATTGTGGCCACCGCTTAACGGGGAAGCATGAYGCACCGACCCTTTTTCTTCTTCCAGTTTTTACGCAAAAATGAAGAAACCATACCACTGTGCTGCCTGTTCCCTGGCTCTCTACTTGTCTGCTTAGACATGACCCCAAAGGGATTTCTGTATCTTTGTGATTTCATTTGCCATTGGTTGGAGCAGGGGCTGTTTTTTAACATCTGGTTGTACAACAGGGCCTTATGCACTGGGCACTAATTTGGTTGTTATTGTAATACACATAATTAATGATAATAAAAGTCTTAAACATCTACTTGAAATAAAGTGAAGATTTTGTTCGACTAAGTGGAGAAAATTGAATACATTATTATGTACAGAGAAAACAATGCATTATGCCCATGCTCATTTTGACAAAAAAAAATCAGTATGAAAACATGAATGCTGTGGCTTTTGTAACCTTTTTTGTATGTCAATTTGTTTTACAAAAGGCAGGTGCCTCCCTTTCTGAGTATGTACCACAATAATGCACAAGTGTATGCACACATGTGCATGCAATCTAACAGGAGCTTTCATGGATTTTAACGTGGTAATCTTTTACTGTTRAGAACCTGACATTAGGTTCCCATTTATTCTTGAAGTCTCAGCCTACACAGCATACGTTCTTACAAGTCTTTCAATCTGAGGGGTCGCTGCATGCATTATCCATGACGGATATACTAGGTGCTCTTCAGAACTGAAGGGCAGCAGTAATTCTGCACATAATCACAGGAAAATTGGGAGAGGTCTTTTGCCCAAGGGCAATGGAGCTGCTCTTCTTACCTGCATGAAAACCAAGATGGGGTTAGAGGGTCGATATACACAACAAGTGCTGTTAATCCGTATGTGATGCTACACAGTCAGAGACTGGAAATTGCTCTGTAAGGTTTACAGCATACCTGGGAGTAGCATCACTAAAATGTGGTTAACTGCTATTTGTCCATTCAGGTTCCTCATCCCGTATCATCTTCATGGTACCCCAGCAACTACAGTGCTGTGCCTATCACAAGAGAGAACCACGCTGAAAGATGCCTTTATGCTAATCAGCTGTTTAATAGAGCTGTAGTTATATCRGATGCAGAATATTCAAATTCAGTATAACTTCCTCTCCCCCCAATCCTGTAAAATTTACCTAAATCAATTCAGGTATGTCAGCACATGATGCTGGACTTGGTAAAACCACTGCAGATTCTGTGTGTGGAAAAGTTATTTCTGGAATATGCAATATATATTACTAGCAGACATTTTACAAAATGCCACTGAAAATTTGAAATGCATTTGATCAGGCTCTCTGATTTTTTTTTTTTTTTTTTTTTATGAGGAAGGCAGAACCTTGCCCAAACGTATAAGATAGTTTTCTAGACCTCCTTCCCCACTTTTAAGAACTCCACACTAGAAACTCACACTTCAGCCAACCAGGCAGTGGGYGGAGGTCGTTGCCCTTTTCAGTCCATCAGTGATGCTTTTACGTTGGCCTGAGAGGAACATCATGGAGCRGCCTCCTCACAGCTTGCCAGGACAGTGTCTTTGTACCACTCTCCCTTGGAAAAGAGACCACCAGAGAGCTCCAGCTGGCAGGGTTTAGCCTGTTAGGAGCCTTTTTTGCCCACCCCCAAGCAAAGACACTAAATGCCAGCGATGCAAACTGCCTGGCTGAACTGCAGTGGCGTTTCTGGAAAAATCAAACCATTAATCTTGTGACAATCTTAGTCACAAGTGAAGAGGATGCTGGAGAAACGGGCATGAGATCCCAAGCATTAGTGGTAAAGAATTCCATTTCAGACTGAAAGATTGTCTTGAAGTGTGTTTCTTCTTTCTGTTTCGTGCTGTCCTAAAATCTCAAATGAAGGGTGAATGTTTCTATAAAATAAATTATTTCTCTCAGAGTTCTTCCACTCGAGTTTACTCTGTCTTTGTGCTGCAGTGTCAATCASCCTGTTGAGTGGGAAGCTTGAAGCAGAAAACACACATATGTGCAGCTCCTTAAAATTCCGGTTTATTTAACCCAATTACACTACTTTACATACGATTGCTGAGTCCACATTTGCAAAATGTTACAAAAGCCAAATCAGAAAGCAGCATTCCTTCCCCAACAAGAGGGAGAGGAACAGCTGGCATTTAAATGATTGTGTTGATTAGGCACAGTGTCTTCACCTGGTGGAGAGCATGCAGGAGAAGTTCCTCTCTGTTCTCCCTTTCTTTCCTGTTCTTGTAGGGGCTTTCATATATTCTTTCTTTTGCATTTTCACCACATATGGAATGTTTTACTTGAACTAGATATATGGTTTTTGAAATCTTTGTGTTATGCCTTCAAACCTAATCTACCTGGCAATCCAGGCTGCAATCCTTTGGTGAATCGCAATGGGCTATATGCAGAGTTTGTGCATACCTTCGACGGCCGCTACTGTCATGCAGTGCTGGGACCCCTRTTGTCCAGTGCTTGTATCATAGGGGGTCTGTGCAACAACTCTGTCCTTGACAGACCAGGGTGGACACCAGTGTTTCCCATCACCCTCACTTTAATAACAGTGATTGCCCAGTTCTGCCCTCCTCAAGGAGTCAAAGCTGGTTGCTGCTACCAAACTGTCTGCTCTGCAGCAAGGTTTCCTAGCCCTCYGGTGTTGTCCTACATGGGTACTCTGTAAGGTGAGGCTTGCTCCTTCAGTGCTTCTTGTTGTATTGTCAAACATTTGCTGTCTGTTTTTGTAAAATACCTTCATGCATGAGCACAAACACAGTGAAAAATGCAGCATTACATACTATGTGGCTTATGGAAAAAGGAATGACAGGCTCCAGCATAACATTAAGGAATCACATTGCAGTAGATGAGTATCCCAGAGAAGCATTTGATCACATGTGTTTTAAACACTGTGGGTTTTCTTCTTCTTCTTCTTCTTTTGGCTAACTGCCTGATGGTTTCTTTATTGTGGCTGAGAATTACCACAATCTTTCTGGCTCATTCGTTAGCCTACTTGACCATTTGCTTGATCTCTGGATGTTTGTTGCACTAGCTTTTGCATTTRACTTGATCTTGGGTCTAGTATCAGACTTGACAGGTCTGTTGCATCATATGTTTCCACTGAGAGTGTCAGATTTCTGTACGTTCTGTGCATAAATTGCACCATATATATTTTATACATTATATATACAGATATTGCATTCATATGTTAAAACTACTACAGGTTGGTTTACTAATAACCAGCAGAATAAAGATCCTAGCCTTCAGAAGAGGTGATCTCAACATGTCAGGGACTTGTTAGGAAGGTTCCTATGGAAGTCAGCTTTGGAGGGCAAAGGAGCTCACCAGCACTGGGAGACTACAGACCATCTTTACAAACTGGACATAAGGAAGTCAACAGGATTTGACAGGATATATCTGAGGGTGCTAARAGAGCTGGCTGACATCACTGCAAAGGCAGTCTTTAACATTTTTGAAAGGTCATAACACTCAGGGGAAGTCCCAGATGACTGGAAAAGGGCAAAAATTACACCCATCTAAGGGTAAAAAAGGAATATTTGGGAAACTATAGACCAGTCAGCCTCACTTCAGTCCCTGCAAAAGTTTGGAACAGGTCCTTATGCAAGTTGTTTCCAGGCACAGAAGGACAAGAAGGTGACTAGGAAAAGCCGGCACATAATTCGGAGTTAACCCAACCCTCTTCCACTATAATGSTTCATCATTTGCTTCATCACTGATTCCTTAGGGACTTCACAAGCTCGCCTTACCCAGGAAGAYCAAAGTGAAGAAGGTATTGACTATTTCCAGTTTTTCTGTACCATTTTAAGTAACTTGCTAGGCCCATTCAGATGTAGACCTAAGTCTTCCTTGTACTTCTGCTAGCTAGTAACATACCTACAGTATGTTAGTACTTACTAGTTATTCTTGTATCTTTTGCCAGTTTGACCTTCAGCTGAGCTTTTGCTTTCCCATCCACATCTCTGCATACCTGAGTAGTATTTCTACATTCCTCTKTAGGAGCCTGTACCCTTTACCATCTCCCATATGCTCCTTTTTTGCATTTCAGCTCTCTTAGTAGCTCACTGTTTACCTCAGCTAGTTTCTTGCTAGGCCTGCTCCTTTTCCTGCTTAGGAGGATGGACTGCTCTTGTGCTTCTAGAAGGCTGTTTCTGAAAATCTCCCTACACTCCCGAATTCTTTGCACTCCAAAGCAGACTGCTGTGGGATTCACACAACAGCTACCTGAGCAAATTGAAATCTGCTCTTCTGAAGTACAGAGTCTTCAATCTGCTGCTGGTTAAACAGCCAGCAAGTGATGCAGGGTTTCCATCAAAGGCCATCAGCCCTGTGTGCATTTCTCTCCAAAAAAATCTGTRCGTAAAAATTGAAGTGAAACCAACCATAGGCCACCACTGAAGAGATAAATCATATGGCAGCACATGAAGACCAGCCATTTCAAACGCAGAAACCACTGCCTTAACAGGCAGTTTCAGTTGATCTTCACTAGATTTGAATGTCAGGCCATTAAAAATAAATCTCAATTATCTGAAGCATCTTAAATGAGGACTTTGAAGGTGTTTTTCAGCATGCAGCCTTGATATTACAGATCTCAATTACTTAGCCTTTTTGAAGTGCTTTTCTTCCTCTCTATGGTTTTGATCAGTTCTAACAATTATTTCTCTCAGTGTTGCAGATGCTTCTACAACACAAAAGTTCTTGCTCCCTGTGGGAAATCCAAAACATGATTTCCCCAGGGGCATTTGATTTTTTGCATCATTTCAGTTCCTCATCAGGTTTTTTGCAAGTTTAGCTGATGATAAATGAGCTATACAGCAGATGGTAGAGCGCATGCTGTAACATGGAAAATTGTCCTTTAACAGGGGCGTCCACTTAAAAATGCAGCTGCCCACTGGTGCATGTCTAAATTTCCTCCTGAGAACACCCTTTGAATGTAACAGAGACTGGGATGCATGCAACTGTCTCTACAGATCTTCTCAGCAGGTAGCTCATAAATGCTTCCTGCGAGCCCTAGTCTATTCATCCTTATTCTGTGGATCTGACCTGTCTGCTGGATGGGCAACACATCATAGGTTAGAAGCCGCTTCATCATCATTCACACAAATGCTCTCTTTGTCTGAAAAGATGCTCCAGACAAGATATGGAGAGGCACATAGAAAAATAAATCCACTTCAATACTTAGGTTTTATTTAATCAGGTCAGTGTGCTATATTTAAATGTTGATGCCCTGTAAGTCTATTCTTTCAAGAGTCATATTCTTTATTAGGTTCCAGTCAGGTCTACCTAACTTTCCATTTTTATCATTATATACTAAATTTTTGCAGCTGGACTTTTGTTGATGAAACATACTAAAGATTAGTTAAATATTCTTGTTACTCTTTAAGGGCAGACTCAATATGAGAAAAATACTCAAAAATTCCATCCTGTTAACCATTTTTGAAAGTCTTGACAGCACGACAGTACGCTTTTTTTTGCTTGAGATGACTGAAGGGCAGGATTGCCCTAAATTAAAGATGGATTGTATTTCTAAATAAAACTCTTATGCAATTCCTTTACTGGGTGGACGTACAAAGCTTTGTCCTGCTTTATTATTGCCAGAATATGCCTGCTGCAGGGACTCGAGTCCTGCTGGCATGAGCCCCTCAGAGTTCATGCCGATGCAGTAAATGCTGCCAATCACGGCAACAACCTCTCTAACTTGCATCTGAATAACAGCAGCTGACTACATTTCAAGCAGCAAAGACATTCTTTTTTTTTTTTTCCTAGTTTTATTTTCCTCTCTTAAGCTTATCATTCCTTTTTTGGTGTAAATACAAAGGTCATGGTTTTCAGTATGGTGGATGACTCATTCTTATGTTTGAGCAATGTGATCAAAATGGAAACTTAGAAGTCCCAGTGTGGCGTGTATTCCCTGCAGCCAGCATGCACGAAAAATGGCTTCATAGCTGTTAGATATTCTGAGCCATGCCCGTATCACGTATGATTGGTTATGCAATTCTGACTGAGCAGTAGATCAGAGAAAATGCTTTTAACCTGACAGTGCTGTATAAAAATAAGCAGATTATTTTTTTGCCACTGGGTAGGTACATGTAATGTTTGTAACATCTGTGTACACACATATACACGGGAGATGAGCCTGAGACCTGTATTTAGAGAACTCAAGTTTGGGATGAACCAAGTAATCTGTCCTGAACAGCTGTGGTGATACCTGCTGCGTTGGCCATCCTTGTAGTGTTTTAAGGTGCCTGCGCTGACCTGGGGGCTCAGGGGCAGAAAAGGTAATACCTTGCAGGCAGCTCATTGAATTCTAGTCTTTGCAACCTCCTCCCTCAGTTCAACATGAAATGACTCAGCTGATTAAAAATGACCTAAATCTGGAGTTGCTGCAGCCACCAGAACTCCAGTCCAGCCCACCATCAGGCTACATGTGTATATATGAGAATATATGCATATATATATGTATATATACTGCATTTGTGAAATTCAGCACAGTTCTTGTGTGTTAGGTATGTATACATCAACAAATATTTCTTCATTTTGCACTACACCTCATCGTTTATGATTTATTAAGCAAATGCATGTTATCACACTGCCCATCTGATATCTCCCATGCTTTTTTCTAGGCATTTTGATTTAGCGGAGACACATACCCACTAGATGGAGCCATAAGGAAACTTCTGTAAAAATATTATTTCAGAATGGGTATAAAAGGATGGGGAGGGGGAGAAACTATTTTTAGTTACAAATCTCTTTCTCTRAAGATTTCCATTTGCACTAAGCATATAACTTTTTCTTGCTTCTGAATGACATTTTAAACATACTTTCAGTAAGCAGATGAACACAGCGACCTTTGTTTCCGTACAGAGCAAAGCAGCATCCAGCCAGCTGACCATAACAGCCCTTTCTGGTCTTCAACTGGATAATCCCCCGTCTAGCCTGTAGCAATGCTYACCTCCACGTCGTTTCTGTGCACGCTCTACGCAACTGCACAGCCACAGAGTCACATGGGTCCTGAAGAGCCAGCCTGAAAGCAGAAGCAGCTGTGCCTAGGCCTGGCTAGATATAAAATACTGTATAATAATTCATCTAAGCTGCTCTTAAAAAAAACATCTGAAGACAGAAGCACCACAACATCCCAAGGCAACATAGTCCTATGTGTCACGACCTCTATTGCTAAATAATTATTGCTAATGTCTAAATTAAATTACCACAGATAAAGTTCAARTCCTTTTCTTGTCTTTAGGCCACTAGGTACACAGCTCATTCCTGTCCTCTTCAAATACATGTTTTAATCATCTGCTTCACACATTCACCAACTCTTAGATGGAATGTGTACATTTGGTGCCATTTTAAAAGACCGAAGTAGTTGCTGTCACAGAGCTCAGCAAAGCTGTATAAATAGGGCAACTGAGATTCTTCGAGGAAATTGAAGGAATATAGACATATAATGGAAAATGTTTCTAAGTCCCTGAGGCTACTTTGAACTCCTTAGCCAACGAGGATAAACAGCTGCAATAAATAACRTAACTGAAATTGGAGTGCGAGGAATAATAACTTATGAGCAGATGCCGATTGTCTTAAAATGAGATTTTATCAGCTGCCAAAGTCAGCAGGGCCTTGGGTTGCGCGCATACAATGTGCGTAATTACGTATTTTATCAAATGGATAAACTCAGGAYCTTGGCAAGCTGGGCTGCAGTCAGCACTGTGCGCCATTCACAAACAYGCTTTACAAGAACAGACATTCAATTAGTAGAAAACAAAATCTGAAAAGGAAATGATTGGTTATATCATGCTTGTGCCAGCTGGAAATTAAGCCTTTGAAGTCAAAGACTGTTTTGTGCTGGTATTAAAGCGTTCTTATCTGACTCTTGTCATATTGGGGCAAGAGTTGCCTCCATTTGAAATTCCCTCTCATTTCTGTACTGCCTTAAAGCGTAGAAATTCTGGAAAAGCTTTTCTTGAAAGGGAAGAAGAATCCCTGAAATTTACTGTRTTGAGAACTACGATACTGAGGTAGTATTTGCTTATCGAATCTATCCTGTACATATTTCTCTAAAGCAAGGGTCACATTCTGTATAACAAATGGCCAAACAGGCAGAGAGGGCCTGAGGGGCTCAGTGGATTAGTCAGTCAACCCCCGTGCAGAAGCATGCCTCAGAGTCAGAAAGAGAGACAATCTGGCTCAGGAAAGTGGGGAGCAGGGTGGGATGACAACCAGGGCTTCCTTGCTCCCCGTGAAACTGTTGCATCATTCAGCAGTGGTTCAGGCCCCGACTTGATATGGCCTTCAGGATGTAGGTGGCTGTAGACCAACGTTTAGGAAGTCTGCCTGCCAAACCCCATGAAACAACAGTGAGAGGTGGCTGGAAGTGCACCTCCACTGCAGCAGCTCAGTTGTGCCTGGAGGTGGGTCTCCAGGAGTGTCCTCCACAAGGCAGGAATATGCTGGGCAGCACTTGCAGAGGCGCAACTCAGGGATACCCGATTTGTTTCCAGAGCAGATTATTCCTTCTTTTTCATTTGTAGATGGCAAGCCACATTTAAACCGACCAATGTCAGCTAAATTGAACCAATGGCACCTTTGCAGAGTTTCAGGCTCCTCTCTCTGGCAGGAGAGGATGAAGCACATCTGTCTGGGCACTGTCTGAGCTACAGCTGCTCTCCTCCTCTCATCTACAAGGTGGTTTGTTCAGAGCCCACAGACCACCACACTTCCTGGTATAAAAAGGGATGATTAACAGTCATTTTCAGTTCTGTTTTTTAGTGCCTAATAGCTTAAAAAAAATCTATTGAATACTTTGTTCAAACTAGTCTCAGTAATCCAGGTCTACAAAAACCAAGTCCCATCACACAAAGTCTAGGCTGATCTTTTGCCCCCGTAGCACAAAGCAGTGTTTAAAGTCCTGAGCATCAGGGAGTGTCCAAAGGTGGCTACAGTATCCAAACCACTGTGTATGGTCCCACAAAGATGGGGGGGGGAAGGCATCTCCAGTGTTCAGCCTTACTTCCACCTGCTTCTTGAGAGAGAGTTCACACAAAGGACCTAAACCTTTGTCCCAGGAGGGTGTGATCTTGTCAATTGTTTGAGGAGTTTTAAATAGACTTAGGTCGCCTTCTGTCTGTCCCCATGCTAGTTTTCATGTCAGCTGAGAAGATTTATGGCTTTCCACAAAAGGAATTTCAATTTTTGCTGTAGACCTCAACAGATACAAATGAAATAATTGCGGCTCTCAAAGCAATTGATTCTACTTTGGGTTATTTATTTGCTCTAACTAGCTAGAGGAGAGGGCACATGGCAGCAATGGGGGCAGTAAGCCCCACCAATAGGGTCTTTGCTTATGAAATAAAAACAGAGTTTTTTTATGTACTTTCTTACTTCTTCCAGAATCTTCTTGACCAATCAAAGGTCACAATTAAAAAAATCTTTCCTTTTATGGAGATGCTACACATCCCTCGTGCCTCAGGATGGTTGGATCTAGTTTTAACAGGCTTCTGCTTACAACTTGTCAATGAAGAAAAAGTGCCAGAATAGTTAAGAAACAATCATTAAAGTTAGTTTTGTACAGAATCCACTAAAATAAGAGGAAGTAGGCCTTTGTTAAGATTGCCTTTTAAATCCCTAAASAGTGAATAAAACTTTAAAATGCATTACGTAGTCTCTATATAMAYACAACTAACCACCTGCTTCAATATAAAGGAAAAAAACAATGTCACTTTTTGGATTAACAGTGAGAAAGGCATGCAAAGAGCAGAGTCTCAAAGGCTTTCTTTTCCCTCCCTAAACATATGTCTGCTCGAAGTCGCTTAGCCCATATTTAGGCTGAAGCAGTACCAAAGTCGTTAAGCRTCGCTCAGGGCTCCTGGATGCTGGTGGTATGCCTTTTGCTGCATATGTTGTTTCTGCAAGCAGCCCAAATATGGCATTCCTGTTTAAATGATTAGATGGTTTATGCCTAACAGCACTGGTTATATGACTGGATCATGTGTGAATTTTGGCATAAATGTCCAGTAAAATGCTATTGTAAAGATCTTACAGAATCCATGTTTGTATTTTCCTTTCTAAGCAAAAAATCATAATGAGACCTAGGTTGAAATTGCCGCTCCTCCATCAAGGACGGGTTCTAACACCCCTTTGCTTATAGCTCTGTTACGCTATCAGTCGGCAGTGAAAATCATGTCTTCTCCTGCCCTTTGCAGTAGCTATAACATTAGCTATAGCTAACACGACTATTTGGTGATCACAAGGGAATCACTTCCAACAGTTTTTCGGGGAAGAARGGTCTAAGGATGGTTTGAGTGGTCAAAAGGGATCTTCTTCATAAGTAAATTTGCTAAATGACTTCTGAGACATTTCTGCTTGGCTTAAKACTGCTCCTCTATTTTCTGTTTCGTATCCTGTTAAGCATCACTATTCTGGTAGATTGTTTCTCCCAAAAAATTACTTTGCTCYTCTGTGGTGTGCCTCATTCTTCTACTCACTCTGTCATCTCAAACACTGCCCATCCAGTAGGTCTAAAGAGAACACCGTGAAGATGTGTTTGCCACACCACTGTTGAAAGGCCCTGGTCATACATTGTCTGTCGGGGAAAAAGGTTTGTAATCTTTCCAAAGTATCTAAGATCATTGTGTTTTCAGAAGGTCTTGTTGCTTAGTCCATCTTATTGCACTACCTACATCTCCATGAGAACAATATACTTTCTCTCAATTAGTTTAGATGATTTTGGTTACCCACACTACTTGCAATCATACTTGAATCTAATTATGTTTTTGGCATTCATACTTCCTCTGTAGATTAAAGTTTTGAGCTCTGACCTATATTCACTGAGCCAGCAGCTGCAGCTCTTTACCAGGATGTGTTTGTTATTACCCCTTTGTTGGTGGCTTTCAACCCTGCAACAGAATAGAGCAGAGCACATACCCCAGYTTTTAGTTGCAAACTTCACACATATTGCTGCATGGCCCCTGCATGGGGGTTTTAAGCTCAAGTGTCAGCCAGCCAGGCATGAGCTGACTCAGGAGCCAGCACATGTTTCTTCAAGGGAAGAAACAGGTTGCAGGTGCAGGACGAGGAATGGGTGGCTGGGCAGTAACTTCCTAGACTGCCTCAACAGCAACCTCCAGGGATTTACATTGCAGTGTCTGTGAAAAAAGTATTTCCTTTTATCTGTTGTGGACTCCCCRTCTTTTTATTTGCTGAATATTCCGTAGTGGTTTTACAAAGAAGGAAAAAGAGAATTTCCTGCTCTCTTCTCCACATCATTTCTCATTTCCCATACTTGTCCTAGGTCCTCTCATAGTCTTCTGCTTTATAACGAAGAATACAGTCACACGCTTTCAAAGCCTCTGTGGTACCTTTTCTGAAACCTGGTGATTGACGAATGCAAGGTATTACGTCTGTGACTGCCCAGTGCTTGATCAGTTGGAATGGTATTAAAATCTTCTCTTTTTGCATCTTGTAGCCCATTCTTTAAGCATTTAAATATCRTCTTAGCATTTTCAATTGCAAATTGAGCAACAGTTTTCATTTAACTATGCATTGCCACCTGGGTCACTTTCTGAAATGGAGACACTTAATTCAGAGACCTTAATGTGCTTGAAATACTCTCATTACTCCTCCAGTGTGTATTCCTTTACATTTACTGATGCTGAATTTCATTTGCTGTAGTATTTTCTGTTCATCTAACTGGTTCATGTCTCTGAAGCCATTAATAAAGAATTCCAAAAGGGCACAATACTGGGAAAAATGTGGCCTTATGTTACTAGCTAGCCTGCCTAAGGAGGAAAACATCCTAAGGAAAACAAAACTGTATGCAGACTTCACACAAGGAGCATGCTGAGGTTAAAASGTGGGGACCTTCTATTTTAGAGAGTCAGATTTACTATGTAAGCCATATACTAAGGCAGTGTCCTTGTGCTTGTGGAGACAATATCTCCAAGAATAATGAATTATGACTTTCATTTGCACAATTGGTGACTGTTACATAGTTTAACACTAGCTTACAGATAAATTATCTTGCAGATATTTGTAATGAAATGCATCAGATGGAGTGCTGGTGCTGTCTTTTACGTATTTCCCCATGTCTGTAGTTTTGTGTCGAGCAAGAAATAGAGAATTTTTCCTAACTATGTGGAGATTTTTTTTTTGTGTAACAATAATTAATAGGTCTTTCTGACAGCAATGGCTATGCAGACAGTATGTGGATCTGATTTTTGATGTAGATTTATTATTATAGGTTTTCCTGCAAGTACAAAAAAATGTGGGGAGTAAATATCTCTGGGTAAGAAAAAAAATAACATCTGGGTTCTTCCCAAYGAGGTCATGTCTTGATGGGAACAGCAGACAATACGAACATAAGGAATGGCTGCTCGTTCCCACCCATACTGCACTGCGTTATCTTCCTCAGCTGTTTACGGTGCTGCACTACAATCTTGGTCAGGGAAATGTTTCAGCCTTAAAATTTACTTCCACTGTCCACCTCTTTTTGTGTTTGGTGTTGGTGCAGGTTGGTTCGTTGCTCTGGTTCTCAGCATGACCACCCAAGCAGCTGGGTTGGCAGAGCATGCGGTGGGATGGATAGAGGAACAAAACATCAGTGGAGCAGGAGGAGTGAGAACGGAAGGCACTTGAGGAGGCACTGCCACCATAGCCAGTGTCTCTTCCAGCCACAATGCAACTCCAGCCAACTGGCTYCCTTTCTTCTCCAGACAAGACCACTTCAGTTTAAGTGATGGTCAAGCAGAAGTTGTTCCAGAGCCAGCTGTCAGATCAAAGGGCCTCAGCTTTGTTGATACAGGATGCCTGCAGTCYTGACACAAGGGAGGGAACTCTCGACAGTGCAGTTTCACAAGCAGTTGAAGCCAGTTTGAGACCATGTTGCTACCAAAGAAGGTGGTCTTACTTCATCACAGACTCTTTCCTYCCCTCCAGCAGTCACTGATCCAGCAAATAATGCCCTTTTGCAGGGCCATTCAGCTGAATCAGGAGAGTTGTGACTCAGAGAAGATGGTGGGACCAGCCTTTTTGACAGGAGTGTACTTTCAGACCAGTTTAAAGCCAAAAGCGGCACCACACTCAAAGAGAGAAAGACACATCTACTGAGACTGTGACTTATGTATGAACTGTCTTTGGAAGAGAGACTTAAATGACAGAAATTGTAACCTGAGATAACAAGAAAAGCACAKGAAGTAAAGAGCTGTTCAGTTTAGGGCTGAGGCTGAAGGAATAAAGGGTTGACAGGACTCAAGGAGAGGCTGGAGCAAGAGAGGAGAGCAACTCCATGATTTGGAGAAAGTGATGAGAAAATGTGAGAGTCAAGGGACACTGGAGAAGCAGAGAGATATTCTTGGCCTGTCTGAAGATTCAAATGTAGATCCACCCCTTTCTTCTTCCTTCCTGCCTGGCTGCCAAGAAGGATGAATGCTTCCATCCCTGTCCTTCTACTTTCCCCCACAGCAGCTCTGGCTTCCTGGTGATCAGGGACGGGGATGGGGACAGGGATCTCTGCACCCATGTGGCACATCAGCAGGCRGATGGCTGTGACAGGGCAAGGACTGTGTCAGGAGCTCTGAAGGAAACAGGTTGGTGTGATGGCCTTGGTCAGATGAGAAGATCTGTAAGTTGGGTGTGGGAGGAACAAACTTTAGTGGTAGAATTGGGGCTTTGGCAGAAGAGGGAAAATCAGAGGAGGAGCCTTCAGCAGCAACACCAGCTCTTGAGAGACTCTGGTGAAGAGGTCGCAGGAACAAAGACTGTAAGGGCAAACAGGGACAATGCAAAAAGAAATTGCATGCAGAAAGTACAGATGAGCAGGGAGGGAAACATGGGGAAGAAGACATGTGGATGAAGATTTTGGAGGGAAAGGTAAGGTATTCAAGTGATGGAAGAAGTTTTCAGCGAAAATYTGAAGTTTCCATTTTTCTGTCATCTTTTCACAATTTAAAACTAGAGGTTACTGAAAGGTGGCAGGAGGATCCGAGCATTTTCCTAGTTAGAGGTAAAGAGTGAGCTCACTGTCAGCCTTGGGTGGTTTGCCCCCGAATCTGTGAACAGCCACTCCTACTGCTGTCTAGAACCAAGAGGACCGTGAGATTTTTCAGTGCACTTTAACTACTGTTTCTATGGATGTGACCATCAACCCTACAGAGCCTAAAAGCTGCTCACCTTCTAATACATTAAATAATTATTCTGAAGGGCATCAAAATAATCCCTAAACAACAACAGTGCATCACGTTGCTATAACCATTTTGTGGCATTACATTTCCATTAAGATATGGAGCCATCTGTGTTATGAAAGCAAGGGTATGTAGAATGTGGCTGTGTTCAGGTTCACTATGATTGTGTTCACCACAAATTTTTATCTCTTTTCCTATCTTTTTAGTTAGAAAGATAGGGCAGAAAACCTGGAAATTCTTTCCTTTGCATCCTTTTTTTCTTTTTTCTTCCTCTTTTTTTTTTCTTTTTTTCTTTGGCATTGTCGAGTGTGAAAATGGCATTGATACAAATGTTCGGCATCTCCCTTTGAGCCTCCCAGGTAAAACTGGGCTGTGGCCAGTAATGCTGCTGCAAACAGATGTGAAGGGTTGATGCATTCAGAGGTTTACATAGGCTGTTTCTGGAGTATCCTCCACCACAGCTACCTTTGCCATTCACTGCCACACAGGGCAGTTGCGCGTTCTGCACTTGCCTCTACTTTACAGAAAAGCTATTTTAAAGCCTGCCAGATTCAGTAATGTTGATCTATTTCTTATCCCTCTCTCTGTAATATCTAGTTGCCGTAGTTACTTCATGTAYCTAAGGCAACCAGATGTTACAGACGGAGGCACCAAAATAGCATCAACAAGTGCAAAAATAACAAGTGTTTTAACTAGTTTGCCAGAGTTAAGCAATTCAGGGCTGTTTCCCTCTCAGCTCAACAATCTGCCACCTCCTGCTGAAACCTGCTGACCTGTTCCCAGCCTCATCACCAGCCATCTGGGTTTACCTGGCATCCAAGGAGAAAAGGATCAATTCTCTGCTTCCCTATAGCAATAGAATCACAGAATCAGTAAGGTTGGAAGGGACCTCTGGAGATCATCTAGTCCAAACCCCCTGCTCACGCAGGGTCACCTACAGCATGGTAGACAGGGTTGCATCCAGGCGGGCCTTGAAGATCTCCAGAGAAGGAGACTCCACAACCTCTCTGGGCAACCTGCTCCAGGGCTCTGTCACTCTCACAGGGAAGAAATTCCCCCTCACAGTCAGGTGGAACTTCCTGTGCTTCAATTTCTGCCCATTGCCTCTTGTCCTGTCACATGGGACAACTGAAAAGAGTTTGTCTCTGTTCCCTTGACACCCTCCCTTCAGGTACTTGTACACATTGATCAGATCCCCCCCCCAGTCTTCTCTTCCCCAGGCTGAAGAGGCCCAGCTCTCGCAGCTGTTCCCCATAGGGCAGGTGTTTCAGCCCTCTGATCATCTTCATAGCCCTACGCTGGACTCTCTCCACTAGCTCCATGTCTCTCTTGTCCTGGGGAGCCCAGAACTGGATGCAGTACTTGAGATGAGGCCTCACCAGGGCTGAGTAGAAGGGCAGGATCACCTCCCTCRACCTGCTGGCAACAGTCTTCCCAATGCACCCCTGGATACCACTGGCTTTCCTGGCCACAAAGGCACATTGCTGGCTCATGGTCAACCTATCATCCACCAGCACTCCCAGGTCTTTCTCTGCAGAGCGGCTCTCCAGCAGGTCAGCCCCCAGCTTGTACTGGTGCCGAGGGTTATTTTTCCGTAGGTGCAGGACTCTGCACTTGCCCGTGTTGAACCTCATGAGGTTCCTCTCTGCTCAGCTCTCCAGCCTCTCCAGGTCTCTCTGAATGGCAGCACAGCCATCAGGTGTGTCAGCCACTCCTCCCAGCTTGGTATCATCTGCAAACTTGCTGAGGAGGCACTCTGTCCCCTCATCCAGGTCACTGATGAAGAAGTTGAACAGGATGGGACCCAGGACTGAGCCCTGGGGGACGCCACTAGCCACAGGCCTTCAACTAGACTCCACACCACTGATGACAACCCTCTGAGCTCTGCCTTTCAGCCAGTTCTCAATCCATCTCACTGTCCACTCATCTCACCCACACTTCCTGAGCTTATCTAGGAGGATGTTATGGGAGACAGTGTCAAAAGCCTTGCTGAAGTCAAGGTACACAACGTCCACTGCTCTCCACTCATCTACCCAGCTAGTCATTCCATCAGAGAAGGCTCTCAGACTGGTTAAGCAGGATTTCCCCTTGGTGAATCTATGCTGCCTATTCTTGATCACCTTCTTTTCCTCCACATGCCTGGAGATGACATCCAGAAGGAAATGTTCCATCACCTTTCCAGGGATGGAGGTGAGGCTGACAGCCTATAGTTGCCTGGGTCCTCCTTCTTGCCCTTTTTGAAGACTGGAGTGACACTGACTTTCTTCCAGTCCTCAGGCACCTCTCCAGTTCTCCAGGGCCTTTCAAAGATGATGGAGAGCGCCCTGGCAACAACATCCGCCAGCTCCCTCAGTACTCATGGGTGCATCCCATCTGGGCCCATGGATTTGTGGATGTCTAGCCTGCCCAGAAGGTCTCTAATCCTATCCTCCTCAACCAAAGGAAAGTCTTCCCTTCTCCAGACTTTCTCCCTCACATCCGGGCTCTGGGATTCCTGRGGGCTGCYCTTAGCAGTRAAGACTGAAGCAAAGAAGGCATTCAGTAATTCTGCCTTCTCTGTATCCCTTGTCACCAGGGCCCCCGCTCCATTCAGGAGCAGGCCCACATTTTCCTGAATTCTCCTCTTGCTGCTGATGTATTTGAAGAAGCCCTTCCTGTTGTCCTTGACATCCCTTGCCAGACTCAATYCCAGCTGGGCCTTAGCCTTCCTTGCAGCACCTCTACATACTCTGACTGCATTCCTATAATTTTCCRAAGTAACTGTGGGATCGCTGAACAGCTTTAGTCAAGGATGTGCTTCTGGGGCCACAGCATACTGAGGAGGTAGCAGTGGGGAGCAAAGGATGTTTACAGTTAGTACCAAGCCAAAAACACTGACTGTTTTTATTCAGTTTGGGAAAACCCACTTTTAGAGTGAGGAGGATTTAGCTGATTATCTGTTTTAGTCGAGTAAGAAAATGCTTGCAGTAAAGTCCCCATGATCTAAGGAGTGACCTCTAAGGTCCTCTAAGACTTTAACGGTGGTGCTGTTTTCAGAGCTAAATTTGTCAAATTCGAAATACAAGGCAGCTAATCCCTGCTCCCACCTGATTAAGGATCTTGCTGAGTTGGCAGAGAGAAAAGGAAAATGTTTCTTGTGTGTTGCTATTTTTCTTTATTAAATGGCAGCTGCTCCAAGTTGCCCATAAAGCTGGAATACTTAGATGAGTCTTCCTGCGGATGTGTTGGAGCACAGTGGAAGCAAGCTAAAATGCATGAAATAAAAGCTTCCAAAAAAAAAAAAAAAAAAAAGATTGAGAGCAACTGCACATATACCAAAATAATGATTCTAGGGTAATTAGTCCGGATGAGCTACTAGGTAATATTTACTAGCTGTAAGCCAGTCCTCAGATGGAATTAATTTCATAGCTGTTAACGCCTTTGTGCGGTTCACTCAGCCTTTGCAGGTCTGGGCGCAGGCACGGCTGTTTCTGTGCTCCCTGGCACGCAGTGGGATGGAGAGGCACCTGCACGCACCATCAGGGAGCAGGTGCCTGTCTTTTGCCACTTGACGGGCGGGAGCCGTGTTGCCGGCCTCCGAGGCTTCCTGGAGCATGTGGCCACCCCTAAGCACTTTTCCTAAAAGTGCCTAAAGAATTTTGGTTTAAACATGAAAAAGAAAGGTAATTCAGGCTAGAAAAGGAATAGCTGAGCTAYATTTTGTTGTTGTTAAACAAGCTGTAAGGGAAGAGGAAGGGTTAAACAGACCGAAAACTACTCAGCTAACCATACATGTATTATGAGGAAAAGTAAAATTAATTCTGCAAGGTGCTGCCTTTATTCCACCACCAGTTTCATTTTACGGCTGTTGTCTTTTAACTCCCTCRGCCTTTTTCAAAGGCTCTGATCTCCACGTGAGGGCCCAGGGAGAGCTCCCAAGCAATTAATTTCACCTGGTGAAAGTCCCTTCCTCTCTCAGTTGTAAAAGCACAAATCAGACATAACACCCTTCTAAGGAACCTTTCTCAGGACTGAAGGAAGCAGGTGCTTAGTGTTAAATTAATTTTAAACCCACAATGAGCGTAACTTGAATCCTGGACCTGCTCCAGTTTAATTCATTATACTCTTCCAAACTCAGCTCCCCTGCCGGCTTCACCTGAACGCRGGAGGCCAGGTCCTCCAGCCGCCTAAGCCTGGAAGCGAGGAGCCACGGGGCTGCCACAGGCGTTTCTCTTGGACCTCTAWAACCGAGGAGCAGCTGACACATCCTCCTGGCTGGCTGCTCTTTTGCTACTAAAGCAACGTCAGTGGCCCGCAGGTCAGCCGACGCAGGAGCGAGCTGCCTTTAGCTTGTGTCGTTGCTCAGCAGGCTCAAAGAGCAGCTGCATAGCCACGTTTCTGCTGCACTCCTTCCTCACTCCTGTTTTGGTGGCTTGTCTTTGGACTACCTGAGCTCTGACAGCAGCTTTTTCATTTCCTCTGTAGCCAGTGAGGCAATGTCTCTGGAGCTCTTCCCTGCCTGGATGGGAGCTGCTGTTGTTGGTACGCAGAAGGCATTGCAAGCAGCTTTTATTTAACCTATAAGAAGGAAATAAACCATCAGGAAGAGCACTGAATAAAGCCAGTTGGGCCAGTAGCTCAAATGGCATAAGGAACCCCTTGGAAGCAGAGCAAAACCATGGGGAAGATGCAAACTGCATCGGTTGTGCCTGGGGTGTGATGGGGAAGGGGATGTGTGCAAACTGTGCCTTGATTAGCTGTTAGCAACCACGGCCCTTCTGAAGGGACTGTCAAGAAGCAACATTAACAGCAAGGGCTATTTTGCACCTAGYGTGTTTGTCCCCTGGGAAGCCGGGAGGATTTATGGGAGTGACTCGGGAAGAACTGTACCAGCTGAGACACTGAGCATGAATTTGTGGCTGTGATGCTTTGGTATAAGTTTCCAGTCCCATACCACACCTAACAAGCACAGGCCAAAAGCAGCTCTGGTTTTACTGAGTTTTGCTAAACATGGGCTGCATGATTTAATCCTCTCTTTGTATAACTGCTGTTTCACTAAATATGTTATGGAAGTGAGCAGAAGCAAAGGGGAATAAAAGGAGAAATGAGGGAAAAGATTAGTTTTTTTTTTTTTTTGAGGTGGGATTTGAAATAAGCTGACTACTCAGTTGAGCAGAAAGACACAAAAATGTCATTGTGCAAAGCTGGCTGCCAAACTTGCCTTTCATTGAGGAGAAAGTCATAAAGTCAAGGTGAGAGGAGATGGAGGCCTTTAGTGGGTATTGTGGAGAGAGTTCATGGTACTAGAATGATTTGCAGTGTGACACAGTAGAATATATGAAGTACAATAACTTACTGATTATTGGGTATTTATTGGACTGGGCAGAATACACATCAGATGTGTGAACAATTAGTGCTGATTAGCAGTTCCCTCTACTGGCTGAGCTAATGAAGTTATTCCTTCAGTCCTACAGCAGTTTTGATGCTGCCAGGATGCAGTTAAATTGACCGATATATCTCTGCATATAAACTAACAAAGATAGCTACATAAAATAATCCCACAGTGGAATTGTACAACAAATGACAAAAATGTAGTTCAATTTAGTGCCTTCAAACTCTTCTCTGGTGGGGGGGGGGAGACAGAGAGAGCAGTAGAGCTACAGATCCTTGTCCTAGGAGTGATTCCGACATGCGTTTCCCTGGATGACTCGGAGCCGTTGCTAATGACGTTTTGGGTTGGTTTAGTGACTGCATCATTTTACAGGTTTGTTTGTGTGTGTACATATGCTGTTCATTACGGGGCTTTGAGCAAGGGTGAGAGTCTACCTCTTATCCTGATAAAATATTATTTTAAGAGAGATCCATGCACTTTTTTTTTTAATGGAGCAAAGTACTTTTTTAAACAAACGATAAAGCATATTGTTGACTTGTTTTTTACATCTCTTACGCCAACTGGAGATGCGGTGACTTGCTAGAACAGGAAAACAAGGTATGAGCTAATTGTTATGAACCTCTAAAGGCTTAAGTCACCCTGAAATAAGAAATGAAGGAAGCTCCTTTTAAATCAGGCTGTTGGCATCCAAGCCCCATTTCCTTCCATCTGAAAGTCTCTTCATGGTGCAGTTTCTGCAGGAGCTCCTGCATCCATGAATCCACTGTCTGCTCATAGGCTTAAAACACTGGAGCACATCAGTTGGGAGTCACCGCTCAAACAGTGATCCTATGAAAACATTTTTGCAGACATACCCTTTTTCTATGTTTTATGGATTTCATTAAAATCATACTTTTTAGCATGGCCTGTGAATCAAAAGCCCTGGCTTCTCTTAACATTTGCACTATTTTCTGTGTGTTTTTGGACATCTCTCTCTCTCCAGCCTCTGTGGAAAGGGGTTAATGTTAACCCACCGTTGTAAAGCACTTTGATACATAAACATAAAATACRTTATGAAATTGTTATGTAATTATTTTCACTTTCAGGGGAACTGGCTCAAGCCCCATACTTTAGGCTGCCTAATGCTTTCCATTACAAAAAAAAAATCTTGTGGCTTTCTGTGAAGAGCTCTCGCACCTTCTTTTTTACAGCCCTTTGCCATTCAGCAAGCAGAAGGGCCTGAGGCTAATGAGCTACCTTCTTCCCCTTGCCAGAGAAATCCTATTCCAGTTTGGCCGAGGCTGTACGTTGTTTAAAAATGTGCTTCCCGTGCTGTGGCTTGAGCTTCTCAGAAAAGTTTTAGCTACATCCAAAGTAATAACCAAACCCAAGCGTCCTATGCTAGGACCAAGCTTACTGTGGGAAAGACTGGAAGCTGCCAGAGAAAACGGATCAGAGAGAGGCCAGGGTGGGAGAGAAGGACAGCCAAGCTAAACATCTGCAGTCTGCTTCCATTTCCTTCTTTCTGGGAGCATCGTGCAGAGCAGAAGCCCTCCGACTTCTTGCGGGGAGGTGGAGAGCAGGAGGCCAAGGCAGGGACATCCCGTTCGTTTCCTTGTGCTGGCTGGCGACTCCCGTCAGGTCCCATGGGGAGCTCTGGTGGAGGAAGCCTGTGTTGAGTCCACAGGGTTCAACTCGCCCTCAGGACATGTGATGCTCAAGCGTGCTTGAGTGTATATAGCATAAACTTGGTTTAGGAATTTGCATACAAAGAAAACTCATTAACCCYGACTAAATGATGGTATTTAGATTGTAGGGTTAAGCAATTGGAAGCAGAGCCAGGCAAATGGAGAGTTGAACGTGTTTCCCATTAAAACTGAAACATTTTGTGGTGTCATAGGAATTTTTAAGAAACCTGTTTATAATAATCATACTGTTTTTCTTGCTTGTTTTCAGTAGTGCATTAAAATTGACATTCTATAATGGCAGGAATTTTAATTTCAGTAAAGTTAAAAGGTCATACTGGTTCTTATTTTAAATATTTTTACATRTATTGTATATTATTTATAGTTGCATTATTTCACCTTTACCAAATGAAATTATTTTGGTTCATGCTACTAATAATAGGAATTGTCCAGATGATAAYGGTAATATCCGGCTGCAACCAGATATTGTAAACACCCTTTGAGGCCTGAGCTAGCAACTTCTTTGTGGCAAAGATTAAGTTATAGGTAATTACCTCTAAGTAATTCCTCATTTACTGAAGCGTAGACGACGCTTAACTCATTAGTTTATCTGTTGGGCTATTTGACCTATTAAAACATAGCCCTACTGATATAAATGTGTTAGTAGGTTTCATCGGGCGGTGGTGGTGGGGAAACACAGCGGAGAAAACACACTTTGAAATAGATTCTTGATATGCACTTGCTTTCACGCATATGCCCACACTTTATATATGTCAGTCAAACAGGAAATTCAGAAGTCTCAGTATGAAAACTCAGAAGTATTGGTATGCAAATGTAGATGCTCTAGCATGTAGTAGCACCGTTCTTTACATCTTAAATGAAAAGTGCCAGTGTTCACACCGCAAATACATCATACCGTAGTGTGCCATATCAACCTGTTTTGACCACAGAGTATATGTTTGGGAGGAAAAAAGCAGTTACAGATAGATGCATCRAATCTAGGTAAAAGGAAACACCTCCCTTAATAAAGTGTTTAAATCAGTCACTCCTTGGCATTCGGCATGGATCTAACTCAAATGCTGTAACATTTTCTAATCTTCAGGATGGGACAGAGCCTACTGTGAAAAGCTCACGGTCAAAAACTAGCGTGGATATGGATGGAGAATCAGGAGGAAAAAAGCCAAGGGAAATAGCAATAGGAAAAGTGATACACTGGCAGCAGCAAGGAGGAAGCAGGTTGTTTTTAAGCAGCTGTTTCCCACCTTTTTTAATTTGCAGACCTGCAAAGAGCTAATTTTAGCCTACTGCCAGGAGGCCCCTCAGGAGCCACCTGCAGAGGGGCCAGAAGCCTGCAGAGCCCCAGCTGAAAACTGCTGAGGGGCCATGGTGGGGAAGGGCCTTGTGGGTGAGCTGGTGGCCATCCTGTGCCCCGTACGGAGCGGAGCAGGGAGGCAATGGCGCCAGCAGGCTGGGGGTGAGCGCATGGGGCTAGAAACAGCGGCAGATGGGGCGAGCAGGAAGATCCTGAGGAGCCTTGTGGAGACAGACAAAGAAGGAGCAGGCTGGGAGAAGTGAATGGTYGTGCAGTATGTGAAGGTGCGGCAGGAAACTCGCATTGGCTTGCAGAAAACTCCACGTGTTGTCAATAAATCTGTAGGTCTTCAAGAGAAAAGGAATGAAAATTCATCTTCAACATCCTAAAAAGATCTTTTGGAGCAAAGCTGTATTCAATTTGGTTATAATCCTCTGTATTGAGATATATTTCAACTTGACTGAAGACTCCTGAGCACTGTTCATAGCGGAAACCTGATCATTTCTGGAAGACAGAAGAGAAATTGTCTGTTAGAACWGAGTTCCCTCAGCTGGCATGTTTATCACCAGAGATCAATGAAAACCAAAGGATAAATAAAAGCAGATTTTGAAAAAGAACAGATAGACACTCAGGTGCCAAAAATCTCCCCTTTCTTCTGAGTCTCTTGTTTTTCAGCCTTGAAGAAAATTAAATTGAACTGTATTTTATTGACAAGACTGTATCTTATTTGCAAGAATAATAAATGAGTGGCTAGTTTAGTATAGCTTTCATATTTGCTGCCCAATAGACCTTTTAGATTGCTCTGGTAAATGTGGGCACTTGAACATTGTGTCTCTTTCAAGGTGGGACACGATGCACGTGTTCAGCTTTAATAGGAAGCATGTCGTCCACTGTCTAAGCATTTAGCGGCAAAGCAAGATGTAGATGAAACTAAAMGCGCCATGCTGATGATCTTATGAAAGTTGACTACTTTTCCTAGGGAGACTTAGTATTTGTAAGGGAAAGAGATGGAAAGATATATATTTGTGTGTGTGTGTAAAATTATTTTCGATAACAAGAAGCCTAGGAAACGTATTTGGAACATGGGCAAAGCTTCCGATGTACGATATAGCCCCATATAGCTATATTGCTTCAGTGATCAGGTGCAGCCTTCATTAATGCCCTTGTGCTAATCTTCTTATGCATCTTTCTTTCTCTAGCTTCTAATATATAGTGGCAGAGCTGGGCTTCTTCTCTCTGAGGTCTGCTTCATCCTACCTTTCTTGTCTGTGTGCTCTTTCCTGTGTTAAAGAGCACAGCTCTGTACAGCATATTATTGCCGTACGTTGTCCATCTCCATCTATCTAGCTAACTGCTTCTGCTCAGCCTCCATCRCCAGTTTTGATTCTGACACCTTTCTCCCTCTTTTTGCAGTCTCTTGTGCTCATGCTTTGAGGTACAACTCTAGATGGAGTTAGATTTTAATACAGAATTGAAACGCAGAAGTCTTATCCGTTGGTTATTCCTATGCCTTTTGCATATAAACTGATACTTTAATATGAATGGTTTATAATGTAGGTGGGTTTGGATGTATATTTTCTTTAGAGTAACAGCAAGGCAAGAAAAAAAATAGTGTGGAAAAATATCATTTGCTTCAGTAACGCACTATATTTGAACTGGAGTCTGTGTGACAGCTGCCTCCAGTAGATAGAGGGAAAAGCAGGGGGGAAAAAATTACAGCAGTTGTGTACCACATTTATAAGTGAAACTTCAAAAGCTCCAGCAAGGGCAGGGAAATTCTAGTTCAGGAGTACACAGTTGTATGTGTTGAACTGAAAAATATTAAGATATAATTTGCAAAATATCGTTAGGCAAAGATACGCAGTACTCAGCCATCCTGGCTCTGAGAGGTCAGCATGCCTGGTAWCACAGGTCTTAACTATCTGTTGACTTTTCTCAGAAATGTAGCACAATATACAAGTCCTTAGGTATTACTAGAAAGATGTAACGGTGGGGGAAAACTGAGTTTTGATGAAAAAAAAGCTTGATTCAGCAAAATGTCAAGATACAAGATAAGTCGTAATTTTCTGGTTAAAAAAGCAGACCTTATCAGGTCTGTCTCTTAGATTTCCCCAGAATATCTGAAGCAGACTTCTAGTATTTAATGAGCCAAGCACAGGCTGRCTTTTCAACCTGGAGCAGCGCGGTAGCACCCGCTCAGACACCAAGAGGCATCCTGGGGGCAACGTGCCTGAGCCAGTTAGTCCCCACTTGCAGTCTATGCTGCCGCGTTTTTGCTGCTAATGTTACCCGGGGCAGCAAGATTACCGTTAGCTCGTATATGCATGCAATCCTGTCGCACCAYGGATGTGTCCTTAACACTTTTGCGAGGCGGTTTATTGTTACAATTATATATATATATAAAAAAATCAGTTTAATCTCAGCACACCTCCCTAGCAATCTTCCACTACTATCTTTTCTTCTCGTATGTGTTATCCAACTCCTCTAATTCCCGTTACCTGGTTGCTCTAATTTTGGACCAAGCGTAAAATTTGGCCACAGCAGCTTTCTTTTCCTATTTCTTGTTTCAAGTTTTTATTTCAGGGAAGAATGGTTCTCTTTCTGCTAAGTAAAGGTCTGAGAATGAAGTTACTGGTTTGAGTCCCGCACAAACCTCTGTGGCTTGACAGGTCACTTTTAAATTTCCCAGCGCCTCAATTCTCCYGCTGCAAAATGCAATGAAAAAAAAACCCCTTGGCTTACCTAGATGTTCTGATTACGGCATCACTGTTTGCAATTTATTTTAACTTCTTAGGAGAGAAGGTTTTGTAGGAATGCAAAATACTTGTTATTCTGGGTGCTGTTAATGGGTTATCAGTGTATTTTTAGTGAACACTTACAGCAATGCATAAGGTGTAGGAAAAAAAATCAGCAAAGCTGAGTAGTAGCAACCATTTTATGCTCACATTGCACTGCTAAAAATGTGAGTGAATAACAGTGATTAAGACCCAATCCATCACGTGTGATGGCATAAGCTATAAAATCACTTCTATTTCCTCCATTCATTGCTATACCTCAGCTGTTTGTTTCTCCTGCTGTCTCATACTTTGTTCACCTTTTGCTTCCACAGCATATATCTACTATCTCCACCCAATTATTCTTTTTTTTTTCTTTTGGTGCGTAATCTCTGTCGCTTTAGCTTGCTGACTTCTCCTCCCAGCCTGGCATGCCATTTTGGTGAGCATTCCTACTTTCAAATGATTACTCTTGAGCCCTGCTGGTTTACTACTGTGTGGCAGCAGGCTAGGAGGCTCTTCCCTGCTTGCTAGCAAGCAAGAATGATTGCTTCGTCAAGGATTTGATAGGTTTTACTATGCAAGTTAAAACAGAATGGATGCCACTTAAAACGGCTACACGTTCATTGCTTACACAAATGAAGTAATTCTCTGTAAGAGGAGCAGCATGATCTACCTGTGTGTTGGTGCATACAAATAGGGTATATATCTACACTCTTCTGTTAATTTCTCTACAAAAAGAGCACAAACAAATATATAAAAACTTCTCCAACATTTCAGTATTAGAGATGGGATGGGATTCTGCAGCGAGTCTGGATTTGCTTGTATTTAAGCAAGGAACATTAAAAAGAGAAAGAAAATAGAGATCAAGATGTGTGTAATAAGAGACGAAACCTATGCCAAATAAACTGCCAGGTTAAGTAAACTCAGATGTGGTATCTAATTTCTTTTATGTCTGTAATCTGTACTTGAGGGTCTCTGTGAAAAATGGCTTTGAATTTGAAGAGATTCCAGGTGTCCAGCTAGCAATAGCTCTAAAGTAACTACCACTGCGCCTTGCCTGCAGATTTYGCACAAGGCTTAGCAAACATGCTGGGGGCGTATTGCCACGACCATTTAAACCAGTCTGAGTCACAACTGGAACAAGTACAGCTCTAGTCCYAGCCAGGCTTCTCACTCTGCCCCAACACCAGAGCTTATCTGATGGTAGGACAGCTTCAAAGAGCAAAATGGAAAATTAATGGAAGGAAAACTGTATTTTAATTATCAAATTAAAACATAAAAATAACCTGGCTTCTTGTTTACTCAGCTCCTTCAACCAATTTGCCATGGGATCAGAGAAACACTAGCAGCAATGCAAAAAAGGACGCAGGAAGATGTCTCCAAGAACAAGTTAATYCAAAGGCAATTTGGAGCTGTCGTGAAGCTACTCCTGTACGTAGCTGTGGCACATGGACAAGGCAGATTTGGGAGCACTTGCTCAAACCTCTCTGCTGACCACTAGATATTATTTGGCAGCTTTTCTTGTGCCATGCTTTCTTCTTAACCTTCCTGCCTCTTGTTCACAGCCTTTCTACATTGTCTTCTCCTTCTGAGTGAGGCTGAAATCCTGGCGATTTTGCTTCATGCGCATCATTTTACTCTGTTCTGCATAATTCTCTCCTGTAACTGATGGGGCCTCCTTTCCTTCCAGCTACTTTTCCCTCCAGACAGGTCTGGGACAACACTTTGAAAGACTTTCCCTCTCCCTTGTGCTGATATTTGTGCAAGTTATATCTGTAAAATAAACAGTATCCAGAATTTGCTACTTCTGGTTCTGGAATTACGAGAAAGTGAGAAGTTCTGATACGTCAGAGGATGTGACAAGATCTATTTCTGTCAGTGTTCTTTATTTTATCAGCTGTTCCTTGATGGCACCTGTGTTGGTCTTCTTTACAGACCTCTTGGCATAGGAAGCCACATCGGTAATAGCGAGCAGTATCAAATGCTTATACTGTGGGTATATATATAAGCTTAATTTGAGATGATACACCTCATGTTCTGAGCTAGTCTCATTTATACAACAGCAAGTTTTGCACCTTTCTAATCGTGTAATTGGGCTTTAAAGAAGATATGAGTATAATTTGTAGCTAGCCTCAGAATGAGAATTTCTTCCCACGGTTTGAAAATGTGTTATCAGTCTGCATTAGGTTTGGAACTCGCTTTCCTGCCACAGAACAGAGTTGTATTGAAGTATCTGTTGCAAGATTGAAAAAATTCTCAATTTTTTTTCTGTTTGTGCCCTGGTCAGCAGTAAGGAGATAATGCCATCTTTCAGAGATTCAAGAATTTCGTCACAACTAATGCATCCCTAGAAATCATTTCAGCTCTGACAACATAACATTTTTCAATGCAAATACATGTTGTTGGATGTTCTGACTCATTCTGATCATTTTACTTCTATTTTAAGCTCCTTTTTATATGGCTAGATTGGAGTAAAATGGCTCTTCAGGTCGACTGCTGACATAGCCAGGCAATACTGTTCAGGTATACAGAGATCATAATGAAATGCCCTGCTTCTGCTGTTCTGCTGCCCTCCCCACAATATGATTTGACAAATAATTTATTTCAAACAACATTGTTTATGAAAAGCAATGCTTCTTAGGTGTGACACATTCTCCAATTTGCACTGAATACAATGTAGCACAATTTTCAAAAATTTTTTTTTTCTTTTTTTTTCTTCTTCTTCTTTTTTTTTTTTTTTTTTTTGAATCAGAAGTTCTGACAGCTCGGATCATCTTTAAAAGGGTGGCACTGCTAGGGCATAGATCAGTCTACTTGAGTGCCAAGAGCACTGCCTAACATTATGCTATTGGCAAAGCTCTTAAGCTATATTTATAATCTACAATTAATTGTACGCTGTGGACCAACTCTGCCAAGCTTCTCAGGCCAAGGCTTTAAGATGGCCACAAGGGAGAAAAATCTGTGGGAAGTAAACTATCAGGACCTTGCCTACTGGGTCTTATAGGCAGTAAGTAGACCAGCACTATTATGAATGCTTGGATTAGTGTATGTTATTGCACTRTTATGGTTGGTACTGTAGGCATGTATTCTCTGGATGTGCTGTTGAGGTGTTTTCCACTGCAAAAACGAGTTTTTTTTGGTATAAGACAAATGAGAAAACTGAGAGTGCTAAAATGTATACTAAGTACAGCTAATGTAAATGTATAGCTAAGTACATAGGCTTTTGCAGTGGCAGTGGTAGTCAGTGGTCTGTCAGCGTTAAGCTCCCTGGCAGCAATAAGGTTCAGCTGTATTTCTCACTTCTGTTATTAAACCCTCTGCTTGTTCAGCGTTTTCACAGTGCTTTTACACCCTCGCTGGAGAATCTGGCCTAAGTATAAGGTCCATWTTACAAACAAACAGGAGAAATGAAGACAGAGGTTAGAAAGGGTTCACGCTATGGCAACGCAGAGTGAAGCGCAGAGCCGACATGGGCTACATGCTGCACCCTTCATTTCTTTCAGATCACGGATTTTCTTCTGAAGCACCACCTTTGCTTTCTGCGGTCTGACCAAATGTATAGACTTTTCTTTCAGGTATTTTGCAGACCTTATAAATAACCTCTTCCCATTACGGAGTACGATTCCAATTTACATGTTCTTCTTCCTTGATACATATTTACCGCTAAATATACCTTCTTCTGGAAATTTCCTAATTTCTTAATTCTTGTCCACACCACTTCTTCCCTCCAGCCATCAGTCCAGAARTACAAGAAGACGGACTTGTTGAAGACACAACATTTGCTGAGAATAGATTCAGGAAGGAGGAGGCTTAACCATGTTTGTTTCAGTTTCTATATCTGAAAAAAGAATGCAGCAATTTCTTACCAGTCCCCCAGCAGTGGGTTAAGATTAAGTAAACAATGTTTGAAAAGCACTTTGCAGGTGGCAAAAGGTCTGAGCATTTTCAGAGATCCAGTGAGATGAAATCTCTTGTTAAGCTGTACGTCTCAAATCAGTTTCAACAGATTTTTCTTCCTGATTGCAAGCTTATTTAAAAGGAAAAGAAATGGTAGGTTTTTTGGCATTTGCTGTTTGAAATTCATGTCTGTCATCTTCCTTTGGCTTTTCTGTAGCATTCATTACTAAGCTATCTAAGTGCTTAAAAAACATGAGCTCCTCGGACAAAGGAATTTTCGAATCAGTCGGAGTGTGATGTTCAGAGGAATTTAGGGAGTTGGGAGCCCCTTGGAATTCATTAGATGCTGGATTTAAGCTACATGTCCAAGCTAGATGTCCATATTTCASAGAGTTTTTTTGAAATATCATCTCAACAGAATGTTCAGAACTCAAGACAGACTATCCTTGGAGAGTCTTTAAAGTGGGAAGGGAAGAGAAAGAAAGAATGGTGCAAAATTATCATGCAACTTGTTTCCAACACTGATTAGTATTTACATTGGTAAAAAAAAAAAAAAAAAGTTAAATTGTTGAAATGACTTAAAATCAAGGCAAGAACATCCTTTCCCAAGGACTTGAGTGACTTTCTAGGGATCCTGCAAAAGGTTTTGACAGTAATTCATTTGATTTAATTGATTTTGCCACCTTTTCTCTGGGAGGTGATAAAACTGGTTGTCAAGATAGATAAGAATGCTGTATCGTAGACTGCATGTTTGGAAAGTTTTCCAATTTAAGCCTTCTGTTATCGGCACTTTTATCATCTTTAGGCAAACTCAAAGTATTACAGTTTGCTATTCACTGACAATCTCAAAGTACACTAGGCATATTAAAGACATAGAAAGTAAAATATGTCCCTGAATAAGARAGAATTTCTTAATTACTATTTTATTATGTACTTTATTACTTTCTAGAGGCCTCACTCAATGCCCTGGCTGTATTGTATTAGACATCGCACAAATACAGAAGAACATTCAGTCATGGYTGGATGAGTTTACCACTGAAATGGATGAGTGGATTGAGGTGTAGGGCACAAGAAAAGGAAGTGCTTGAATTGTAGATGAGGTCCTGAGGCAAACACTTGCAGTAGTCCTTGCCGCTTCTGAACTGGCGACTTCTGGAAGCAGCTTGACTCCCCRTCTTAGAAGCACTTGAGATCTCATCCTTGTTGTCCTTAAGGCAGCCTGGCTTYTACAAATAATGTCTTCCCTTACAGCAGAACCTTCTAGGGAAGGATGCCGAGCAACCTTGTTTGGCCAACATTGCRTGAGGAGATAGGGTGCAGTGTGAGGAGGTACTGGAGGCAGGTGCCCTTCTCAAGAGCTCATCACTGYGGGCAGAAGAGGGCGTTTGAAGGCATCCTTGGCTACTGCCCTCTCCAAGCAACGTCCTGGGATCTCCTCAAAGCCAAATCATTCATGGACCACTGGCAAATCTGGTCTCAAGCTTACTTCAAGATTACTCTCAAGCTACAGTATAGCTGGAGCTGGAGGGACTACGGGATTTGGCACAGATCACAGCAAGAAATCATTATTTGAACTAAGAACAGATTTATTAAAGGAATGCCTTTCAAAGGCCATCAAAAGGCATTTTGAAATCTAGTGGTATGTAGTTAAGGAAGAAAAGCAGTTATGAATAAAAGGGCATAAAGAGGAGAAAAACGTTGATAAACGCAGGAAAAGTCAGTAAATCTTGACTTGCTTAATTAAGAGGAAGATGGTAAGAGTTTTCTTGACATAAAGAAAATTAAATTTATTAATAAAAAAGGTCAGCCTTTTTCCAGTGACTCTTCAGTCCAGTTTTCTAGCTTTTCAGATCCTCCTAATATTTTCTAGACCYCTGGGAAAGAAATGGTATTCTTCTTGCAAATACTGACTGCTCTTTCAATGCACGTTAGAGGAAGCTAGACATGTCTAGCTTATTATTTTCAAGCGCTAGCAGATGATTATGGATGATAATTATCTCCTGCTGAAAACATCCTTTGAGATAGGGATAAAATGGAGGCRGGGTGAAATGGGGTAATTTTGTGACCCCTCACTTGTATTCAATTATTAAGGACAGTCTGTAACTGAGGACAAAAAAGAAAAGAAAAGAAAAGAAAGAATGAAGCTTTCGGCTTCAATCACGTGAAAAGTCTCTGTCTGCCAAGCAAAGCACAAGCATCATCTCTTTTACATACAAGCTCAAGTTAAGCGTATGCTGGGGTGCCTTGCTGAATGGGGTGAGAATGAGGTAAATGAGGTAAGCATCACATAGAAATTATTCTTCTACTTCATGAAAAAGAAACACAGCTGCTCCTGATGCTGGGTGCTATCACTGAAACCCCCCCCAAAACACCCAAGTAGAGGATGGCACTCCGCAGGAGCCTGCTTACCCCAGGAGATGAGGCCGGAGACTGACTCAGCTGAGGGCTATGCTGATGACACACATTTCCCAGGGGCTGCACTGGTAGCTCTGAGGAGCCAAGCTTATGTTTGGTGCCCAGAGATGCTTTAGATATTTCCATAAAAAGGTGTCCTACTTTGAGTTTGCTCAGGGTTCCCTATTTTGGCACTAAACAACAAATTTGATGCCTTGACCCCTTAAAAACCACTGAATCTGGGCWATTAATTTCAGTGGGATCAGGAATTATGTAGGGTTTTTGTTTTTTTTTTCCTAGGAGATAGCTACTTTGCTGATTTGTTGAATTACCTCTTTACTTCAGAATGATTTTTGTTATGTTTTTCCTAAGGTACCCCATATTTTAAGTCATCCCATTTATGTGCTGTAAAGTCCTAAAGAATATAAATYAGACTTAAACAGTTTCCACAGATGTCATGGTTTCAGGGCAAGCTATCCATTCCTCTGAGGTGGAAAAACAGAAGCATCTCTATTAAAAAACACCTACCAATCTGGAGATTTCCAATTCCTTGTTTTTTTTATTCAGAGGATTGCCAGATGGAGAACTCCCAATTTAAAAGCAGGGATTCACGTTTGAACTGAAAACCAGACAACCATGAAGGATTGATTATATGATTGACAAGGACAGATAATTTGAACAACAGGCCCCTCAATATAAATATATACCATGTGGGAAAGAGCACGAGTAAAGTGGAGGTTGTTTTTTTGGATTTGCATATTTTCACAACCTACTTTAAAACAACCGAATGGCAGTGTGTAACATCTGCTCTGGTAAGTATTTGGGCATTATTTTCAGGTTAATGCATGCAGTGGATTCAAACAAACAGCCATAGCATACCGAAGTGGGCTAAAGTCTGAGCTTTTTTGAACAGCAGTGTTGTGTGCCCTGCACCAAATCCAATGTGCAGAGCAGAAGACAAACAAGCATCAGCTATTGCGGTGTGTGTGAGGTGTGCCTTGAGATCACACCTCAAAAAACATCGCAAACTGTGCAGCCAAGGTGTTCGCTTTGTCTGGCAACCCCCCATGTCATCCCTAGACTCRTGAGAGCCACAGAACAAGATCTCTCCTGTCATCCTTCAAGCAGGGCTTGCTGGGGAAGACCAACAGGGTGTCAGTGTTGACAAATCAGTTCTGGCATTTGCAGCAACAATTCCTCTTTCGAGGCCTGAAACGGGCCGTAAGTCACTCTTGGCACCAGGGGKTTTCTCTTGCTGTAGGTGAAGTGCTAAGCAAGGCTCGAGCTACAGAGAAGGCGGCACTCTGAGCGCCAAAGGGCCCCGCTTTGCAGAGTGCCGGTGAGAGCTGTGTCTAATTTGAGCAGCAGCAGATGGATCTTTCAAGTCAGAGAGAGACTGGCACTACCAGCAGAGCGAAGGGATAACGCGTTCCCGCTGCAGCAGGAATTTCACAAGTGACTCATGACTCTTCTGCAGCTCCCACTGGCATCATTTGGTCTTTGTAACTGCGACTGCACATTTAAAGGTCGGAGTGTAACGCCGCTTTCCTAGCTACCTCCGACTCCATACTGGCGAGAGTTTCGTGCTGAGGAACATGACAGCGCTATACAGCATAAGCAGTCATTTACTCCTCTAYTCCTGTCAGCAAAAGTGTAAAGAGCATGAAATGACACAGCCAACGGCTCTCTCAGCAAAGTTGGATTCTTGGGTGCTCCTTGCACACATGATTATCATGCAGGTGACTAATACCAGGCAGGCCTGGTCCAGGGACTCCTGCCGCACCCATGGTTCTCCTGCAGGCCTCCAGTTAAGAACAGACTTCAATTAACTTTAATCAGATGTTTAAGGTGGCCTGGCTCTTTTCCTCTTCGGGTGGGTGTTTAAGTTTCACTGCCTTATGCTTAAGGATGTACTTTGCTGCTAACTAGAATGGAGATGTGCTTAAGTGGTCTTATATCGAATGGACTGATTTATGCATGATCTCCTGYGACAGCAAAAATCCCGGGTGAGTTCAAGCATGCAGGCAGACTGCCCATTTGTACTGCAWCATTCATGTGCTTGTTGCAAAAGCAGGTAGTGATACTTCCCCTGTAGTTCCTTGGAGTCAATGGYATTTTACTACTGTCCTATCTGGAATATTAGAAAGCCCAAGCTGAATACATCCGGAAATCCCATCGCTTTGTTCCTCAGAAACTGAAGTCCCATTACAATCAGGTAGTAGCTATCTGTGCGAATTCCACCTCTAGGAACAACATATCCTGGTACAACACTGTTCCCACCTGCTTGAAATTGGTGTGATCTGAACCAGGGCAAACTGCTGTGTGGCCACGACAGCACACAAAGGGGTTTCCAGCAGAGCAGGTAAACTCCTGGTGGGAARATCCAAAGGAAAAAAATCCTAGTGCTATTGAATTCTTAACTGCCCCCAAATGCTCTTTTCACTTTTGTTTATTATTTTATGTGGAGAAAAGCGAATCAGTATAGACTGCTGTTTGTACCATGGCAGCAACTCTGTGCAGGTAAGTAATCTGATCTATTTGCACACAGGACCCCCTATCTTAGCAGCCTGGTAATGTGTCCATGTTTTAGGTGTTTCTCACCTGCATCTAGCTGAGAAGAGTAACAACTCAACGTTGTCAGTTATGTAGAACAAAAAGATTGTGTCCCCAGTTCAGCTTCCCTTGAACAGTGAACTGAAGTCTGCACCCGTCTTTCGTAATAGTACCATTATCAGCAAGCTCACCAAAGAGGCCTGGGACAAGTGACCTCTGCAAATGAATAACCAATAACTTTGCCTTAGAAATGAAGTTCAGCCTGAGGACACACCCTCTGTCTATGATGAACTTCGTTTTTAGTAACTTTATAACTAAAACTCTATCTAAACTATTTAAACTGTATTTAAATGCTATATTTATTCCTGTGCCAGGATGCTAATGCGACTAGGACTATGGGTCATCTTGTGTGCTTCACTAGCTGTACTGAATATTAAGTCCTAGAAATGCCCCTGTATTCATTCCATACATATATTGAAAAAAATGTCAAGAAATGCATCATGAAATGCATCATGAAATGACGCATCCAACACAAGTGTGGTCTTAAATGATGAAAGTTTCCTCACAATACAGATTTGTTTCTATTGCTTAAAGAGGAGACTGTGAGCCTGGKTTTATACAAACAATTAGTATTAAAACAAATGTTTAAAGGTGTCCTCACATTGGTGAAAAAGGAATTAGGCTACAAATGATGTATTTGGGAAGAGGAGTGATGGCAGTAAACGCCAGCATTCAGCCAGTCAATTTGGTTTTGACTTGGAGATCCAACCTCAGAGGTGATACAGCCCAGGTAATCCTTTCATGTGCCTTCAGGCTGCCCTACCTGGAGCTATTAGGCCCACTTGCAGCTATTATCTGCAGGGAAATATAAGTTTGTTCAACTCACACTGAAAGAGAGGTTGAAAGAAGGAGTAAACCAATTCAAATATTCAAAAACTATCAAAGCAATAAGAATAAAAAAAATCTATTATTGATTGGGTAAACTTTTCAGTGAATTTCACATTATTCAAGTCTCTCAGATCTTTTTTCTTCCAGATCTCTGAAGGGTTTCAGGAAAGGTAAGATACTCAGAAAAATATAAATTATTTTAAGATAAATGACAAATCATGAGTCAGCACTTTGGTTCAAAGCTTTAATAGGGATCTTACATTTTCTTCCAATTTATTTAGGGGATATTGCCTGTGACATTATACCTCAGGAGTCTGCCTATGGGACCTGACAATAGTCCATACTACTGGCAGTGAATTAAACACATCTGTGAGCTTTGTATAAAGAGGTAGCTGGTCTTCTTAAAATCTRTGAAGGGAAAGAAAGCAAGCTTTTGTTTCCCAATTTAGTTATCTTCTACTCTAAAGTATAGGTGGATGATACTCACTGAGCATTTGCTATACCTTTTTGTAAAAGTGAAAATGCTTATGGCAGAGACAGTAACTGGGGAACAGTATCAACACCACCAGTGTGTGTGTGTGTGTGTGTATACATGTATATGTATATGTGTGTGTATGTATATGTATATATATCCTACACTTTCCCTRTCAGAATTTCAGGCCACAGATTAACCTCACTCACATCATTATGAACTAGGTTCATAGTCATTAGCAGTGATTAAGGAGCAAACAAACAAAATCTATGAAATTGTTTTTATATGCTGCCTGAAATTAATGGAAAAACTTTGACTGCCTTGGTCAAAGGCTAACGTGAAAAAATAGAAAAACTAGAAAACAAAAGAAAGATATGTGGATAGTGTTGAATGTTACTTTGTTACGTTCTTATTTCCTCCTTTAGTTTAAGTATTCAGTCCTGTGACTTTCTCATTTATTAAAGCATTGTTGGAGATGTTTTAAGCCTGATGAATAGAAATACTACAATGCTGATGATCTCTTTGTAAGAATTTTGTGAGAGAAGCTGTTATACTGAAAAAGCACATTGTTTGTGACTGTCAGTACACAGAACGGTGACATACAACATGCAAGAAATAGGAGTGCCTTGGCTTACACTTCTCTGGGAGTTCTCCACAGCTCATGCATCCACATTGCGATGGTCACGGCTAYGCAGGAGAGCTGCGCCAGCAGCCTGCAGCAGCCAGGCTCACAGAGGGGTCTAGCAATAACAGCACTTCTAGGCTAGTGCTGAAGCTTCTCTGCACTCAGGAGGCTCTACCTGTCTTTGAAACCTTTGCACAAGGGTTAGGGGGTGGGTACGAAGGACGGCAGGTCGTGAGAAGTTGCAGAAAAGATTTTAGCCCTGTTACTGCAAATCAATTGTGATGGAGCAGTGTATCATTTGCTGTGGTGTCTGGCTGTCTGGGGGTGGCTCTTCTGCTGCCCTCGGCTTGGGACCTGTGATGACAGCTCTGCCACACTCAAAGCGGCACCACTCGCCAGGGCAGTGGCACAGGACTCTCAAACAGGCAAGCGCAATCCCACCTCCCCCCGACCAGGCTGCTCCACATTGCACCAGAGCCCACCTGGCTTTTGATTTACAGAGAGAGTGCAGATGCTTTTCTGCCCTTAAGGCTCTCTATCATGCTCAGCCTAAATCAGCCTGTGTGGGGGCCCAACAGTCATTAAAGATGAATGAAAGCTATGCTTTATTTGCTGCTCCAGCTAGGCATTTCCTATGCTAGCCAAYGGTATGAACTAGCAGAGAAGCTCCTTACGTGCTGCACCGTAATTAGCTAGCATACAGCTGCCTCGAGTGACTTGCCCTTGTTTCCCTTGAGTGTATGGTGCGTATCATACAGAAAGTCACRGTTCTCCCTCGCAGCCCCCCCATACGTTGCTGACTGAGAAAATCTGACTAAAAAATCTCAAGGGCAGCTGCCACGGTCTGAGTAAAATTTTATAGTAGCCTCTCCTGCTGTGCTGACTTGTCAGTATTCATGCATTTGACCACTGGTTTCTTTTTCCTTTCACAGCTCTGAGTTTCACTTTCATTTCATGTGGACACTTAAGTTTCAGTTCTCCTTCCATATTATCCTATTTCTTCTTGCTACCTCCTCCTGGAGCTACCAAAATACTTTAAAGTCCATTTAAAATAACCTTGCCTTCTTTTTGCTTTCTCAWTGTAATCCTTTTCCTATTTCTTTTCTAATTTCACATCTCTCAAATCTGTTTTTCTCAAGTTTCATAGTTCAAGACATTAAAAAGGGAAAATTATGAAGGGCTGAGTAAATCAGGATCTTAAGCCTATTTGTGAAGCTAAGTGTCAGCTTGGGAGCTATCACAAATAAAGATGGATGTAGGCACATGCTTAAGCATTTTCTGGACTCAGAGAGTGCATTTCCAACCATTACTAGTCCGTGAATTACTCTTACRTATGTACTATTTATCATACCTTTGTGGATTTATGAATGCTTTGGTGAACCTGCTGTCATCTCCTTTCTTCCCTCCCACCAATATTGAATATTTTTTACTTATTATATCATGTTTTATTGAACCACATATTGTTAAAGTATGAAATGTTATTCCTGGCATTTATATCATTGTAATTCTGATCTCGCAAATGTTATTAAGACAAAATATCCATTCAAATTACTAAGCAAAAACCTCAAGGCTTGTCTCTGCGCTTCCATGATTCCCGCTTGGCACATTTCGTGTGATAGTCAAGGCTGTTTTTCTTTGAAAAAAGAAGCAAACAACAGTATGAAAAGAATTATTGTAATTCCAGAATTACTGCTTCATAACAACAATGTAAGCAAATATTATCCTGGGGTTTTATGGTAACTCTTTTGACTAGTAACTGCAAAGATTTAGAAGAATTCATGGGTCCAGCCAAGCTCTAATCAACGAAAAGCGCACAACAAAGGAGGATAAAAATGGCTTTATGGGACTTTCTTCACCTTCTCAATCCAGTGGTCAGCAAAGACCTCTGCTAGCAATCCAGGATCCAGCTCTATTGCTCSAGCAATTTCCCACTCCCCACTACATTTCTTGTCACCTGTGTTGGAAGAGGCCATAATGACAGTAACAACAGAGTTGTAATGCTAATGGAGGAGGAGAGCTTCAGCTGTTCAGGTTCARGTTTGTGTTGCTAGAAGAGGTCAAAGCAACCATTAGCAGGTGAAAACCTAATATACAGTACCTAAAAGTTAGTCAGTTTTTGAAGTAAAATGTATTTGCTTGCTGCATATATTAAAAAATCAGGATGCGGTGGTCTATAGCTGACATTCAAAATTATGCTTATATTCTGTGGCAAATCTGAATGATGTATGTAAGATTATAATAATCTGCCTGACACTTACTTAGTTGTTTAATAAATAGGCTCACTGTAGTGAGATCAGCTTCTGGGCAGATAGATAAGGTTGGGGTTAGGATTGGCGCTTTATACTTCGTTGCTGTAAGCAGTTTARGGATGCTGCTTTGCATAATTCTAATTAAAACACATTTCATTCTTCACTCATGATGTTGTTTTGCAAGCCATGAGCTTGATTCTGTTTTCAAATATATTGGCTTTATGTAAATGTGTGGGAACTGAAGCAAGAAGTATTGCAACTTTCCGATTAGGCAGGGAACTGCTTAATCTGCTAACTGTAGACTCTTTAGGGAGCAATTGATGGCAACAGTTGGGAACAAAACAGGGGAAATGAGAATGAAGTAAGTCTGCTATTTCTTGATGGACTATCCTTCAGGCATTTTACTCCTGCTGTAATGTTCCCTTCATTTCCCTACTGTAAAACCGCCTGGTGGAAAGCCGTACAACACTATAAATGCTAGTAATATGAAAATGAGACGTTTTGCAACAGTAATCGTTTCAAGTCAGCATGGTAGAAGCTTGGAGCAGCCACGCTTTTGCAGCTTGCGCCCTTCTCCCATCAGCGCAGGAACCGCTGCATGGGCGAACCCACAGGCGTCTGCAGAGCCAGGACTGGTCGCTCGGCCAAGGCAAGCCGCCTAGCCACGGCACGGCGGGCTCTGCCCCGCGGCCCGTCCCAGGCGAGCCGCCCCCTGCGTGCCACAGGAACCTGGCAGCGCAGGTGCGAGCCCGA